>NC_046381.1:14918150-15259953 GCF_011125445.2 Fundulus heteroclitus
ATCTGAAAGGGCTCCCTCATCTGCCGTTGGACCCAAAAGATCTGAGATTACACAAATTTGCGTTCCCTCATCGGAATGCGCTCTACCTCATTGAAGAGGAAATTAAGAGCACAGTTACTCCTCGGCCATGTTATTTACGTGCTGGGTTTTCCTTTATGAGTGGAGCTATTTTCTGCTCTCCCTCTCTCTCTCTCTGTGGGTAGCGCGGTCATCCATCGGGCGAGCTCCAGCTCTCCGCTCTGACTCGCCTGCCCACGTCCTTCAGATGACCTTGCAGCTCCGCCGTGCCCTCTTTCTCCACGCCGCTAGCCTCTCCGTACGGGCACCACATACAAATCAATGGCACGTCGGGCTGCAGGTCAAACAGCTCGCACAGTTTGCTGAGCATGCCCGAGCACGTGGAGAGGGCCTCTGGGAAAATCCATCGGGCTGGTCACACACACGCTGGGGATGCGGGGGTGTTTTTCAGCAATTGGGTGGGGTGCACGGAGTAAAAGCGGTATTCCGACGGCGACCTGTTATTCGCCGCGCCGGATTTGGGTCGTTTGATGCTGTGGGTGCCTGAACCTCGCCTATAGAGGTAACACTTGTATCCTCCTCATCCTCATCCTCCTCCACCTCCGCTGCCTGAAGAGGAGCACCTAGTGCAGCACGCGTGAGTTTGTCCTCTGCCCACATTAAATGCAGAAATAAATCCAAACTCGAGGCGCACACAGCAGCTCGCCGCAGTTACCTCTGCCTCGGCTGAAGCTGTGTCCTGTAATCTGAGTCAGTTTGGGCTTCGTATTGTTGTAATGCTGGAACGTGGCCGTGCTCCACATGGGCAATGCGTGTGGCATGGGATCTGGAGCATAAAAATCCCCCACCCCTCCCTATTTACATAAGGGAACATGAGTCTACGTTTCAGCAGAGCTCGCTCTCGATCTGCATCTGTATGAAGGATGACCAACGAGGTAGAAAAGCAGCGCGCGGCATTCTGCTCTATCGGCACCGCTCCATTCCACTCATCAGTCCCCGGGGCCCGGAGCCGAGGCAGCGGGATCAAAAGTAAAATCAGAGCGGAGAGCTGTATCCAATCATGTCAGTCGGATAGGTCTCTCCCTACACTGTAGTCTGGCAACGTCCGGGGCTGAGGGCACTGATCTCTATCAACGAGGATAAATTCAGTCAAGCCTCTGAAACGTGTGGCGGTGGACCTCAAGTGATTTAAATCATTAAAATGAGGCCAGCTGCATCATGCACGCATGGCGGCAGGGGAGTAGGGGAGTGGGGGTGGGGGGGTAAGACAAGCTGGTGCAGAGAGAAGAGTGCCATCATCTGGCCCCTGCTGATACATCCTTCCTGCTGCGAAGCACCTGGGAGTGGAGAGATGCAGCAGCACACCCATGTCCGCTCGTGTGTCGGTATTTGCTCCATTTTTATTCAGCGCGTAGTTATTTGTCAGTATCTCCGTGCGCCATACGCGGGCAAGTGGACCAAATTTCATAGTGCTACTACCCATTGCAGGTTGGTACAATGTCAATAAAGATGCATCTTATCTTATCTGTATGCATGTGGTCTCACCTTAAAGGCACAATGTTCGCCTCTCATTGCACAGCGCTAAGGTGGGGTTCTAATAGACGCGGCAAGGTCCAGTCAACAAAATCCTCGGCAAAGGACAGCTACGGGGCTGCGTTACGGCGCAGCAGACGTCGTACGGAAGAAAAGGCGTGCAAGCTTGACAGAGTCTCGAGACAACAATAACACATCAGCGGCTCCATTTTTTCTTTCAAATAACAGAGCAGCGTCTGGCTGCAATCATTATTTGGGCCTCGATCAGAGAGGGCGAGTGTGTTTGTGTGCCTTGTATAATTGCAGGGTTACAGGTGTGTTTGTGTTCATTCCGCTTATTGTTAAAAGGTTGAGGGGTGCAGATTTATCTTTAATTGAAAAAAGAAAATCGTTACAACTCCTTCACACTCGCCCGTTTTTCCAGAGAGAGGCACTTTTGCCGAGAAATGATGTGTGCTCAATGCAGCGTTCTCCAGCGTTTGAGCTCGCAGATGTTTTTTTAGTTGTTGTTTTTTTTTTTTTTTTTTTTGTTGTTCTGTCGTGCGACAAACAGGTTCGAGCAGATACACTTGAGGAGGACGCTGTTCAAGTTAAAGACGGTATAGGAAAGACTGCCGGCCAATCGCAGGAGCTTCTTCAGGAAAGACAAAATAAAAATACTGTCACGATGGTCCACAGAGCGCCACAGGAAATCTTTCCTTCCTGTGGACATAAACTGTATAACTCCTTTCTATGACCACCAGCAAAAACCATTGCTTCTGCAATTATGTCATTTTTTTGTACCGCATATCCATCTAAATTGTGATTGGCCAGGACACAGCTTACAGAAAGCTTCTTCAACTCTGGTAAGGGAATACGAAATGGAAAGGCAATGTTTTAGAAATACTTTATAACAGAGTATCACCAGGAATAATGTCAAGTGTTAATTTCTAAGAAAAGCCATGATTTCGATTACTTCATGTCTCTTTAACAAAAAAATGTTCGTGTCACTGGTTTCAAAACACCATACCCAGATTGTCCAGCAACAAGGCTTCCTACTTGGACCGGTCTCTTTGATTCTTTAGGTCGCTTCCTAATGTTTGCACAAATTGTTGCTATATAAATCTACTCAGGAGATACTATTATGTTTACTCCTGCAGAAACAATAAAAAAAAAAAAAAAAACTACTACTAAGTTTAACTACTGCGTAAACTTCAATCTGGAAGTGAAAACAAAGATCCTGTCCTCTAAACCCGAAAACGCCTATCCACAATGTTTTTAAAACAGGCCAAAGAGTCCATCCACTCTAACATATCTGTAAATTGTGAATGAGGACGAACATCTGGAGGTTACTTTTGATTCGACGTTGACCGTTGCCTGGTAAGAAGGTCTTCACGTATTTAAAATTGAATCTCCAAAACTTCCCACATATTGTATATTTCACACTGAAGGAAGCTCCTTGATGTGCATTTGTTGATGTTTTTACACATAGATTCATGCATAACGAGCTCTTTCACGGGTAAAACAGCATCAGACAAAAACATTTTAATTCTTTTACAAACAGGGTTTAGAAATACTAGAAGAAATTTTTAAATCGGCGACACGGGAAATTACATAAATGTGACTGGTAACAGATTCGTAGCAAATGTAATACTGATAAAATTGCAGTGGGAAGGTTGAGTGTACTGCATTAATCTGAAGTTATGGATTGTTAATGTAATTTATTCTATCTTCATTAATTAAAGTGATTACTGAGAAGAGTCTGAAAGCACAAACAATTTTTGCAGGTATTTTAGACTAAAGTTGAGAGAAATATTGCTCTTGTATCTTTCATGTTTTAATGAATAAAGCAACTCGCCTTTAGACAACAGATGGAAAGAGAGACATTTACATGTGGATGTTAATCAATGTTTACTGTCTCTATCATAATAAATGAATAAACCTGCAAAGCTTTACTTACTGAAAGATTCATAGCAGGAAAATAATTTGTAGTCAGTGGTCTACTCTCAAACACAACCTTGTTTTGATGTGTATTACTGTAACTTGGTTAGTCCAATATATTAATGAAGCAATGCTCCATGAAGCACTGATTCCAGCTTTATAAGTTAACAAAAAAAGCAAGAGAAAGGAGATGGAGTTGCTGTTTCACTTAACAACAACGCCAAAGCAATAAAACAACACGGCATTTGGAGGATGTTGCAGTTCAGCGCTGATCTTTCTGCTGTGGATTATTTAGATCTTTAGATCTGCAAAGTCCAGTGCTGATGAGTTTTCTTACCTGCTGTCTGTCTCCTGCCTGCATGGCTGTACACAAGAGCTCTTGGGTATTTTTCACAGCTTTGAAGGTTTTTGGCAAGTAACAGGACCAACTGATGGCATAGGGAAATATTTTGGTTCTGGATGTTTCATTTGAGCATTACTGATGTGGATGTGAGGTGATCAAATGAACGTCCCCGCTGCACCAAGCAGAGCAGAGGTGATCCCAAAGTACTTTGTGAATGACAATTATTATTCACCCAGGTTTTACACCATCACCCAGCCTGCAATTAGCTCCCGTTGATTCAATTCAATTCAATTCAATTTTATTTATATAGCGCCAAATCATGAAACATGTCATCTCAAGGCACTTTACAAAGTCAAGTTCAATCATATTATACAGATTGGGTCAGATTATACAGATTGGTCAAAAATTTCCTATATAAGGAAACCAGTTGATTGCATCAAAGTCCCGACAAGCAGCATTCACTCCTGGGGAACCGTAGAGCCACAGGAAGAGTCATCTGCATTGTACATGGCTTTGCTGCAATCCCTCATACTGAGCAAGCATGAAGCGACAGTGGGAAGAAAAACCACCCATTAACGGGAAAAAAAAAACCTCCGGCAGAACCGGGCTCAGTATGAACGGTCATCTGCCTCGACCGACTGGGGGTTAGAGAAGACAGAACAGAGACACAACAAGAGAAACAAAAAAGCACAGAAGCACACATTGATCTAGTAATCTGTTCTACATTAGATGGTAGTAGCAGGTGAGTCGTCTTCTCTGGATGATGTCAAAGTTAACAGAACGCCAGACCAGGTGTACCTACTATGAAGAGAAAAGAGAGAACAGAAAGTTAAAGCAGAAATGACAACACATAATGCATAATTGAAGAACAGTAGAACTCAATATAGTGAGAAAATTAGATCCTGATATACTCCAGTAACCTAAGCCTATAGCAGTAAAACTATAAAGGTAGCTGAGAGTAACATGAGTCACTAGTTATAATTCTTGTCAAAAAGAAAAGTTTTAAGCCTAGTCTTAAAAGTAGATAGGGTGTCTGCCTCACGGACCAAAACTGGGAGTTGGTTCCACAGGAGAGGAGCCTGATAGCTAAAGGATCTGCCTCCCATTCTACTTTTAGAGACTCTAGGAACCACCAGCAGACCTGCAGTCTGAGAGCGAAGTGCTCTGTTAGGAACATACGGGGTAATCAGAGCTCTGATATATGATGGAGCTTGATTATTAAGGGCTTTATACGTTAGAAGAAGAATTTTAAATTCTATTCTTGATTTAACAGGAAGCCAATGAAGGGAAGCTAAAATTGGAGAAATATGATCCCTCTTGTTGATTTTCATCAGAACTCTTGCTGCAGCATTTTGGATCAGCTGAAGGCTTTGAACTGCATTTTGTGGACTTCCTGATAGTAAAGAATTACAATAGTCCAGCCTTGAAGTAACAAATGCATGGACCAGTTTTTCAGCATCACTCCTGGACAGAATGTTTCTAATTTTGGCGATATTCCGGAGGTGAAAAAAGGAAACTCTGGAAACCTGTTTAATATGGGATTTAAATGACATGTCTTGGTCAAAAATAACACCAAGATTTTTTACTTTATTACCAGAGGCCAGGTTAATGCCACCCAGATTAAGTGATTGGTTAAGAAGTTTATTTTTTGAGGACTCTGGCCCAAAGATTAAAACTTCGGTCTTGTCAGAATTTAGATGCAGGAAATTTAAAGTCATCCAGCTTTTGATGTCATCAAGACATGACTGCAGTCGAAGTAATTGATTGGATTCATCAGGATTTATGGATAAATATAGCTGAGTATCATCAGCATAACAGTGGAAATTAATCCCATGCTGTCTGATAATTTTGCCAATCGGAAGCATATATATAGTAAAGAGAATTGGTCCAAGGACTGAACCCTGTGGTACTCCACAGGTGACCCTAGAGTTTGAGGAAGATTTATTATTAACATGAACAAATTGGAATCTGTCTGACAGATAAGATTTAAACCAGCCTAATGCTTTCCCCTTAATCCCTACAGTATGTTCAAGTCTTTGTAGGAGAATATTGTGATCAACTGTATCAAACGCAGCACTGAGATCTAACAGGACAAGTATAGACACAAGTCCATTATCTGAGGCCATGAGAATATCATTAGTGACCTTCACCAGAGCTGTTTCAGTGCTATGATGAGCTCTGAAGCCTGACTGAAACTCCTCAAGTAGGTCATTACTTTGTAAATGTTCACAAAGTTGATTAGCAACTACTTTCTCAAGAATTTTAGATAAGAAAAGAAGATTAGATATAGGTCTGTAATTTACTAACTCATCTTGATCAAGAGAAGGTTTCTTAAGTAAAGGTTTAATAACAGCTACTTTCAAAACCTGTGGTACATATCCATTTACTAAGGATAGATTAATCATGTCTAAAATAGTGCCACTGATCAAAGGGAATATCTCCTTAAACAACTTGGTTGGGATTGGGTCTAACATACAGGTAGAAGGTTTAGATGAAGCTAAAATTTTAGATAGCTCAGAAAGCTCTACTGCTTCTAAACAGTTCAAACACTGCGCAGATTCTAAAGATTCCTCCAATGCTGCCTCACTTACTGAGGACGAGGTAATCATGTTTGGGAGGATGCCAATTATTTTATTTTTAATGGCATCAATTTTATTTATGAAGAATCCCATAAAATCATTACTACTAAGAGCTAAGGGAATGGATGGATCAACAGAGCTGTGGCTCTGGGTAAGTTTGGCAACTGTACTAAAGAGAAATCTAGGATTATTTTTATTCTCTTCAATTAATGATGAAAAATATGCTACTCTAACTCTGCGGAGGGTCTTGTTATACAACAATAGTCTGTCCCTCCAGATTAAGTAGGATTCCTCTTGGTGTGTAGAGCGCCATTTTCTCTCCAATTTCCTAACATTGTGCTTCAAGGAACGCAGCTCTGAATTAAACCAAGGAGCCAGCTTCCTGTGAATAATCACCTTCTTTTTCAAGGGAGCTACATTGTCCAATGCAGAACGCAATGAGGAAGTCACATTGTTAGCAAAGGTATCGATTTGTGAATGGGAAGAAACAGCAATGCTGCCATCTACAGGGCATTTCTGCAATACTGAGGATATTAAGAAGGGGACAGACTCTTTAAGTTTTGATACAGCATTATCCGATAAAAATCTACTATAATGGAACCCTCTTTTGGGGGTGGAGAATTCAGTTAGATTAAACTCAAATGTTATTAAAAAATGATCAGACAGGACAGGGTTGTGAGAGAATACTGTTAATTCTTCACAATCAATGCCATATGTCAGAACAAGGTCTAAAGTATGGAGCCGAGAGTGCGTCGGTTCATGCACATTTTGAACAAAACCAATTGAATCTAGGATAGTTTTAAAGGCTACACTAAGGTTATCACATTCAGTGTCAACATGGATGTTAAAATCACCCACTATAATAACCTTATCAGTATTTAACACCAAATCAGATAAGAAATCTGACAACTCATCCAAAAACTGAGTGTAAGGGCCTGGTGGACGATACAAAACAACAAACAGAAGAGGTTTTATTGCTTTGCAGTTTGGATGAGGGAAACTGAGGGTTAAATGTTCAAAAGAACTGTAATTATTAGTTGGCCTGGGACTAATTAATAAATCAGACTGAAAGATAGTTGCCACTCCTCCTCCTCTTCCCACAGATCTGGGAATGTGGAAATTTGAATAACTGGAGGGGGTTGACTCATTTATACTAACGTAGTCCTCTTGTAGCCAGGTTTCTGTGAGACAAAACAAATCAATCTGATTATCAGAAATCAATTCATTAACTAACAAAGTCTTTGGAGGGAGAGACCTTATATTTAATAGACCACATTTTATTATTTTATTTTTAGGTTCAAGGTGAACCATATTGATTTTTATTAGGTTTTTATGATTTGTTCCTTTTAGATCAGTTTTTGATCTGTTAAGTTTTGGCCGTGGGAAAGACACCGTCTCAATAGGATAATGGGTGGGTAACAGTACAGAAGCTGCAGAGAGGTGTGTTAAACTACGGCTCTGCTTCCTGGTCTGGACCCTGGGTTGTCAGCATTGACATGATGACCTTGTCAGTAATCTTGCTTCCAATGTTGTGAGCGTTACTGTCATACAATGTTAGGAAACTGCTGGCTGTTTTAAATCATGGTTTGAAATGTTAGTGTTTACTGTGTTTTTTTATTGTTTAATTTTTATTATAGATGTATAAAATCACTAAAGACCATTTAATAACGAAGATAACTCGATTAAATAACAATTTATTTTTATTTTTTTAAATTATAATTATACTAAGATACAAAATCACTGGAAACTAACCTGGCCCCAATTACTGGTTGTAACCACTGGGAGCAACAGCGGGAGTCTTTTTCATTGCCGCAGAGAATTTTTGATCCGTTCTTCTCTGTATGAATTGCCTCACCCAAGAAAAGTGAGACCTGCAGGGATTTAGATGTTTTTTCTGGTTTATTTATATTTCCATGACCTCCTGGAAGAGTTCTTGATTCATCTTGGAGTAATCTTACTATGGCAGCCACTCCTGGAAAGGTTCGCTGCTGTTCCATGTTTTCTCGATTCCTGGATAATAGCTCTCACTGTAGTTCCCAAAGCCTCAGAAAGTATTTTATAATCCTTTCCAAATTAATTGATATGAATTTTTTGGTTTCTCATTGATTCTTGGTTTTCTTTGGGTCAGATTAATACATTTTTTTAATGATCTGAAAGATTTAAGTGTGAGAAAAAGAAAGCAAAATTATAGTAAATATACTTTTTCACAGCACTGTATCTGTTTTAAAATGTTTTACTGTTTCTTTCTTTTTATGTGACACTCATTTCTTTCTTTCTTTTCAATAAAATTGTATTTATATAGCGCCAATTCACGACACATGTCATCTCAAGGTTCTTTAAAAAGTCTTGGCAAGCAGCATTCACTCCTCCTGAAAGAGCGTAGAGCCACAGTGGACAGTCGTCTGCATGGTTGATGGTTTTGCAGCAATCCCTCATACCGAGCAAGCATAAAGCGACAGTGGAGAGGAAAACTCCCCTTTAACGGGGAGGAAAACCTCCAGAAGAACCCGGCTCAGTGTGAACGGTCATCTGCCTCGACCGACTGGGGGTTACAGAAGACAGAGCAGAGACACAAAAGCACAGAAGCATTGATCCAGGAATCCTTTCTATGTTAGAGAGTGTAATGGCAAACTAGCTTCACAGATGGCTGTGTCCAGCGAAGAGACACAGTTTAGCAGATAAACCAGTTGGTTTTCAGATAAACCAATAGCTATCTCAAGGAAAGAAACAGGGTGAGACTCTGAGAAACAGGACCGACTGGATCAGATGGAGCTGTTGACAGCAGTAGCTCAGACCATCTGCACACCAGTATGCTGTCACAGCTAGACAGAACACCAGGCCAGATGTAGCTGCTATGGAGAGAAAAAGCAGAGAGGACATAAAGTTAAAAGTTGAAATAATAATAAATGCAGAACTTGAGAATAGAGGGATAATTCAGTGAGAGAAATAGGTCTTTATGTCCCCCGGGAGCCTATAGCAAACACCTCTATTTTCTTATTTCTGTTCCTTATATTCCTGTAAAACACTCTGAACTCCTTCGTGCATGAACAGTGTTATACAAATGAACCCGCTGTCCCTTAATATAGCATACAGAGCGCAATATTTAACACTGAACAGTGTTGTTTCCACCTAAGTCTGATTGGAACGCCTTAATTCCCACCTAATATTTCACTTATCTAAACTTGTTTGCAGAATAATTTTAGCATCCTATTATTGTTTTTCTATTTTTACGTTTTTCTACATTTAAGCAGAGCAGCTGTAGGAACACATATTCACTCTGGGATTAATAAATTATTCTTGTTCTGCTTCTTACATTTATTTTTTAGCTCCTTTTGCCCTTGCATCCTTTTCAAACTACCTCCTTCCATGTCTCCGCTGAGCCATCATAACACAAACAGGTGTCATGATCCGTGGCGCAGACAACACGACAAAAACTCACGCAGAAGCATCTTGGTTAATCAGCAATCACTGCCTTTTTTTTCCCCCAGCATAAACACGCCTGTTATATGGGCCAAGTTGTGTCAGTGTAAATAGCCCAGAACAATACACTCTGCATTTCCAGCTGCAGCAGCCCCCTTCTGATTGGCTCGATCGATCGTCGGAGGCATTTGATGTTATAGGAGGCGAGGCGAGGCATATTGATTGGAGGATAATCAGAGTCGAGCTGGCCCGGGTCCTCTTCAATAATTCAAAGAAAGGATTTGGGTGAGATTCCCTTAGATCGGAGGTGCGATGTACATTTCATGGCCTGAGAGATGGGGTGCTGCAGCGGAGCAGGGCGTGAGTGTGTCTGTCACTGTGGAGTTTAGGGCTTGGAGGGGTGGGGACGGAGGTCACATGAGCTCAAACATGAGATACCTCCTAACCAATAAGACGCTGCAGAAATGCTGTCGTCCTAATGTTAAAAATATGAAAATTGAAGAAAAATAGCTTCACAATTTGCATGTGATCTCGTGTGCATATAAGAGTGCCTATGCAGATGTTCACAACCGGGGATCCTTTTTCTCTTCTTTGGGTCCGTTTTGTATGAGCTCACCCAGAGGAGCTTACATTGTAGTCCAAGCATTGATCTTCCTTTTTAACACATTTCAGCTTTGTGTCTGTGACTAAGCCGGTTTTACTGGCCGTAACAGTGCCGTGAAATGCACAAGCATCTTTTACACTTTAATCTTTGTTTCTGCAATAAATTTCAAACCAAGATCCTGACTTTGGAAGGTTGATGCATTTGTGTTTTTTTGTTCTTGTTGTTTGTTTGTTTTTTCACTTTGCAGAAAATGACCAGGATTCCTCAATATTTTTGCTTGACTGACCATGTTGGAAAGTCAAAAATCACATATTTTTCCTATCAGTGAATGCATAGTAACTGCATGCTGTGTGGTCGAGGTAACCTAAAAACACCCTTCAGTGTAGAAGTTGTTACAGAATGAAGGAAATCAAAGAGAGAACATTTTTGTGTTTGAAATGGTTTGATAGGAAACAGGTTATAAAAGAGGGTATAAAAGGCTATTTAGATGGAAATTGTATTTTCATATCGATATTGGCTATATATATATATATATATATATATATATATATATATATATATATATATATATATATATATATGTATATACTTTTTTTTTTTTACAAATATCCAAAAAACAAGTAGACTGTTAAGTATCTATGTATTGCCATGTATAGAAAATAAATGTAGCACAACACTCTTAAAATACAAACAAAAATATTTTTTCACTAAAGGTAGAGCAGATTCAACAGATTTTTATAATGTCAACTTCTGATACGTTTACACTTTTGGCGAAAACCCTTCACAATCTTCATAAATAAATGCTAAACTTTTTTTCCCCCCCATTGATTAATGTAAATCTTTGCTATGCCGTGTCCACAGTTACAATAACCAAAGGCATGTGGCGCTCTTAAAACAATGGGCTCAAAAAGTAAGAAGTGTGTGTTTTCGCAGCAGGGAAATTAATTAGTATACAAAACAGTGAATTGTGGGAGGTGTGTTAAAAATCCAAGCCAGGAGACTTCATGGTGAACAGACGTGATTTACAGAAAAAGGTTTCAGGGGGAGGTGAAAAACACCCACGTAGAACTTTGTGACCCCCTTTCTCTCCCCGCCCAAAACGAATATATCACCTTCTGCTAATCATTCTGCTGAAAACACACCACTCTAATATGAAAATCGGTTGCGAATGTGCCTTCAGCGGCCATCGCTCACAGACGCTTCTCACTTATTCCGCTGACCCGTCCTCTGGATGCACATTCTACCAGTCTCTCAGGTCTCCAATATGGCTGCTGTGCTGCCTCTGCAAAAAAAGGTCACTCGGGGGTGCTGCCGGCACAAAGAGCGGCTTTTCTCCCCGGCGCTTATCTCCTAATCACAGCAATTATCGCGGCTTGTTTGTTTGTTTGTTGGCTGGACTGGTGCATTAGAGTGTTTGCGTCCCGCTGACCGCTGCAGACATGTCAGCGGGTGTCTGGGGAGGGACACTGCAGCTGGAGGGCATCCTGACTGCAGATGTGGGAGCAATGAAGGGGTGCATCATGTTCTTGTTATATATATATATATATATATATATATATATATATATATATATATATATATATATATATATATATATATATATATATATATATATATACACATATAGATAGATAGATAGCTAGCTAGCTCGATAGCTCGCTAGCTAGATAGATAGATAGATAGATAGATAGATAGATAGATAGATAGATAGATAGATAGATAGATATAAACACACCTATATGTGAGTGTACAGACTTCAATGTCCTTTACCGTGATTATATGTGTCAGAGCAACACCAAGTTGTGCAGAAGCAAAAGGATATATCCATCCATCCATCCATTTTCCGAACCGCTTTATCCCTCATGGGGTCGCGGGGGTTGCTGGTGCCTATCTCCAACGTTCACTGGGCGAGAGGCGGGGTACACCCTGGACAGGTCGCCAGTCTGTCGCAGGGTAACACAGAGAGACAAACAGGACAAACAACCATTCACGCACACACTCACACCTAAGGACAATTTTGGAGAAGCCAATTAACCTACCAGTCATGCTTTTGGTCTGTGGGAGGAAGCCGGAGTACCCGGAGAGAACCCACGCATGCACAGGGAGAACATGCAAGCAAAAGGATATATGATTCTCAAATTATAGATAAAAACTAGAACAAGGTGGCATTATTTACCTTTAGACATCCACTAATCAGTAGACAGAGACAACCTGTGCTTAGTGTAATCTCAGTATAAAGCCAGCTACTCTGGGAAGGCTTCAGAGGTCTGGAAGAGAGAGCATTACTGAACAAACCGCATCATAAAGACCAAGGAGCCCAGCAGAAAGGTGCAGGGAGACAGCTTGAACATCTCAATAACCTCCGTTGAGTTCAGCTTTTGAAAATGGAAAGAGCAATGGACAAGAAATCCAAGGCTTGGCTCGCCACTGAAGTTTATAGGCCAGGAAGAAGTGAATTAATAATAGAAGCAGGCAAGACGACAACTCTGGAGGAGCTGCAGAGACTCACAGCTCAGGTGGGGAATCTGAGCTCCACAAACACACGTCATTCATGAAAGAGCGGCAAGAAGCAATGTGAGGTCCCAACGGCAAACATGAGGAAGACGGGATTCTGGTGTTTGTGGCCTAAATGCCAAACAGTTGGTGTGTCAGAAAATGAACGCTGCACATGGCATCCCCACTTTGAAATGTGGTTGTGGCAGCTTCATGCTATGAGAGGCAGTTCCTCAGCAAAGACATGGAAGGTCAGGGGGGATGGGAAGATGGACGGAGCTAAATACGGGGAAAAAAACAGAAAGAAAATACCCCTTATGTACAGCTAGAGCTGCCTTGTGAGGGTGTAGGGAAAAAAAACATATATGTGTTAAATTGGCCCAGTCAAAGTTCAGATCTTAATCCAATTGAGAGTTGATGTTCACTGACGATCTCTGTTCAATCTGGGCTTTCAGCTTGACTTGTACAGAAAGTGGGTTCTACTAAGTGAAGACACAGCACTTTTTGCAGCTCTGTCTACTATCTGTATTGTCCTTATGCTGTGCGTTTTTCCTTTCCACTAATTCTACCATCCTCTTTTTACATCTTCTTGAAAATACCTCAAAATCTGTTTTTTATCTGTACTACACGCGTCTGCATTAAAGCCTTCTGATCTCTTCTTCCCCAGACCCTGCCTCTGTCTTCTCCTCTACCTCCAGCCCAAGCACCTCCAGACATCAGCGGACCAGGATGTAGACAAACGACATCTTACCGAGAATCACGCCTCTGTGCCCGGTTCCATTACCCCACGGCTCCTACACCGCTACGCCTCTACTCCACAGCCATCTCCAGCAGCAGTGGCTGAAGAAGCGGGGCTTTCTCTCTCTTACGTTGTTGGAGCACGAGATCTACCTGGCTAATTATAGCCCCTCGCTGCTTAAACAGGCACAGTCTCACCAGGATCACGGAGCACGCATTGCAGGACAAGAAAGGAGTTTATTGTTACATAGATGAAAGATGCATGCCAAGGTTTCTGCTTTAATCCATATTTAGATCGTTTTTCCTCTGGTTTGACATCATTTCAGTTTTTAAAACACTTCACTGTTGCTTCCGCTTAAGGTTTTTATCGTCTAGATCCAGAATTTCACCCAAACATTTCGTCTTCCTTCTCAGTTAGGTTCAGCACAGAGTGACCTTGATATGGAAACTGTAGGTGAGATCCACACACACACACACACACACACACACACACACACACACACACACACACACACACACCACCGTGTATGATTGTGACCCAGCATCTCGTCTTTCCATCATCTCCAGCTGTTTTTTCCCCTTCTCCCATCGCCGTAGCAGTTCTCTGAGAGGAACCTCCCCGGTTTCATGCAGCATCACCCCCCCAAACGGCGTGCAGCTCTGCTCCTCGCCGTCGTCCTTCCCCCTCACTCAGTCTCCTGCCCTTTTATTCCTCCAAAGTCCTTGATTCACGTATATTCTGCTGAAGAGCCCCTATACATCAGCCCAGCAGCCAGGGAGACAAAGACAGGCCGCAGTTAATTACCTATCATTTAGAGCAGATGGCTGCAGACGATATGTAAATGTGTGTGTGTGCTTGTCTGCAAATGTGTGCTTATGCGATTGTTTGTATGACTGCATATATGCGTTTTCAGCTTTGTTTAGCAGCAAGCAATAAAACGGTGTGAATAAGTTTTGCAATTAAAACGACGATGCAGATTGTTTTGCTCCATCAAGACGTGTTAATGACCGAAATCATAATTATGGGCTCTCTTTTAGGGTCCCTGCGTGTTAATTTATGTCTACCAGTCTGTTTACTGATTAAGAATAAACCGCAAAGTTGTGCTTTTATTAAAACTAATAGAGGCTCTTTTTCATGCAATCCAAAAAAAAAAAAAAAAAGAAGCAGAACAATTTGGATTATTTCGCTCAATCACAACAAAGCCACTTGAATCTAGGCCATGTGAGTCAGCGGAGACATTTGTGCTTTGATCTTTGACAGACTCTAGTCGGAGTCGAAAACAACTTTTCAGTGCGAAACAAGCAAAAGTTACAGCGTCTTTCGCGTATTTCGGCAACCCTTGTAAAGACCTGTGGAAAAGCTTTAAAATTGTTTCATCTCTCATCCCAATGGCCCTCACAATTGGGTTTTCTCCCACTAGTAAACCCAATTGTTAATTTGAGTATATTTATTTTGTGGAGGAGAAAAAGTCTTCTGATTAAAAAAAAAATGTTTTTTTGTTCGTTTTGTTTTTCCAAAATCACAATCAGAATCAGGTTTATTACCACATCAATTGAGACACTGACAAAGGATTTTTTTTTTTTACGGTAACTTGGTAAGAAAACATGTAGAACAACCTTGTGTCTTCATTTTTTTCCCCTCCTTTGCATAAATCTATTCCATTTCTGCTATATCTGCTGAAGATAATCCAAAATAAATATGTGAGTTTGACTAAACTGTGTTCATTTACACACAGAAGCCAAAGTATTCTTTCATTTCCTGAAAAGTTTCCTCTTTGGAGATGCAGATGTAATTTCTTTCCAACCGAGAAAAAAACATGCATCGTAAAAATTAGCTGAGTTCTTTTACATAGGTTGCAAAAAAAGGTTTGCACAAGTGTGAGGAAACAGTTGCACACAAAAAAAAAATTCACATAAAATAAATCATAACTCTACTCTACTTCCTGAAATGATCAGGGTTTTCATTCATTCTGTCGCTCTTGGTCTCCCTGGGGTAAAAATATGATGATATAGTCAAAATTATTTTTGCCACTCTTCAAAATGGGAAAAACCATAGAACATGTTAATGAACTAAGGTAAGGTGAGTGCTGATTTTCATAAGCCAGGAAACTTGCCTAGCCTACGCCATAACTGTGGTCAAAGCAAAAATGAAAAACGCTTACACAGCTGGAAGTAAAGAGAGACCCAGTTTTGATTCTCCGTACAGGGAGAGGCTAAAATATCAAAATTGCTGCTGGACAACGACAACAAAATACCAAATTTACCAGGGGTGTAACGCCTCATTGACGGTGCTGTGAGAGCCGTTGTGCTTTTCTTTGCAGAGTTAATTCATGATGAATCTGTACTGCATGACAGATTAATGCTACAGTGAACTCAGTGACACAGGAAGGCACGTAACCACAGAGGGAGTGTGTGGTTTTTCAGATCAATACAACTGCATGAAAAAAAAAAAACCAACACTGTTCCTTCTGCATACAAACTGTACGTTGAGCCTCCTCTATGGCAACCTTTTCGCACCAGAATCTGCGCTACAGTGCACCGTCCTGTGCCTTTGTGCGGTTGCCACTGTGGAAATATTCTGTGTATGTTTATTCCCCACCAACACACCCAGCAGGAGCCTGCGAATATAGCCAAGCATGTGTGACTCTAAGTTTGCAGCACCGCAGATGGAGACCCGCTAATTTACTCATTATAGATATTTAACATGGGAGAAAACATCAAATGTGACCATGCAGCATCGGCGTTCTGTGTGTGTGTGTGGGTTCTTCATTCAGCTTCAGCTCGGAGCCGTCCGCCCTCTCCCACTTTGCACGTGGAAAATTAAGTGATTCCCTCTTTTTTTTTCTTTTTTTTTTATTATTTGCACAGATTAATTCTCTTCATGCTCGAGCTTGACTCCATCAGTGGTGGAGCAGCAGCAAACAGCAGCAAGTGGAGCTCATTCACACGATGGTTAGTCTTCTATTGGCTCCCTGGTGAGCGAAGCTCTTTCACAGCTCTGAGGAGTTAACGCTGCTTCAGGCCCTTTATGGCATCCTGGGGAAGGAGAGCAGTTTGGCTCGGTGTGAATAAAGATCTATTTACTAATTCAGTCAGTTCCAAGACAGCGAAGTGTGCTGTTCAGCTCTCCAGTGATAAATCCAATCAGATATCCAAGGAAGACATTTTTAACCAGGAATTTGGTAAATCAAGCGTTTTATTGATACCAAAACAAGAGTTACTTGTTGGCATCAGAGAAATAACCAAGTGAAACATTTCATTTTCATTACCTAATGAGTTTATAGCTTCAATCAGATACGTAGGAGCCTCTGTGTAAAGTTCATTTAGACCAATTAGGCAGCTCACAATCAGCGATGTGTCTGTTCAGGTTTTAGGAAGCAGAAACAGTAAAAAGAAAAAAAAAACTGACCATCTTTTAGTTTTAAATTGTAACAATGAGGCCCTCTCCTGGCAGGAAGTATCTCTGCACAAGCTCCTGTTTTTTTATCTGCTCTCTATCTACTTTTTCTCTTTATCAGAGCAGTCAGTTTAATTACGAGCACCGCTGGCAATCAAAAAAAAATCCAATTGGCCTTTTTTGATTTTAGTCTCTCTGGTGCTGCTCTGCTGGATGATTGTGAATCAAACGGTGGGATGCGCCTGGGAGACCAATCCAAGCAGCAACAGTTGCCTTGGAAAATATTTCAATATATATATTTACAAATAGAAATCTGAAAAATGCGTCGCGTCTCGTAGACCATGAGTCAATCCTGGAGCTACAGCTGCAAATCTTCAGCGGTATTTCTCCACCGGCTTTGCACTTACAATGGGGGAATGTTCTCTTTGCAAAATAGCTCAAGATGAAACAGATTGGATGGGAACCGTCTGTAAACGTCACTAGTCCAGCCTCGCCACAGATCTAGTTCTGGACTTTGACTGGGCCATTCTAACACATGAATATGTTTTGATCCAAACATTGTAGCTCTGGCTGTATGGTTTGCATTATTGTCCTGCTGGAGCGGGAGCATCCTTTCTTCTTTTAGCTCCGTCCATCCTTCCATCAGCTCTGACCAGCTCTGGGACCCCTGCTGAAAAAAAAAATCCCTCCGCATTTTTTTTTTTACGGTGTGGAGGTTGTGTTTCGGGTGAGATACGGAGTTCAAATATCCTACAGGTGGGCTCTCTTTAGCAATTAGGTGAATGCTGAAAGTAATTGCTCGACCTGGGTTTTGTTTAGGGGCTGCCAGAGTAGAGAGGGGCTGAACCTAAATGCACGTCACACCTTTCAGTCCGCTTCACAATTGTGCATCGTTTCCTATTAATTCATCGCATTACAATTAAAATACTTTAAAGTTGTTCAAGCGGTATGACTGCTTTCACGATGCATTGCAATGATGCTACTCTGTTCCCAAAGGAAACACAACATATAACACATGAAACTGACTTCATATGTTACCTTGTTCTTGTGCTCATCACCTCCTTTTCCCCTGAATAATAATAATAATAATAATAATAATAATAATAATAAATAATAATAATAATAATAATAATAATAATAATAATAATAATAATAATAATAATAATAATAGTAATAATAATAATAATAGTAATAATAATAATAAAAATCCAAGTCACACAGCGTATCTCTCTCATGCACCTGCAGCGTAAAAACTGTGCAGCTTTGATCTGGTCTTGCTTGCGCTCCGCATCTCTCCCGAAGCAGAAAACCATTACATGCACTTTATGTGACAGATGCACTTGTCATGCAGAGGAAAGCTCAGATCCCTGGCAATCAAGAGGTGTCGGGAGATGCCTCCAGAAGTCGCATTAATATTCATGAGTGCAGGAGCTGCCCTATGATGTAATTGCGGTAGCAGCGAAGGTCAGCGGCTTCGCCCAGCCCTTGCACAACATCAGACATATCAAAGCCCAGATGTCCAGGCTACGCTCAGGTCTGGTTATGTTAATCTCTGTGTGTATATTGTAGACGGAGGATGACTGAGATGAAAATCCGCCGGTAATGGCGTTATCTTCAGACTTTTTATCCTCTCAGAGAGTCTGACTCTCATGCAGCAATGATGCTGTCCTGTTTTCTCTCTCTGGACACACATCACAGCAGGCGGGGCCTTTCATCCTTGGAGCAAAGCTGTTTACAAGCCTTACATCCGCCCATGTGGTCGGTTTCCGAAAGCTGTGCCAGTTCTGAATATGAGGCATGTGCCTTTTATTCGTATTTCCCCTTCAGCCTGAATGTGGCTACACATTTTTTTTTATTATATATCAAAACAAAGAATCTCAGAGTTGGTATTCGACTATAAAGACACCTTTCACAAATAAACCAGTTTACTGCATTATAAGATATGTAGTAGTGCATGTTTGCTTTCGATCTGACTGGATGTCATTCCAGTCGTCGTTTTTGTGTTGTTCCCTCTGTGAATCCCCTCAGTGTTGCTGCTGACTGACAGAACCAGCACAGCTTCTTTCACATAGGATGCTGTTAGACCCAGATCTGTCACAGCATATGACTTTAACTTAAGCATAATCGTGTGGAGTGGAGAATTTGTAACATGAAATTCCAACTTTTATGAGGTGTTTAGAGTTCTTTCAGTCTGTTTGTGTCTGGGAGACGGCCCAAATGTCAGTTTTGTCCCATCTGCAAGAGCAACCGTGACTGTAAAGTTTCATACGGAATCAGTGTCAGTTTACCGTGGAAGCAAAGTCTGAGCTTGGGGACAGCTAGTCATCATGCAGGGGCGATTTAAGGACATCATGGGGGCCTTGGCCCTACCTACACAGGTTCCCTTTACACATGCATATGATTTTAACCCTTATCCACATAAAATAGACATTTTATAAGGCAATCTTTTTACGTGCTCTTTCTAATTTGATGAATGTCTTTATCAATAGCAAGAAATACCCAAAGCGTTCCAGTTAATGCGGCAGGTCTGTAACAGTCACTGAAAAGCACCAAAAAACAAAGAAGGTGTGGCGCATGTCCTCACAGCTTGGTGTTAGGCGGGACGATGACGTCCTCATTGTCAAATGATTTCTGCAAAGATTCAACACACCTCATTGGGAACTTAAAAATATCCCGTTTGCAGCATATCCGTTTATTTAAAAAAAAAAGTTTTAATAAAATAACGGGGGGGCCAGGCTACTGCCCCGGCAAGCTGTCCCAGTAAGCGTGGATGGATCATTTAAAAACTGGCTCCTTTGGCACACGCCAACAAAACCTGTATGTGCAAAATGTATACAATACAAGAACTTAAGGTTCTTTATTCTACTTTTTATATTTTATTCAGACACTTTAACATTTTGCATCTGTTTGGTTTTAAGTTGGAATATATCAATAAAGTATCATAATGCTATGATGCATTAAAAGACAGTTGCCCAACTATTCCACTGCCTATAATTAAATAAAAAGATGTTTTATTGTCTGTAACTACATATCATAAACATGGGCTCCCTGAGAACAGACCCCAGTTCAATAAAATGTTTCTATTCAATTCTATTTATTTAAAGGTCAGATAAAACCCAAAGTTAGTCATACTAAGTGACACTTTTAAACTATCTCCAACTACAATAAAAAATAATTTATTAAAATAGAGATCAATATCACATATTAGCAATGCAAGTATATGGTAATAACCACATCTAATCACAGTTAAGGTTGATATTCTTCTCTCTCCGGGTGTTTTAAATGACGAAAAGTATTTCAGTGAAAAGAAAAAAAATGACTTGCTTCTGTCTGAAAACCCTGAAGCCGGGTAGAAAAAAGACAACACCACAAAATAAAAATAAAAAATAAAAACAAGACAAAACTCAATAAACATGTTTTGGATGAAACATGCACATGTATGTACAACCTGATGTTACAATAGAATGTTAGAAAACTATGATAGCACAGCTAGCATGTCTAAAGTAAACGCTTAGCACCTAGACTGATAGCTTAAAGCTAACGTCTATGGAAAACTCCATTCTCTGCTAACAGTTAGCAACAGTGCCGTGATAACAGACTTTTACAGGCAAATAGCATGTCCAACCTTAGCATACCATCTACATGACTTTAATACAAACAGGTAAATGTCACCAATGCTCTGAGAGTCTTAACGGCTGCTTTTCATTGTAACTTTATCAGTTTTTATCCAGAGTTTTGAGAAGAATTTGAACTATCTGTGAACTGCTATGATGGAGGCAGTCTGATGCAGAAACTATTAAAATAGTAGAGACGCTTTGAAATTCACATGGTGGGGAGGCTTGTACTTAGCCCGCCAAGTTTCAGAACTCTAAAACTTTTCGAAGCTGAGACCATGTTTCTCAGATGTCTAACGGCAACAAAGTCATCCCATTTCAGTTCAAGCAAAAAAAGAAAGTCCGTCCTCCATTAACCCTATTACTAATGATCGCATAAACAATTTGGTCTATTGTGAAATTGTAAAACCAGTTTGTTCAAATCTAACCTCACATGTAAAAAAAAAACCACATACCACAGATTCAGCTGTCAATGTTTATTGAAAAAGATTCATTAAACTCTATTTTATGATGATTGGGTGCCATCGATATTTTGCTATTTTTGCATTTGTATTTGGCTTTAAGTTCAACAGTTTTGATCATATTCTACATTTGGTCAAAATATCTGTAAATAGTGTTTTTTTTGCCTGTTTTCTGTCACATGCTTTTGTATCATACTTATACTGGTCATTCTACCTTTCTTTGGTCCTTCTATGTTTTATTGTTCACGTTTGTATCTCACAATGCTTGTTTTCAACCTTTTTTTCCTTTTACATGATACTTCATTATCTATCCATCCCACCTTAGAAAATGGGTTTGGGTTGGCTTCATCCACCTCAGGAGATTCTGGAAGTTTTGAAATAAAGTGATTTGAAGAGCAAGAAGGTGGAAAATCCCCTGAATTAGCAGTGTTGAACACTTCCTGTACAGTAGAAGGCATAATTTCCATGAGCTCCTGTCAGGGGTAATAACCACAGCAGTCGTATAGAGAGCTCCCACAGGGCTGTTTGACTATGCCAGCAAAAAGAAGGGCGGGGGTGTCTTAATGGGTCAGGGGGGTCAGTAGGGTTTGAGCTGGCGGCTCTCCGACTGTCTCGTCTCATTTAGCTCTTTTTGTACGCGGCCAAGCTGTCTCTCTGATGTAAAGCTTCATCGTTAACTCCGCCGCGTGGACTCCGGCATTAGGAGAAGATATGGATGGGATCCCCAAGAGAACGCCGAGTGCAAAAGGCAAAAACACCAGCTGCAAGCAAATGTTTAGTAGTGGACCTGTCCCAGTGCTGACATCAGCAGAGACGGGGTAATTCCCATGGAAAACGATAAGGCACAAAGTGTAGGCGGAAGGAATAAAAGAAGGGCGGAGGGAGGACTAAGAATAGGAGTACAAGGATTGTAATTGGTTCGCTGGCTGCGGAGGATCGAGGCTCAGAGCGCAGAGGCCCCTTAATGTCTCCACCTGGCCTGAACAGGAGGATATGAATATATACATTCGCCATATATGTTACTGCTGAGTGCGGAGTCTCCAGGTCTCAGCAGGCAGCGTGTCCTATTTCATTCCCTTACACCTTTCCATTTCATTTCAAATGCATTACATCTCAGGCCTTTCCGTTCCGTCGCTACCCCCCGCCACGCCAAGCCTCGGCGAGAACGCAGTGTGGCGGTTCAGGCCACATTCCTGCATTTGAATTCAATAAGCAGCCAGACTGAAGCCTGTGTGCCCCGGCTATCGCCTGCAGAACATCAGAACGTGGCCCTGCTATTACTTCAGCGGCACTACCGTAGACCGTTTGATATTTATGAGGCTTTGGTTGGGCTTACAAGGAGTGAAGCACGGTGGTGGTACAGAAATATATCAGTGCATAAAGAATGAGTCGCCATAATCATATCTGTTCTTCTCATTACTCATCCTTTTGTTTAGTGTTTCAAATTGCTTTTCTGTGTCCTTCAAACTGTAGCTTCACTAAGGGGTCGTATACATCCGTTTAACCTTCCATCCATCGTCTTCTGCTTATCCAGGACCGAGTCGTGGCTTGTCCAGATGGGAAACCTTGACATCCCTCTCACCAGCAATATTGTCCAGCACTTTCTGGGGGATCCCGTTGAAAATGATCTGATACTTATCAGAGGCTGATTAGGATAACATCTTAAAGTTCAACTATGAGACTCAAGTCACCATCTCTGTGACATGTATGAAGCACAGAAATATGCTGTTGTTGAATGGTCCACAACAAGTGTTACTGGTCGTTTCTTTTTTTACTCTTGTCCATAATGATTTTCTTCTATTTGTTGATTTTGGGATCCAATTGGCCGAATGAGAACTTAGTACGCTGGTCAATAGGGGGGGCTACTCTGAGCAGCCTCTGGATCTATTATGTGTGGAAACACACGTTTTAATTTGAGAAACTGCTGAAAATCTAAACAGCCTTCTCGTACAAAAGTGGTGAAATTGAATAAAGTTGCTATGTTGTTGTGTTTTTGGGGAAATGTGTTGTGTTTTGACTCCACCATGGTTTGACTCCACCATGAGGATTTCTGATTTCCACCAACCAAACCGTCATCTCGGATCATTATTTTCCTCATATATATATATATATATACTATATATATATATATATATATATATATATATATATATAGATATATATAGATATATATAGACCACTATATAGACCACAATGTATATGCACGTATGTATGCGTAGGTACGTATGTATGTAGGCGACCACTAAGAATGTAAATGAGACATTTACATTCCTATTTCCTTTTTTGTATTTTTATTTTTTTGGTATTCTTTTTGACCCATTGTATATATGAAGACTCACTGTATATAACTGAATGCACCTTCCCTACTCTGCACCTTCTTGTATGAGCCGATGTGACGAGTGAATTTCTCCATTGTGAGATCAATAAAGACTATCTTATATTACCTTATCTTATATATATATATATATATATATATATATATATATATATATATATATATATATATATATATATATATATATATATATATATATATACACAACACATTTCCCCAACACATTTCCCCAAAAACACAACAACATAGCAACTTTATTCAATTTCACCACTTTTGTACGTCTCTCATCCCAACCTCTGAAGTTGCATCATTTTGACGAGTAAAGGCCCAAAGTATAAGGGCACCTAACTGTTAAAAACACACGCATTGATTTTGACGTGCTATTGAGATTTCTAAACGAGATGAAGAATTTGTTTTTTATATTTCCTGCCTCCCTGTGGGCATTGCACATAATAACAATGCCAAAATATAATCCTTTCTTCTCTTTGAATCTTTATTCATCGCTGAAACTTTACTCAATGCTATAGCAGAAATACATAAAAGGATGACTATTATAAAGGATGAGCAATATCCACTGATGTCAAAATGTCATCACCATGGCAATCATTTGCTCTATTCATTGATTTATTTAAAAAATATATATCAGAGTGCAAACCACTCAATTCTTGGTGTCTGTGTGTGGAACAATACTTTGTGTTCAGATCTGATCTAGATCATCTCGATGTGTTTGGAAAAATGCTCAGTGTCTACTTTCACTTCACAGATGATGATATAACCATGGAAACAGAGACACAGCAAGAACACTGACGCATTCCTGTCAGTCAAAATCAGCCTTCCTCAGACTCTGCACACTGTTTTATTCGTCTCTCTGAAGTCCAAGTTAGAGTCTTTATGGATATTTGGAGGAGAAAGACTTACTCTCTCTACGATATTTTAATTATTTATTTTGAAATGCCAGCAACAATCTGTAGCTGCAGCAGTTTTATAGAAAAGAACATGAACAAAAAAAGGACAATAACTCTCCAAAAAAATCTTGTTCCTGTTTATTGCCTAAATTGGGAACATCCTGTCCCTGAGTGCTGCAGGCAAAACTATTATATGCATTTATTATGACCTGGCTGGACTATTGTGGTTCCTTATTATAAGGATGTTCCAAAAATGAGTTAAAAAGCCTTTAGGTAATACAAACACCCATAGTTTTAATATAAATTTGAAGGAGGGATTATATTCTGCAGTTTGAACTTTTATTTAATGTGTCCGTGTTAAACCCAGAACAGAATATATAAGTAATCTTCTTTGATACATAAAGCCATAAATGACAAAGCTCTAATTCAGATTAAAGCATGCAGTACCCCCCTACCAATTAAACATGTTGTTTTTGTCACGTTACAACCACAAACTTCAATACTGTAATCAAAATTTTGTAGGTGGAAAAAGACACATGCTTTAAAAAACAAAAACATTCACAAAGTGTTTTCTTCGAGCGTTGCCCAGCATATCCTATCAATTCTGACCAGCATCGATGCATCTTCTGCATGATGTTGCCACCACCGTGCTTCACTGTGGGGTTGGTGTATTGAAGGTGATAAGTAGTATTTGTGTTCTGCCACATAAACTCTCATGCAGGACAAAAAGCTCAGTTTTGGTCTCATTTCTAACCCAGAGCAGCTTGATCAACAGCTCTGCTGTGTCCTCCACAATGCTAGTGACAAACAGCAACTGTTTGGTTGCCACCAGTCCTCAAAGGACAGACCTAACACTCTCCTTTCTCAGTCTGTCAGTTCAAGTTTGCAGTTGGACGTTACTTTTTTCATTTTCGGATGATGGACTGAGCGGTGCTGCGTGAGCTGTTCAAAGCCTCTGAGGTCTTAACAGATCAGCTGAATTTACACTGAGATTAAAGTACACTAAAGTGTACTCTATTCTCTAATTAGGTCATTTAGGAAGGCTACTTGCTTTCACTGGATTCCAATCAGAGGTGTCAAAGTAAAAGGGTCTGAAGTCATATGTACTTTTCTGAATTTTATTTGTAAATTATTTTGAAAATATTATTTCTTTCCACTTTCCTGTAATGCGGTAGTTAATGCCACAATCTCCATGTGTTTGGGTTTTACTTTTCTATTGTCTTCAGTAGATCCTTGTTGTTTGTTTATGTCCATTTAAGTCTTGTCACATTGATTTATGCTAGATTTTTGTTTATCCTTGTGTTCTGTTCCCTTTGTACTCTAGTTCATTCTCCATGGGTTATTATATGTCCGCCTCCCTTGATTGAGTGTTTCTTCTGTCTTAGTTTAAACCGTTAACCCTAGGACAGCACCACACTGACGATTTTAGACACAAAAGCAGGGTTTCAACAAATGTGCACTAATTTGTCGAAAATATGATATAATATGATCCAGAAATCTAGACAGTACTATAAGACAACCATGTTAACAGTCCAGTGTCAAAGAAAAGTTAGTTTGTGGGTGAGTTACCCTTTAAAACGTTGGAAACAACTTTGTTTGCTACTTTTATGTGTAGTGGGGTTTAGTCACTGAGCTATATAATACACTGGAGTGCTGATTTTTGCCAAAAAACTGAAGTCACTGGCCGCCATCTTGCTACTCCCTACTCTCACAGAATGCCATAGGATTTGGTTGCAACAACAAGCAGTTTTCTGGCTGTGTGAAAAGGTTTCATAGGTAATTCTACAGTCAGTGGATGTACTAACACTATCAACTAGGAAATTATGTGCTGAAATATTTTACATGGTATTCATATTAAATATATATATATATATATATACGTATGTGTATATGTATATATGTATACATATATGTAAATATATGTTTTTGTATATTGTTATTTATATATTTATAAATGTTATGTATATATATTTAAATAAATAAAATGCAAAATATTTCAGCACGACTTTCTCAGTACTTGATAGTTTTAGAACATAACAAAAGTATATGGCATTTGACATTTTAAAAGTTTTAAGCCCCCCCTGAACATGAGAAAATCCTCGTTATTCGATGCTGTAGCGCACATATTCCCTAGTTACTGGGGGAAAATAGGGAGTACCAATATGGCGGCTGGTGGCTTCAAAGCGACTCGCTCTAACAGCGGGCTATTAGCACTCCAGTGAATAATATAGCTCAGTGGGGTTTAATAAACTTGGCGTAGGAGCACAACACTGCCCTCTAGAGCCTAGGAGAATAGTGCTAGTTCGGAGGAAAAGCCGCACGGAGCATAAATGCTTTAGACGTGTCAGTACCTCTCATTTCCGCACTAAATGCATCTGCGTCAAGCATAAACCAGAAAATGTTACAATTTCTCCTTACAGCTGCAGCCCACCGTTAATCTTGAGGTGGAATAACGTTAGCGCTGTGTGGGGGAGGATGCATGAGCGGCGTGTAAAGAAGAGTGATCGACACTGCTAGCAGCCAATCAGAGCTGGTTGTTTCTCACCGGCAGTGGTGTATTTCTGGACTACTGGGAGGAGCCAGGGATGCTTAATTTTTTCACACATTATCTGCCTCGTATTTTACTGTTGGAACGGAGGAACTACGTTAATAAATATTTATTTATTATATAAATATTATTATTACTATAATATCTAGAAATATATGTTATACATAAGTTACCTACTGCAGCTTTAAACTAAAATACCCACTCACCAAGGCATCTTTATATGTTATTTAATGTACAATAAATTAATATTTAAATGGGGCAGAGAAAAGTCTGGAAATATTACTAAACAGATTAATAAAAGTATATCCCATACTTCATTTTCAAATGTAATATTCATTTAGAAATGCAAATACATGAAACTACATAACGGCGGATCAAAACAGTAAACTGAACAAAGATGTTTATGTACAAGCCAAGCCTTGTAAGCTAAGCTGTGCTGACATGAAGTCAGGACTGTGAAAGACTAGTTTCGACTGTCCTCACAGCATTCCCTGAAACACTTAGACCGTCTGTGGAGAGCCCTTTAAAATTCCTCTGACTTACCACACGTCAGCTAACATGCTCATCAATCCCCCTAACGCTCTGTGAGGACTTCCTAAGTGACAAGGCCCAGAGAGCGAAAGCCTTCCAAACATGGAGGAAGTGCCAATCCTGAGACTGGAGCTCACCTTGCCTTGAGCCAGTGTGTTGATGTGTCTTCACTGTGACTGAAACTTCAAAGGCATTTCATCTCTACGTGGAAGATGCTTCTTCTCTCATCTTCACTTCAGAAAATCTGTCTCAGGAAGGACATTTTGATGCTTTGGAGCGGGTCAGGAGAAAAAAAAAAAAAAGTTTCCATGAACTCTCTTGAAACACCCTTGACCACATTAATGGCATGGATACTTTTAAAACATAAATGAGCTACTTTGATTACTAAATGTTAAGAATAACATAACAAGTCAGGTAGAATGAGTTATAAAAACAAATCTGCAGTGCATAAAACAAAAACAACAAACCCACCCTGTATCACTTGAATCCATTCAATGCACAAGGTCAAATGTACACCACGTCAGGTGTCTCTAGGTAAGTTACTGTTCTGCACATTTGAGAATCAGAACTTTTTTTCAGCGTCGCACACAATCAGTAATTGCAACTGCACTGTAAGGCAAAAATAAATGCCACGATTCCTGCCTATTCTCTCGCCTGTGTTCACAGACAAATGAAAGCAGGAGGAGAGTGGTCTTTTCAAAGGGCACCTGCCGGAAAAGAAAGAAACAAACCTGACAGATGCACAAATTAACACACAGGAGGAGAAAAGTCGTAATCCAAAGCCTCCAATGTAATAATTACAGCTCTTTCTTGCTCCTTGAGACACATAAAGGAGGATTTCTCTCACTCCCCGCTTGCATTCTCTTTCTTCATCTCCACTCCACCTCGCACTACACAGCTTGGTGATCTGGTATTAATTGTTGCAAAAAAAAAAAAGCTGTGGAAGGACAACAAGTGCTTCTCATCCTAGTGTAATTGTGTCTGTAGGAATGGGAGGGGGGACTGGCATGAGAAGAAAGAAGGCTTCAATGCTAGCAGGGAGAGAAAAGAAAGATCTTCACTAGGCTTTTTGGCAGGAGAAAAGAAAAGCATTTGGTATAATGCGATATAATGGCACACTCTGGTGGACAGACAGGACAGTGAGACGCCATTGTTAAGCTAAAAGAGCACGTATTATTTCATGACTACTGCAGGCACATGAAAGCGACTCTTGTGCATTTAGTTCATGGTCTTGCCTATAATTTAAGATATTTTACTTTCAGTAAATCTATTAATAACACAAGAAGAATAGCTTCTGTTTTCATGGGCCTTTTTTCTAACCAAGTAACCAGTGTGTTTTATTTTGTAGATGTGACTTGTTTCTCTTTTTTTACATCCAGTACCGTTAGAAATTGTACCTACGGCAGTTAATTTGCCTTCACAACATTTCAACTTTTCCACACTTTGTTAGGCTACAACCACAGACTTTATTAATAATAATCATCATTATCTTTCTTTGTCACTGCATTTTTGTACATTCCAGTGAAATCTGCCCTCTGCGTTTAACCCATCCCTTAGGGTATGGGTTCCCAAACTTTTCAGCCTACAACCCCTAAAATAACAGTGCCACAGACCGGTGACCAACCTTTGGTTAGTAGGATGTATTTATTTATTTATTTATTCTGGTAAATTCTGAGAATGATGTCATAAAAGTACAAGAATAAATTAGTATTTTTATGAGAACTCTTACAGAAAAGTGCAGATATCTCCAAATGAGGAATGTTGACCATCTTGTAAAGTTACTTGGTTTCGGTTTCACAAATAAAGAAATACTAGATGTTATAAGCAAATCACCATCAAATAATCTCACGACATTCACAAAGAATCCTAAGACTAAAAGCAGCTCTTAGTGATGTAATTTTTCTTAGACTTTTGCCTTGGTAAGACAAAAGTTATTCAGAAAGCACCCTAGGCCTTGAGGGAGCTCCTAAAGTAAAACTAGGCTCACTAACTTTTAGTGAGCCTAAGGCTGCATCTGAAATGTTCTAATAATAGCTCCTGACTCCCGTTCCTTGACCTTTCATGGGGTCAACAGTTAAAACTCTGTTGTGGCGAGGGAAAGAACTTTGGACTGTGCCGATTCCCAGCAGCCTTTAGCTCCGTAGCTTAGTCATTACGCACCGGAAATGTACATGGATGATTCTACTAAAATCTAGGCGTACACACACACACACACACACACACACACACACACACACACACACACACACACACACACATATATATATATATATATATATATATATATATATATATATATATATAATGAATATAATGAATATTATTATGAATATTAATATTATATTTATGCTTGTATAATGAATAAATAAAAGCATAAATATATCTTCATTCTTACCTATGAAAGGAAATGGCAGGAGATCGGGTTTGTACTGTGAATCGGTGCAAATCCATTTCGCTCGACTATGTCCCTTCCAATATTGTGGCAACTTTGATGTGCGATTCAGCGCAAAACTATCCGTCAACGTATAAATTGATGTGAGGTCGGTACTCACAAATTGCAGGTTACATCTTTTTGTGTTCCAGTTTCCAGTTTCCAGTTCATACCGAGCTTGGTTCTGCTGGGGGTTTTCCTCCCTGTTAAAGGGGAGTTTTCCTCTCCACTGTCGCTTCATGCATGCTCAGTATGAGGGATTGCTGCAAAGCCATGGACAATGCAGACGACTCTCCCTGTGGCTCTACGCTTCTCCAGGAGTGAATGCTGCTTGTCAAGACTCAATGCAATCCGCTGAGTTTCCTTAGATAGGAAAATTTTTAGACCCATCTGTCTGTATAATCTGACTGAATTTGACTTTTTAAAGAGATGACATGTGTTGTGAATTGGTGCTATATAAATAAAACTGAATTAACGTTCCCAGAATGAATCCAGAAGCAGTCAACAGAGCCTGGAACAGCAGCTCGACCACCACAGGCCCCACTTACCGTAGTTGAGCTCAGTGTTCATAAGAAAGAGACTGAGCCAAAATGGCATCCATAGGAGAGTTCCAAGGCAAAGCCACTGCTGACCAAAGAAGACCCAAAGGCTTTTCTTAAATTTGGCACACAAAAAAAACCATTTTGATCATGCCTAAGATGTTTGGAAATATATTCAGTGGACTAAAGGGGAACTTGTGGGAAGGTTTCCATTTAGTTACATCTGATCAAAAACTAAAAAAACAAAAAAAAAAAAACGTGTCAGAAATAAAACATCACACCTACAGCCAGTTATAGTGGTGGTAGTGCGACGGTCTGGGATTGCTTTGTCGCTTCAGGACCTGAATGACTGGCTGTAACCCATGAAACAACAAATTCTGTTCCCGACCATTAGTTTCCGACCATCGGTAAGGCCAAGCAGGCTTGGTCATGCAGCAGGTCAACGATGAAACGCACAAAAGCAAGTCCATCTCTGTGTTGATGTAAAACTAACTGAAATCAAGCTTTTGGAGTTGAGTAGTCAAAGGCTTGACATAAATCCGATTCGGCTGATGACCTTACACAGGAAATTAAGGTTTTAAAACCTTTAAATGTGGCTAATTTAAAACGTTAGTGCAAAGAAGTGTGGGCCAAAATCCCTCCACAGCGATGTTAAAGACTCCTTCCCAGTTACTGCAAACATTTGCTGTTATTTGCTGCCACAGAGGTTGGCACCACCAGTTATTAGGCTGAGGAGGAAATAACTTTTTCCCATTGGGCAAAGATGGTTTGGATAACTTCTTTCCCTTAATGAAAGAAAGCTTGCTCTGAAAAAGGCATTCTCCTTTAACTTAATCTTTGTTTTTCTCTATATTTTTTCATTTTACAATGAAAACAAAAGCTGTTAGAGGACAAATGGATATTTCCACACATTATAACAAGCTGTTCTTTCACAGGTTCAACAATATTATAAAAGCAAATCAAACTCCTTTACAAAAAGCTATTAAGATATCAGACAATATTGCTCCATCTTATCATTGCAACATCCAAACTGTGAAGCTCTCCAAAAATGTGCAGCTTGATATATGAAATATTAAATGCTCTCACCTTTGATCCCGGACTAAAACAATTGCACAACACGTGGGACAGGAGGAGGTAGCAGAGGTGTCTGTAATTGGCCTTAATTTTTTTTTTTTTTTTTTTTTTGAGAAAACAACAACCCTGCAGTAAATACACGCTCATTGTAGGTGTCCAGCACCTTCAGCCAGAGAAAGTTTCATTCAAGAACAAGATTAAGGTCTAAATTAGGTGGGAAATCACATTGAAGCTGTATGGCATGTTCTGTCATTTTTTTAATAATGATAATAATACATTTTATTTAGAAGCACATTTATAAACATCCAAGGTCGCTTTACAAATGAAAATAAATAAAACAACAATAAAACCTCATCAATAAAGGTTCAACTCCCAGAGAATAAATATTCTTGAAGAGGCTTTTTATCCTGGACTTAAACGGGCGTACAGTGTCAATATTACGGATGTCCGATGGGAGAGAACTGGAGTTTGGGAGCAGAGCGAGAGACAGCACTGCTTACAAGGGCACTGAGGTAAAAAAAGGAAACAGAGAGATGGGTTGAGGAGGAAGATCTGAGGAAGTGGGAGGCCGAGGTGACATGAAGGAGGTCAGAGGAGTAAGGAGGGGCGAGGTTGGGGGATGACCTTGAATGTAAACAGAAGAATTTTGAATTAAATTCTGAATTTGACGGGGAGCCAGTGAAGTTGCTGTAAAACCTGTAATGATTCAAGCTGCTGAGCTCTGGACCAGTTGGAGCTTATGGAGTTTTTTTTATTCTTTTTTTTTTTTGCAATGGATGAAACAAAAAGGAGTTGCAATAGTCAATCAAGTGACAAGACTACAAGTATGAAGGCAGAGTGAAGGGAAAGGGAAGGACGTGAGCGTTTAGTATTGGCGCAGATGAAAATATGCAGACCGAGTCATATTATTGATTTGAGACATGAAGGATGGAGAGCTATCAAAGACGACAACCGGGTGAGGGAGAACTTTGGAGCTGTCGATGGAAAAAGTGTGCATTTTGGATAATATTGACTAAGTTTCTATGAGGAGCTGTTTTATCAGTTTAATTTTAGGAAATTGGTTGTAAGTCTCTGTCATATTATGTTGGCATATATGAGGACAGAGTTCAATAATAGGATTCTGCATGTATGAGAGCAATGCTGTCTTTACGTGAATAACGTTAACCTGCCAAGGAACAGATAGTAATGAACCATATACTAAAACCTGACACATTTTACATGTGAAATGTAATGTTTACTGTTTCCTTCCTAATAAATACAAAGTAATCTAAAAGGTCAGGTTCATTACTATTGTCTTTTTTTTTTTTGTTTGTTTTGCCGTTCACCTTTTTAGTGGGGGAAATTTAAGTAGGTTTAGAAAAACTTTAATTCCCCACCATGAGCCAAAATGACCAAAGCCAACTTTTAAATTCACACGATTGGCTAATTTACAAACCTCTTTATGTTAAAGTTACCTGTAACTTTTTTTACAGCTTTAAGAAGCTATGTAAGCATTATGTTTCTAATAGGCTCGTATTTTTCTGATAGTAAATGCAGTCAACTCTAAAAAATATTCATACACTTAGTAGATTTAAGCTAAAAAAAATAATTTCCAAATAAGTTCAATGCTATGACAATGCTCAACATTATTTTTTTGTTGTTGCTTTTGTTTTCAGATCATAGAGGGTGTAAAAAGGTGTAAAAAAAAAAAAAAAAAAGGAAAATATATATATCCACAAGGAAATCAAAATAAGACAAAAGTTGAAACCATTAACAAGTTGAAATAAGATTTAATAATAGATTCTCTTTTAGCTGACAAGCATCTCACGGTCATGCGCTGCTTAGAAACAACGCAGCAGTTTCAGCTTTCCCCCTTTTTCCTCAAGTCATCATTTCCATTCTATTCTCAATTTGACTTTAATCACGAAAACAGAATTTTAACCTTTTTTTCAAACTTTATTGCTGCGATTAATCTATAATTTTACTCTAACAGAAAAGGATTAAAAAAAAGATAAAAATCAACCAAAACACAATAAATCTTTTATTTTCCTCCCTTTGAACACTCGTGTATTTCTGATGAAAATTTAACAAATCTCTCAATAGGTAACAGAACACAAATAAAAATAGCATAATTTTGGGGGCAAAGCCTTTTTTTTCCCATCTTTCTTTACATCTTGAGAAGAAAGTTCAATAGAAAAAGCATTTATTGGCATCCCATCAAACCCTTGCTATAGTTCCTGTGCAGCTTTGTGCACATTTTTACTGGTATTCTCACCATTTATCGTTAAAGTGTCCCAGTCTGGGAGGCCTACTTGCCATCGCTCCCACTTTTAGCTCCCTCCACAGATTCTGTATAAAATTCAGATCTGGACGCTGGCCGGGCCGCCTCAAAACGTTAATACTTCCAGTCAGAAGAAACGTGCGGGCAAAAATAAAAGATTACTTTAAGCCTAAATATGCCAGATATGATTTACTTTGGACTTACTGTAGCTAAATTCGACCATGTTGTGTTTTATGTGACGGCGCTGGGCTTCACAGCCTACGTCTTGTTCCTCTTAAACTCTGAGGTGAACCATTTAGAACAACCTTGCTTATTTACAGGCACTCAGGCAAATTGAAAGTTATGGATCTGAGCTGCAGAATAGGAACTAAGTCGGTGTGGGGAAAAGAAGTAACAACACAAACACATCATTAGCGCTAAACATAAGTCTTTTTTTATTTAGCTAGTGAGTTACCAAGAGGAGAAAACTATCACATCTTTGCAGTTGATGGTTCTTTTGTTGGAGGGGGGGGGGGGTGAGTCTCCACCCGGTCGATTAGCTGACGGTGGAGGTTCTCCCACAGAGTTCTTTAGCCTGGGCTCCAGTTGGAGAACGTGGACATCAGAGCAAAGACAAGTCACCAGTTTCAACTGTGGCAAAGCAGCGGGTTTTCTCCTCAGACAAATGCACTTCAGAATGACAGAATCACAAGAAAAAAAAAAAAACAATTAAAAAAAAAAAAAAAAAAAAGGTGCGTATGCTGACGGTTCACCAGCCAGCTGCATAATCAGAAGCTTTTCGTACACAGAAAAAGATGCAGAAAGAAAAGGGGGCGAGGTAGGGCCGACCCTACGATTGGTGCGATTGTGGCCGATCGCTCCACCCCCCAAACCCGTCGATCTTCGGCGCTCGCCGTCTGGCAGGATCGGATGGAGATCGGTCCCGATTGAGCGATCTCTAATTCTCCTCAGGTGCAGATCAAACTCACCGACATCCCAAACATTCCAGGGAATAACGAGAAATAAACAATACAAAGTAAAATCAATGACTTCTCTGGTTAATCTGTTAGAAGCTCACAAACAAAAATAATCAAAAAGAACAGAGTTAGATAGTTAAGGGTATTGGCAGAGGCTGCTTAAAAGGACTGAAAGTGCTTAAAAGACAGAGTTTCGAACAGATTACGCTCTTCTTTTTTTTTTTTTCTCCCCCCTGGTGAGACAGGAGAACCGGGTTCTGATGCACCAATTAACGGATACAGGATGAGCCCACCTAATGTCGCGTTCAAGTGTTCAGATACATTGTGGTCTTGGGAGGACAGGCCGCGGCAGCCCCTCCACCGTTGGGGGTTAGGCTAATTTGATTTAAGGTCCTTCATCGTTAGTGTTGCAGCGCCGGCGGAGGGCTTTGCTTGAAGGTTACTGTTTGTTCCTGCTGCGCTCCTGGAGGAGGAAACAAGAGACTGCCAGTTAAGGAGAAATCTTAGTCAACACCAATAAAAAAAGACTTAAATTCAGCGTTATCAGTGGGATTTAGACTTTTTAGGAGCATCTTGATGAGTCAGAACATTGAAAAAAAAGCATTTTGTTTTCTGCAACCATTTAAAAAAGCTGAAGCTAATTAATGACATTCATCACGCCAGACGATGTAACTGAAGTGTTGATTTCAATTGTTCTGGCGCACGGCTAATGAAAACCTAAAACAGCTTCTCCGATAGCTTAAATATTACATAAGACCAATAAAAAAGGGATTTTTAACACATCAATGACAGCCTAAATGTGTGTTCATATACAGCGTCTGGATTCAGCTACTATTCAGGCTCATTATTGCATGAATTACACTGCAAAAACGGATCTAAAAAAGGGTAAAATGTTCTTAAAGTTAGTGTATTTGTCCTTGATTTGAGCAGGTGAATAAGATTATTTGCCAATGGAATGAGTATTTCGACCCCTAAAATAAGATAATTAGACATCCTGCGCTTGAAAAGAGGCGATGGAGATGAGTTGTTCCTATTTTAAGTGCAAAAATCTTATTCCATTGGCAAATCATCTTATTTACCTGCTCAAATCAAGGACAAATACACTAATTTTAAGAACATTTTACTGATTTTAAGTCCCGTTTTTGCAGTGTATCAGTACGGCGTGGCATGAAGGACATCCCCAGGAGTCGGCGCTGTTATTTTAGCAGCCTGCAGCATCTTAGGGCCGGCTGGCTGTCATCTTCCTCCGCGGTGAACAGCCGTGTCCAGTGTCAACCCTTAATGGCCACCGGCCAGCATGCTTTAGATGTTTCAACACAGAAAGGGCTCAGAACCAGACCTTTTTAGACCTTGATGACATGTTGAGGAGCAGAGAAACATCTAAAGCATGCTGAACCCGGCGGTCCTTCTCGACCGGACTTGAACATCTGGTCAAGTGGGTTTGCTAATGTTTTACAAACAGACGACATGGCTCCTTAAATCATCACTGACTGTGGAACCATCATTTCCAAATAAAAACGCTAAATTTACTTTTAACGCAGAAATAAAAAGTAAATGTCCCCCATGTCAGGGGGGCTCTAAAAACCTTGATTTCTGCCCTTCCAAAAGCCTGAAAACCCTTCACTTCTCAATCCTATTAAAGCTGAGGTTCTGACCGCTGCTTTAAGCTAAATGCTCTTCCTTCCACTCAACTTTCCATTAATACACTTCGATACAGCACTTTTTAAAGCGCCGACTTCTTTAGCAATAACCTTTTTGTGGTTTACCCCACTTATGGAGCACCGGTAAGTTTGGCATCGCTTAAAAAAGGTAGAGAAATTATAGAAAAGAAAAACGGACAAACTTTAAAATTGCTAAACGCATCGCCTTAAACTATAAGCCCTAAAAACCATTTCAGGGTAGCTCTTCAATTTATACCCATGTGAAAAAAATGAATAAAGCATTTAAAAAGATGATCAATGCGGCTATTAGCTTCCAAATGGGAGCCTCTTTGCGTGTCTTACATAACTCTGGTAGTACCTCATTTATGACATTTCTGTGTGCCACATTTAGATCCATCTATTAGCAAAAATAAAATAGGATATTTAAAAGGGTTTTGGTATGTTTTTGGTCGTCTTATTAAAAATAAAAAAGCTATTCTTTTTCAAGTGTGGGGGGAGCACTTACGTTTTCATCAGACTGCTTTAGTTTAGTTAGCCTGGAGGTTTAATCAGGTGAAGGAAAACGGACCTCCAGCTTCTGGACTGAAACATTTTTGCTAACTTTACATTTCGGCTTCATTAGCTTTGAATATATATTTTTTTATGCACATATCTTAAGCAGCGTTGGCGTGTCGACTCAGAGGGGAATATGTTCAAATATAAATCCTATAAGCCACGACATCAAAAGCACTTAACAGGCGAAGGGGATAAAACTTCTCATCTTAGTTCGGTCTAGAAACAGATACTGGGAAGCGGCTGACTCCGAGCATCCATGGTGTTATTACCGCAGCAGCCAGACAAATAATTTTTAGGGGTATTGGAGTAAAAAGGGGGGCAGCATATGAATGGATGCTGCAAGTTTCAGCTTTTTATTTGTAAAAAAAAGAAAAAAAAGAGAAGAACTTTTAGAAAAGTAAGACATTTTCACTTCACAGTTGCGCAATACTCTGCGCCGGTCTATCACAGTAAACCTCGATAGCCTTTCCAAACACCTGAGTGAAAAAAATTAATCTGTCACCAGGATAAAAGTTTTGCTTCTGCTAAAACAACCAGAGCAAGTAAGCGGCTCGCTTTAGCTAGGAAGCCGAGCAAAAACGTCGTTTAAAGCTCCCGAGGAATGCGCTAAGCAAACATTCAGCCGTGTTTACACTGCCAGGAGACCGCTGTCCCTACTTTTCTGCTCCGACCTGGTAAGTCTCACGTAGCCAGAGATAAAAGGAGACGGACATCCTAAAAAAAAAACAACGCGCCGTCACCCCGCCATGTCACATACTCAATGGCTGCTTATAGACGGCGGGAAGATGAGCGCTAGAAGGGCTCGTTTGAAGAGCAGCGCGGGGGAAAAAAACTTTTTGTTTTCTCCCGTTTCTGAGCTGAAACCGTGTCCTCATGGACGGTGTTCATTACAGTTCTCACACTGAGACCCAGGCCCCGGGAGTAACCCAACCCCCACCCCCCAGTGAAATATGGTCCATACAACACCTGGAGCTCAGAGCCATTTTCATTCTTCGAGTTAAAACACAACCTGGAAATAAGTCAAACTAATGACAGGGTTCCCACACCTTGGTGAACATCAAATTCAAGGACCTTTCAAGGACTTTCCAGGACCAATTTCCTCAAATTCAAGGACCACACGTGGCGGCATTTACCTACTGTGACCGCTGAATAGGTTATCATAATTTAATACAATGCAAACTCAATAAAAGACTAAACGGCATAGAAGTTGTTGGGTCAGAAGAAATGCAAGAAACTTAATTTGGACTTAATTTATAGCCTACATTGATATTGATCATATTCATAGCCTACATTTATATCCACAGTACATGGCTATGCCATACTACATTACATATAAGATGTACATTAGCCTACCGTTTCATGGAATTTTATGGAAAAAAGTGCAGCACTGAGATGTTCAGAATTATATCAATTTGTTTCACTTACTTTCATCTTTGATTAAGCTAGTTTTTGACTTTGACTCTGAAAAGTCGCAAAATATAGCGACAAAGTCGCTGAGTTGGCAACACTGCGTGAATGTAACCTATTGGACGCACGTAGGCCTAAACCGTAGCCTACTAACTAACGAAGAAGAGCGAACGTACTGTTGCAAATTAAAAGTCTGCGGAATCAACATAATTTTAAAAGATCGTGTGATAGTAAAATAATAACACGAGTCGTCATCCGTGGGAACTTTCAACCCCACAAAAAAAAATTCAAGGACTTTCATGGACAAGGTGTTTTTTTGGCTGTTTTCAAGAACTTTCAAGGGCCTTGAATTTATTTATTCAGATTCACAAACTTTCAAGGATTTCAAGGACCTGTGGGAACCCTGTAATGAGCATCATTGATTTTTCAACTACGGCAAATAAAAGGTTATTTCTGAATCCCTTCAGTTATGAAACAGTCATAAATTCATAATTATTAACCACCTTGGGACGGCGTTTATGAGACGCTGTTGTAGCTCAAGCCTGACATCACTGAGGCTGGGGAGGACGGGCCAGAACAACGGGCGGCCATTAACCTTGTCAGGTGAGGAAGGGCGAGGCCTCGGCCCGCGCCCCCCCCACCCCCCCCCCCCTTGTCATGTAACGAGGGCCGGCGACACAAACGGCGCCGCGCGGCTTTAGCTGCTGACAGTTTGCTTTCAGGATGCCCGAAAACACTGACTTGAAATATTTATGAGAAAGGAACCCGGCGCATATTAACAAGGTCGGCAACGAGGAATCAATACAGCATCGCTGGAGCAGTGGGAGAAACGGGTGGGGGTGGGGGGGGACGTGTTTGTTTTAATTAATATTAGAACGGACGCTGAAACGCAACACCAGCTATATGTTAATTTGCTGGTTTTATTGCTTGAACTAGCATTTGTTTTACACCAGTATTGTTACATGATTTAATTTCCCCGACGTTAAACTAAGGCGTGTTGTTCAGAGCGATTATGGCATTTCCTGATGTACATTATGCAGGAAAGCATTAACGGAGCTCTGCTCTGTGCCACGGCCCGTTTTAACCAGTTTGGAGCCTGGGAGCTGGTGTTGTTAAAAGGCTAATAAAGCATGAGGAGCCTGTGGATAGCAGGGGGGCGGGGTGGGGGGGGGCTTGGCATTCAACGGCAGATCAGAGCCTACCTCTGGAAAAAGGGAATGCCAGGAATGTGGGTTATTTCAGGAAACATAGAAGTCATCTAGCTCCACTGGGGCGACTCTTTGCAGCTCCTGAGAGGCTGATGCAGACCCGGGGTTTCCTGGACCTGCTCATGAGCAACGCTGAGGCGTCAGCAGACGTGGAACGACATCAGCTGATTACATTTACAACCACTGCCTGCAGAGATTTAGACATGCTCTGCCTGCTTTACAAATAAAGAGGCTAAAAATCCCACCAGGAACACACTGGGGGGCCTTTTAAAGAGTGGAAACACGCACTAAAGCAGGTTCTCGCTGGCGCATTTCAGCCTAACGGACCGGTGCGCTGAAAGTTGTCAAAGTTAAGCTGAAAATAGAAATCGGTACGCCGCGGATGTTTGAGAGCAACATAGAAAAGTCAGTAAACCTCCTGAAGCACATGAGCTAACGCTAGCTGTTATTAGCTTGACGAACAGCTTCCTTGGAGCTGCTCTAAGCAACGCTGCGCTGCCAGAATGCAAATGAGATGCAGCGAAATCCTGGTGAGGACCCTGTGAAGTGTCCCTATGATTGTCAGCTAAACGACCTACCAGTACGTGTGAATAAAATACCCACGGCTAGTCTAATAATTGGTCCCGCCTTTCCGCATTTTGCTAACCTGACTCCGCCAGATGGATTTGCTCCGCATATCCATCTGGAAACCTTCCGTTGAAGTAATTTTGGGAAGGGGCGAAAATACTGGTTAGCTGATTGGCCTATGTTGGTGATAGACGGGCCAAATAAACCAATCAGATCAACGAAGCATATGACGTACTAACAGCGACGACAAAAACACAACCACAAGCTCTTGCCGAAACCAGTCGGGAGAAGAGCAAAATCATCTTTTCCTCTGAGAAAAGCCTCCAGAGCAGCGTTTTGCTCTTCTTTCAGGGAAGAAATACTCTGTAATTCCGATAAAACTTGCTCGATAGCCACGCTAACGCTAGTTTCATCGGCTGAAGCCGCCATGTTCTTTAGACTGAACTGTCGCGCTTCTCGTTGCGTCACGCCTCAACCCGCCTCAAAGCCAACGCTGATTGGACGTGCGTTTGGTGAACGGCTCCAAATTTTCTTTAAAGGCATACTATGCAACATTTTTCAGTTAATTAATGTGTTCCATACCGTTTTGGATGATTAAATGAGTCATTTCAGGTCGAACAAAGGTTTTCTCGGCCGCCCTGGTGGTCTGTCGGACCTCGGCCCGCACCCACAGGTTCAGAAGTCTCGTGCAAGACCGCGAGAGTCGGTCTTGCTTTACGGCGAGAACTCCATGTGTTTTTGCCCTGCCGTTCACTGTATGCACGCGCGAAGGCAACAACAAAGAACCGCGTGTTAACCTCAAATAAAAATGCAAGCATATCGAGTTTTATTATTATTATTATTTTATTTATTTATTTATTTTAATGTTGGCGAGACGCTACGGCGGCCGCCTCGCCAAGATAGCGCTGCTGGAAGCCTGATGTTCATACTTTCACTGTGTTATTCATTGTTTGTACTGCCGTTTTTTCGACTTTTCATTGCGTTCGCCTGTCTGCTAAGCTCAAAACAACCGCGCCTGGCTTGACGGAGAAACCAGAACAGCTGAGCATCTTTACGACCGTGCACTTTTACTTTCGCCCTCTGGGGGGAGCCTCGCTGGAAAATCAACCCCGGTTGCATAGTATACCTTTAACGGAGAGTAGCCAGACTGATCTGCGAGTGAAACCTTGAAAGCTCGCGAGATCAGGATGGTCTCACGAGGCTAGCATTTTGCATGATGCGACCAATACATGTTGCAGGTGCAGACGGGTTCCTATGCAAGCTAATTTATCTCACCTTCCTCAACGCCTCCTCCTCTTCCTGACGTTTCTCGTAATGTGCAAAGTCATCAAAGATTGAGGTGGTATGCTTGTAAGTGGCGATCACTTTGAGCACTTGCTTGGCCTTCTCCAGAGGCACCTCCTGAGTGTCCCTGGAGTTGGTCACCGGCTTGTTGTCATTGTTCTCCAGCCGGATGTGACGCAGCTGGTTGTTGGGCACATCCTTGATGAAGATCCACTTCACCTCAAACTTGCCCTTCCACTTGTCCTGAGACCAGACGCCCGCGTAGGCGTTGTAGTCCACCGGCGAGCGCATCTCGGCCACGCCGCAGAAGTGCCCGCTGCCGTTGACGCTGAACAACAGGTACAGGGGCCCCTTGTTGCACAGCGAGCGGTAGGCGGCGTCCAGACGCTTGTTCCCGTGTTCTGTGCTGCACCAGATGGAGTACTTGATCGACCGGTGGATGTCGTCCTCCGAGTAGCTCTTGATGATGAACACGCGTCCGTTTTTCAAGCTCCAGTCAAAGTCTTTGGGGTTGTAGTTGTTGAGGGTGCGCAGCTTCTCCAGCACGGGGTGCACCTCTCCGGAGCAAGGGGAGGCACTAAGCGGGACCCCGCCGCCCAGCCCGAAGCCCTCGCCGCGGTTCCTGGGGGCGACCCAGCGGTTGGGGGGCGGGCCGAGCTGCTGAGGTTGCTGTTGGTGAAGGTGCTGTGGGAGTCCGGGTTGGGAGGGGAGGTGCAGGTGGGGAGGGCCGTGGGGCAGAGGCTGCGGGTGCTGGGGTGACTGGATAGACTGGAGCTGGAAGGGCTGGTGCTGATGCTGGGGTTGGTGAGGAGGTTGATGGGGCAGGGGGTTCTGCAGTAAGGGCTGGGGCTGAGCTAGGAGCGGCTGCTGCACCAGAGGCTGATGGGGCATCATAGTCTGAGCTAACGGGGGTTTGTTTAAAGAGCCCTTATCGTCCCAGGTACCAATGTTCATGTTGTGCTTAATCGGGGGTGGGGGGATGGCGGCGCCTCCCGCCATCCCCATGTTGGCTTTGGGTTTGACCTTGGGCTGGGGTTTGGCCGGCTTCTTGGCGATCGCCGCCCAGGTGGCGGGTTTGGGGGCAGACGAGTTGACGGAGGGAGGGAGATTATTGGTCGCCGTGCTGTTCATGCCCACTGTGCCCCCCAGAGGTGAGCCGACGGTTTTGGTGACGGCCGCCACCATGTCGGTGCCCAGTTTCAGCCCCGTCATACCCTGCTCTATGCTGTTCAGCACTGGGACCTTACTGAGCTGGGAGTCACTCCCGAAGCCCGCCTGTCCGTCTGTGATCGCCCGACCCAGTGAGCTGGGGGCGTAGCCATAGCTGGTGCTATAGACTGAACTCTGAGTTGACTGACCCTGAGAGACGCTGGTACCCCAGGTGGAAAAGTCTGCACTACCGGGAAAGAAGTTGAAGCCATGCTGCCCGAGGAAGGGAGGGGTGTTTCCTAGGGCACCTGGCTGGCTGAAAACACCGTCGGGGATAAAGTGCGGCTCCCCGTTACTCATCTGTCCGTAGGTAGTAAGGTAGGGCATGGGTGGATCTCCAGCTGTGGACCATGCAGCCTCTCCCAGAGAATAAGGAAAACCAATGGATGGAGCATAGTAGCTGGGCATGTAAGGATCAGACATTGGTGGATAGCTGTTACCCTGCATGGCATAGAAAAAAACAAAACAGAAAACTATTATTCAAAATGGCGCTTAACATTTTATTACTCTTTGTAGAAACAGTTGTTTAGAGAACATCTGTTCATATTCAGTAACCCATACCGTGCTCCACAACTGATTTATATTCTCCTTTGGTTTATAGAGAGGCTCTGTTCATACGAATGAACCCAAGTTTCTTGTATCTGGCAACATTTCAGTGTCCACCTATTAATAGTAACACCTCAGATTTAGACGAAAAGGCAAACATTACAGCATCACTGAGCAGTTTGGTCCTAAATAGAGGAGTAATTTTGTACTCATTGTGCTTTAGTAAGTAGACTTTATGCATATAGAACCTTTCACAGGATAAAACCCACAAAGTCGTAGAGATCATTTGCCAAGACCAAAAAAAAATTATTAAAAAGTAGTGAATAAGTATATTTGGAACTAAAAATCATCTTTACAAAATGATTTGTGCATTTTAACCCATTGCCTGAATCTACACTACATAAAGAAATGTACCAAGAAGACAGAGAGGCACACAAAGTGAACAAGATGATAGAAGCTATGTGTGAATCAAATTCAGGGAATTATTTTTTCTGCAACAGTTTCAGAGACAATAAAAAGATTACTTTTAAAACTGGATTTATGTGGCGAGGCAGCAGCAGCTGTGGTGTGCCTGTGAGACGGCACTGAGGGAAGTGGCCACTCTCGCTCTCACTGCTGCCCAGTGACACCAGAACGACTGGTGCTTTCAGTAAAGTCGCCATCAAAACAAAAAAGTCGCCATAAATTGTCTGTTGCTAGTCGCTGAGAAGTCGCCTAATATAGCAACGAAGACGATACATGGGACTGGACTGTTGTCTTTAGTTTTCCTTCCCCCTGACTGCAGCACTGTAGCCAACAGGCAGCTTCACAGCCAGGCAGGAAGAAGCCGGCGATGTTGGTTTTTCAAAATAAAGTACATTTTAACGTTTCATTTCAAACTCTGATTATGGTTGGTATAAGTGCACAAATATAGGCTATACATAATACAGGGTGAATACCCTCACCGGCCACTTTATTAGGTAGACCTTACTAGTACCGGGTTGGACCCCTTCTGCCTTCAGGAATGCCTTAATCCTTTGTGGAATAAATTCAACAAGTTACTGAAAACATTCATCAGAGAGTTTGGTCCATATTGACATGATAGCATCATGCAGATGCTGCAGATTTGTCGGCTGCACATCCATGATGCGAATCTCCCGTTCCACCACATCCCAAAGGTGCTCTATTGCATTGAGCTCTGGTGATTGGAGGGCTTTTGAGTGCAGTGAACTCATTGTCATGTTCAAGAAACCAGTCTGAGATGATTCGTGTTTTATGACATGGTGCGCTGTCCTGCTGGAAGTAGCCAAGATGGCTACTCTGTGGTCATAAAGGGATGGACATGGTCAGCAACAATACTCAGGTAGGCTGTGGCGTTGGCACGATGCTCCATTGGTACTAAGGGGCCCAAAGAGTGCCAAGAAAATATTCCCCACACCATGACACCACCACCACCAGCCTGAACCGTTGATAAAAGGCAGGATGGATCCATGCCTTCATGTTGTTGATGCCAAATTCTGACCCTACCATCCGACTGTCACAGCAGAAATCGAGACTCATCAGACCAGGCAACGTTTTCCCAATCTTCTATTGTCTAATTTTGGTGAGCCTGTGCTAATTGTAGCCTCAGTTTCCTGTTCTTAGCTGACAGGAGTGGCACCCGATGTGGTCTTCTACTGCTGTAGCCCATCCACCTCAAGGTTCGACGTGTTGTGCGTTCAGAGATGCTGTTCGGCAGACCTTGGTTGGAACGAGTTACTGTTGCCCTTCTATCAGCTCGAACCAGTCTGGCCGTTCTCCTCTGACCTCTGGCATCAAGAAGGCATTTGCGCCCACAGAACTGCCGCTCACTAGATATTCTATCTTTTTCAGACCATTCTCTGTAAATCCTAGAGATGGTTGTGTGTGAAAATCCCAGTAGATTAGCAGTTTCTGAAAAACCCAGACCAGCCCGTCTGGCACCAACCACCATGCCACGTTCAAAGTCACATAAATTACCCCCCCCCCCCCCCCCCCCCCCCATTCTGATGCTCGGTTGGAACTGCAGCAGATCTTCTTGACCATGTCTACATGCCTAAATAGAGTAAGTTGAGTGTCTGCCATATGATTCGCTGATGAGACATTTGAGATAACGAGCAGTTGGACAGGTGTACCTAATAAAGTGGCCACTCAGTGTAATATTTTAACATGAAGGTTTAAACTACGACAAAGTCCAAACGCCACAAAACCAAGAGTCAACCAATCCCAGGGAAAGCAAAAGGTCCTAAACTGTCTCGAACACTCCTTTCAAAGCAGAAGCTTAACTTTTACTTCCCGTCTGTGATGAAACCCGTCATCATTATGCCTCCCAAGTGGATAGTTTGACGGTTTAAAATAAAATTGAACAGGAGCCTGATCATTTCCCCATTTTTTTTTTTACCGTTGAGCAGAAGAATCAATGCAAGCTGATGCTTTTAACGACCCAGCGCCTTGCCAAAGTGTTCATGTCCCTAGAACATTTTCACATGCCACGTTTCAACAACAAGACTTTAATGTATTCTGTTGGGGTTTTACGTTACAGACCTACACAAAGCGCAGAACACCTGAAGAGGGACGGCCAGGTAGAAACGGTGCCGCGGGTATTTAGCCCTCTTTACTCTGGTAGCCCTCAATTAACCTGAGTACATCCAGCTGCCCTAAGAAGTCGCCTGATTGCTAAACAGCTAATTAGTGAAAGATTATTCACAGCGAAACACGGTGGTGGAGGCGTCATGCCGTGTGTCCGCCAGTTAAGCAAAGACAGGAGAAACCGGGCAGGGGGTGATGGGACAAAGGATGGCGCTAGATATGGGGCACAAAGTGTTGACTCAAAGAAGCAGAACACAAGTGAAAACCAGAGTTTTCTGATTTTTTTTTTTTTTTGTAATTATGTACTGCTGGGGGTGGCCGAGTGGTTAGAGTGGTTAGAGCAGCGCGCTTGCAGTCAGAGAAGGTTGCAAGTACCCGGTTCGATCCCCGGTCCCGGCACTCTGGGTCCTTGAGCAAGACCCTTAACCCCAGATTGCTCCCCGGGCGCCGCACATGGCAGCCCACTGCTCCCCAAGGGTGATGGGTTAAAAGCAGAAAACAAATTTTATTGTAGTGTATGTTTCAATGACAATAAAGATGCTATTACTATTACTATTATTATTATTATTAAAAAAAATTTAGTACCCAGAACTTGTACCCAGGCTCTTTAATAGAAAAATGAAAGGGGAAGTCGCTGATTTCGAAAGCTAAGATTTTCCAAAATAGGTGAAGGTGACACAGCTATGTGGGTCAGCTATGTGGAAAACGGATGTGGCAACCCTGCACTTTAGTTTGCACCTCACCTGATTTGTCTGGCCGCTTAGGTAAGGCTCAAAATCATCCTCGTTTACACCATCCTTCTGATGCATGGATCCGTTTTGCACTAAAAATTAAATAAAACAAAAAAAAAAAAAAACAGGAGAAGATCAGTAATCAGGAGTGGCTGCATTCCCCCAAACAGTCATGGTGTCAGATGGCTACATCTTGATCATAGCTACGCTGCTGCTGCTGCTGTGTTGTGTTGTGTTGTGTCAACAACACTCCAGGCTGCAGTTTGGACCTCAGCTTTTACAACCCTGTCAGCCGCCGGGCAGCGCGGCGTAAGCTGTAAGCTAACCCGGCGGAGGGGCACCAAACTCCGGCGGAAAGCCTTACCTTTGTGGCCTTGTCCTTTGGTTCTCTGAAACAACAAGACAGAACAGACAGACATGCGTTAAAAAAAAAAAAACACGCCGGCAGTGCATGCTCGTGTGCCACAGTGACAGCGCTCTGCGCGAGGGCTCCCAGCCCGGATGTTAGCATTTACGGGTCGCTCCGTCTTACCAAACCGGATGTGAAACGCTCTGACAACCAGTGAACGGTGCCGCATTGGCAACCGGCTGCAGCCGGTGTGGGTCGGCGGAACCGTCGGCCTGTTAACCCCCCCTCCTCCCCCCCGAGCTAACAACAACCACCACTTTACAGCCTGTTTGGTTCTGGTACCGTCCGTAAAGTTTCCCGTCGCCCCCCGGAGCTAGCATCCAAGCCAACGGCTACAACGAACCTGATCGACTGTGGTCGCAGACATCCTCCAGGAACCGAAAGCTGCTCGTCAGACTGTCCGCGGCTTCTCTCTCGCTCCCTCCCTCCTTCTTCTTCTTCTTGCTCGTCTCTCCGTTTCCTGCACTTCGGTGCTGCTTTCCTGGTTCGTCCGTGAACGTTACCGGGCGGTGTTTTTTTTCTTCTTCTTCTTCACCTTCTCGCCCCCCCCTCGCTATCTATCTCTCTCTTTCTCTCTGCCGGGGCTAAGAGCTGACGACGGCCGGCCTCTTCCAGGTGCTTCGGGCGACTCTGTGTCCGCCGAGGAGGAGGCGTCACTCTGACTCGGGGGTTTAGTCAGTCAGTCAGTCTGAAAGTGAGAGGAATATCCCTCACTATATTCCACAATGGCGGACAGGCTTTTTTTTTTTTTTACTCCCGCTTCCGCTCCGTCCTGCTGCTCCGTGACCTTCCGCCTGTGACGCTCTGAGTCATGTTACAAACCACCGCTCCACATGACGGTCACAAACACGCAGCAACTTTGTCTGCTTCTGCTTATTATCTTCCCCTCACGGCGCCGTTTCAGTAACCCAGCCTCCTAGCCGCCATGCTAACTGATCAGCTTGCCTTCCTGGAGAGGGGCTTTCACTTCAAAGCGTCGGTCTCCAGACCCCCTGGATAGACGCCTGCAACAAGCAGCGGCATAAAACTACAGAGGAGTATGGGAAGCCAAAAGGGCCAAAATTCATCAACAAGTCATACTTTGAACAAAAACGAAAATAAGCACTTTTAATGAACATTATTTAGTAATGTTAATTAAACATTAAAGGCCATGTTGTGACCTGAGCCATATTCCAGTGGAATTTTATTTTATTTAGTCAGTACTACGGTGGCCGACATGTGCAAACGCACTGCAAAAAACATAGGCTATGTTCACACTGCAGCCTGAAGTGACCCAATTCTGATTTTTTTTTGCCCATATGCGACCTGCATCTGATCTTTTCATGGCAGTCTGAACACCACAGATGGGATTTTTTTCAAATGCGACCTAGGCCACTTGGGCTACGGTCACACTGCAGGCTTTGATGCTCAATTCCGATTTTTTTTTTTGTGAAATCGGATTTTTTTGTGTGTCCATTCACATTTCCAAATATATGTGACTTGTATGTGATCTCCTGTGTGAACTGCATTAATGCACCTAAGGCTACGTTCACATTGCAGCCTGAAGTGACCCAATTCCGATTTTTTTTTTGCCCATATGTGACCTGTATCTGATCTTTTTATGACAGTCTGAACGACACAGATCAGATTTTTTCCAATGCGACCCAGGCCACCTGGATATGTGGTCCTGAATCCGATACGTATCTGATCTTTTCAAATGCGACCTGTGTGTACGGCCGGGTTGCATTTATCCGACCTTTACGTCATTGATACTCGACAAACGGCACTATTCTGCGTCCTGCTATGCAGCAGCGGGAAAAGAAACGACAACCATGGCGGACAACAATGAGGAGAACAGTCAATGGAGAGAAACCTCCGGGTTAGAAAAGAAATTAAAGATTGCAAAATGCGCGCCAGAATTATAATCCATGTTTACTTTAGCAAACACTGAGCACGCTTGCTACGTGTGACGTCATCACGTCCTCAACTACGCATGCGGGACACTTAAGTTGTATGAATTTAGTTCACACAGGAGATCACATACAAGTCGCATATATTTGGAAATGTGAACAACCACGCAAAAATATCGGAATTGAGCATTAAGGCTTGGAGTGTGAACGTAGCCATAGATGCACTGCAGACACAAAATGTGCTCCAAACGCAAAAAAAGAGGCAAAGGTCTGCCATTTACAGACCCCAGACTGCAGTGATTGACACACAGAGGTGGGTAGAGTAGCCAGAAACAGAAGTAAGAGCAGAAGTACTACAACGTATTTTTACTCAAGTCAAAGTAAAAAGTGCCCAACTAAGAAATTACTCAAGCAAGAGTAAAAAAAAGTATTTGGCAAGATGGTTACTCTGAGTAAATATTTATAATTGATTTAATGTTTTAAAATTATATTTGGTCAGGAAAAAATATTAAACTAAGTACAGATTCTGGTATTTTAACAACTAACATAAAACATTTACCAACAATAACAATTCCAAAGTAGCAAATTAGGGCAGATGAAACACTTTTCTAAACAATGTCTTTCAACATAAAACGTATGAAACCAGACAATTAATGTGTATAAAGTATGTTAGGACAGTGCAAAGGACTTCCAATAACAATATCTACTGTTTACTGTAAGGTTACTTGACCTCTAAATGGCTCGCTGAGCTCAACAGATAGAAAATACCATTAAAACAACAAAGCTTGTGTACAAAGAAGAAGTCTCATCTTAATATAAACTGTAGATGCATCTCTCTGGTGCATTTTTGGTTGAAACAAATTTGTCCGTTATTCAGGGAAGCTACTCACAGCAATTGAGTAGTCAGAAATTTTAGTAGTAGTAGCTATATTACTTCATAATTTTTACTCAAGTAAGAGTAGCCATATTACTTCATAATATTTACTCAAGTAAAACTAAGAAGTACACTGCAGTAAAGCTAATCCTAGAAGTACATTCTGTTTAAAAAGTTATTCAAGTGAATGCAATTGAATAAATGTAACTAGTTACTACCCACCTGTTGACACATCAGAAATGAAAACTATAAATGAAAGTCTCAAGCACACTGATTCTAAGGATGTATATGCTGCTGTGCTATAATATCCTAAAAGATGTGTTTAAAAAGACACAAAGGAAAACATCCATTTTCTTTCTTCTATCCAAGTTTCTTTTGGGCCACAGGATCTGGTCCCATATAACTTGATTAGTGGTCGACTCCTTCTGGGGGTCCAGAGCACTTCCGTTACTCATACCTAGTTTGCAGCTTTCCTTAAGTTGCAGTTGTTTTTGCTACTTGCCACATTTTGCCTTTGCATGTGTTTTGTGTTTGTGTGTCAGCATCATTTGTGTTTGCAGCTTTCACTTTGTGTGTCTAATTGCTCTGATTGCAGCGTTTCTGTTTTGCTGCATTTTTCTCCATTACATGTGTGTTGTGTGTTTGTGTGTTAGCCTCTTTTTGTGTTTGCGGCACATGTATGTATGTGCAGTGCATTCGCAAATATCAGCCACTGTACAGGACAAAGTTGCATAACAGCAATATGACTCATTGTAAATATGTTGGAATTAATGCAATGGCTCAATTGTAGTAATAGCCCTAAACCAGGTGCTGGACATAAAAATCACATGTACATTTACAGAACATTGATTTCTGTAATGCCTTGTTCATGGGGATTCCTGTAAATACATCCTAAAATGTGATGTTAAAATCCTCAAGAAAGTTTGCATAGTGGAAAAAAATCTCTCCCAATTCTCTGTAAACTTTACTGGCTACCCATTACCTACAAAAGTCATCAAGAAATTCCTCTCATCACCCACCAGTGCTGTCCTAGCAATGCTCCAGAACTCCTAAAGGGCCTCCACCTACTCACCTACTCACCTATCCACTCCGTCCTTTCACATAATGCCAACCTCTTCCATTCACCTTACACTTCATTATGGACTATGGTTGACCAGGCCTTCTCTGCAGCTTTTCCTCACCTTTGGAATGCCATCCATAACCACCTGAGAGCTCCACAGAGACTTGTCTCTTAAAAAAAGCCTTAAAGACTCTCTTTTTATAACTGATCCAATGGTTTTTATTTATTGTATTTTTTTTTTTTTGGTACTGTTTTACTTGTAGCACTTTGATATCTTTTTTTAAAAGAGAAGTGCCTTAAAATGAAAATGTATTATTATTATTATTATTATTATTATTAGTAGTAGTAGTAGTAGTAGTAGTAGTAGTAGTAGTATTACCTCAAACAAAGGTTCACAAAACAGTGTAAAACATTTACAATGACACACCAAAAAAGGAGGTGAAACTGTGACTCAAGAAGGAGGATATTTACATAACTGAGTACAACTCTGTAGTCGTTTTTTAAAGGTTGTGTATTGGTCCCATACCCTGACATATGGCAATTTATTCCAGGTCCAATAACCAGCTAAATTTGGTTTGTCGCCTCAATACAGTGTAGTCTGTTTGTGAAAGGCCAAAGGTGGCACAATCCAATAATTAAATATCAGATTAAATACTACAGTATGTAATAATTTACACGACTTGACTACAATAACTTCATTGTCTTGCAAAAGGACAACAGGCATTTTATATGCTCTTTTTTGTATCTTCAGCAATAGGCATGTAAAACAACATGTATTTTTTTACATGTACATTTACTTTTCCAAGAGTTTTTTTTTATGTCCACTTGGGTTGGCAGCCTGTGTTTAGACATTAGAAGTGTGGCACTTCACAAAAAGGAAATGAGGGCCGTTAAATGAACTCAGTGCGATACAAGGCAATTCAAAGAAAATCTGTTAGTTCAAATAAAAAACAAAATAATTCAATGAATGAGGTTATCTTTGAGCTTTCAGGTGTCAGACATTTTGCTTTCCAATCCTTGAGCTCGGTCAAGTGTTGAACTCTCAGCTTCCTCTGCTTTTTCAGGTGTTTCAGCATTCTCGGCTCCACTATCCCTATGAGGGATAGTGTATTGTATTGTCCACAAAAAAGCTGTTCAGTTTTCTGCTATTAAATTAACTGTAAACGAAGAAACATAAAAGCTCCATAAACACTGCATAATGAAAGTAATATCACTCGTATTTTAGCTTGCCACAGAATCCAAATTTTATATGCTCATATTAGTTACGGTCAGATATTTGCAAACACTTATAATGGACATACATTTCACACTAATTTGGCCATTTTAATGATTTATTTTAACTGTTCTTAGGTGAATTAATTAGATAACATCAGTGAAATTCACATGAATTAAACACATCTTAGATATACCCCTACTAACATTTGTTCAAATCTCTTACCAAGTTGTAGAGATACAACATGCTCTTGTAGACATTCACAAGTTCCTTGCATGTTTCTGACTTGATATCTGACCACTTTTCCTTCCGGAAATGGTAGAGATCATTTACAGTGATTACTTTAATAGCAAAGGCCTGGATTTAGATATCAATCTCCATTAAGGATATTTGAGAAACTTAATGTAAATCTTAACCTTGCTCCAAAATTAGTTTGGGGCAAGATTTATATGGAGAAGGTCTGACCAAGAAAAAAGCTGCTGTGAACACCTTCAAGCTTAATTGAAAATGTCAGCTCTCCACAAGTGAAGTAAATCGCCTTACAGCAAAAAGGGTCAGGCAACACAAATAATAATAATAATAATAATAATAATAATAATAATAATAATAATAATAATGAATAAAATACTGAGCTATTTTGCCTCTGAATTGTTCAGCTTCACCTTAAAACTCTAGTCAAGTAAGGGTTTTCAGTTTGACATTTTCCAGCTGCAATGATAATAAAAAAAAATCAGTTTACTTTACATCTTTTTACTTAATCGGGGCTATGTTTAGTTTATATATATATATATATATATATATATATATATATATATATATATATATATATATATATATATCACATTAAATTGAAACATTTAAAACCTATTTGCAGGTGCTGAAACAATTGTCACAGTCACCCAGCTTAGCATCCCTTTTTATTGGTAGATGGGTCTGATAAACTGACACGCACAAATGGATGGAAAAAAGGAACAAATCGTCTAAAATCATCCTCTTTTTGTACTCCTGGCGGAAGCAGCATTGGAACGTCAACGACTGGCAAACGAGAGCTGCTGCGCTTTTCTCGCGATACCTTGTTGGGGTTCGCGGAACAGTATGGCAGCCGTGTCGCTGAGGTCCTGCCGCAGAGGACTTTCACAAATGTTAAGAAATGCAGGGCTCGCAGCTCTGCCTTCACAGCACCTACAAGGTTTGAACAACTCTTCTCTACTGTCGACGTTGAAGCTGCAGCGCTGAAACGTCAGTAAAATTAAATTAGATAAGCAAGAGGGGGGTGTGGCGACTGTGACGTCCTTAAAAAAATGTAGGGAACGTGAACTAAAGGCGTGTTATATACCTTCTAACTATAACCACTGCCGCTCTTTATTCTGAAGACAACAGTATTTGTCCCTATCTAAATTAAGTATACAGCTATGTGAACGTTTTTGTGCGTTAATTAGCTTCAGCTGCTGAAATGTTTGTCATGTGTGTTACCTGATTTTCATAAACATGTCCGCCTGCCTGTTCACACTTGAGGCAGTAAAATTCAGTTTTTATGCTTCTTTTTTTTATGTTTTCATGTTAACCTTTTGTGTCCACGTTAAATTATAAGTAAAGGCACTAAATACATTGTGTTTGTGTAGCTGACAGAAGACACAAGTCCACGGTTCAGTTCGCAGCCAGAGCAGACCTTCCCAAGCTGGCCTACAGGAGGCTGAACGGGAAGAGCCCAGGGGTGGTGTTCCTGCCGGGCTATGGCTCCAACATGAATGGGCAGAAAGCCGAGGCGCTGGAGGAGTTCTGCAGGTCGTTAGGGCATTCATACCTCAGGTAAGACCACCCAGAGGGACGGAGCAGCGGCTGCTGGACACAGATGTGAACAAGCTGTACATCAGCAACACCACTTGGATTCAGTAAAAGCAATTGGCATGAATTACTGATCGCTTTTACTGTATCAGTGAGTTCTACTTACGGTTCAATTTACAGAAAGGATAGAATGCATTATGTATGTTTTTATTTTTGTTTTGGAGACAAAGTATATTGTGAGACGTCCTGATGCAGCTCAATAATTCATGTAGAGAAGAAAAAAAAATGTTAAGTAGGTCTTCTCGACAGGTTCTTCATTGTTCAAACGTTTCATCTCTTCTCCAAGAGACTTCTTCAGCCTGAGGAGTTAAAGCTAAACTCTGTCTCAATCCGAATACCCTGAAAGAGTAAGGACTCTTTTTGCCAAAGCAGAAGTGTGTCAGCGGTCGCCATGATAAGTGCTGTCCAAATAGTGCAGTCAGTAAGGAAGGAGGTTGGAAAAGTAGCCTGTATGCTTCCTCCCTCAGCTAGTTCTGCCTAGGAACCCCACAACCCTTAAGGAATCCCACAATCCTTTGCGTGACATGACATATCAGCACAGCCCCCCCCTCACTGAAATCAACAATGTCTGGAGAGAAGAGGTCGCACACTTTGTGGTTAATTTTCTGAAGGCTGTAGGCCTGGATTTGACTGTAATCCTCCATGTACGTTTCCGTCAGGTAATGGCGTCGGAGTTAAAGACTGTCCGAGTTCGGCACAGCAGTCCGAAGCTCCTTTCCTCTCCACGTTAGTTCTTATTGTTGACCCCGTGAAAGGTCAAGAAGCAGGAGCTAGAAGCTATTAAGCGTATTCGGATGGAGCCTCGGTCTTATAAGCGGTACCTTCGTATAGTTGCTCAACAAGTTTAACGTTGACAATCAAAACTGGTTGCTCACATGCAGCCGATCGTTAGTGCTCTGATGGCCACTTATTGCTCCATCATTGCTGAGTCGTGCTCGCAATGACAGCGTTGTAAGATGACGACAATTGAACCCGGAGGCCTCCACCTGTGTTTATATTGTGAAACATTGTTTTCATGAAGAGATTGCAAAAATAGGAAAGGGTCTCAAAGTATTTTAAGCTTTACTTAAGGACAGAACATAAGTTAGTTGATTGTGGTCAACAAGACGTTCCACATGTCAAAAGCCAGATTATGACAGAATCATTACATCCAGGCCCTCCCCTACCATCTGACTCAAGCCCAAGTTCAAATGCCTAACTTATACCCAACTTAAAATATATTAATAACGAAAATACTTACTGCGGTCCTGCAATAGATGTTTTCATGCTGCCATCGAGCCATCCGTGGCCGAATTTAGTGTGAAATTCTGCATTAGGAGTGCAAAAAGTTTACTTTATGCTGCCTATTAAAGGCTTGGTGCAAAATCGGAGTCCCGTAAATCAGAACTCGACTTATGCAACCAAAAGTTGCAACATATCCAAAACACAGCATAGCTAGCCTCAAGCATTACCCTTAAAATTAACCAATAAGCATACAATTAGAAATAAAAGTTGAGTTACCTTCGTTCAGACGAACATGCGGTAGTTCACGGCAGATCATTGTTGTGTTTAGCTGCTCGCTTTTATCCATGTTTTGCATTTTCTAGACTCCCTTTAGGTTTTGGGAAAGGAATAAACTGTGTTCCACCCTCTAAATTGTTTGCGTGTCTGACTTGAACTTTCCCCACTGACAACGTTTAACCATTTTTACCAACGTTTTTTTAACAAAATCACAACGCATTCGTACTGCAAAGTCCCTATAATGTTGTCGGAGGTAAAGGGTTTCACTTTGGGACAAATTGCTTGATCGCTGATTGGTCAGCTGCTGACGAGCCTTTGTGTCTTAATCTCAAATATGCAGAAAACAATGGATGGTCAAGAGGATTTGATCATGCAGCTTAACTAGTGTTCCAAGAAATATTCAGAGGAAAAGAAAACATCAAACAAAAAAAACATTGCTTGGATGCAATGCCGGATCTAGTTTTTTTTTTTTTGTTTGTTTTTTTTCTACACGGAGGGGCCAACAGAGGGTCAAGAGGTCTAGGCCGAGTGGCAATGCTGGACCACTTTTTGACTTAAGGCGACCTTTGTGCTGTGCAGCAAAATGTCTCAAACATCAGTTGAAATCTAGATGGATTCAAAGGAGCTAGATTGCTCCGAGGATCATCTGTCAGGGTAAAAACATTTATTTACAAGCTTTAAAGAAAATTTAACTTGGACTCCAAATGCTCACTGTGCAAAACAATAGCAGTCTTACACAGTAGAACTACTTTAGAAAATTCCTTTAAAAGTTAAAGGAACGTCACAAACTCTGTCAGACTGGATATGCCTCTCAGTTTTCAAGCCTTGTAAGTCAGAGCCATGCGCTTCAGCCACCAAAACACTGCTTCCTCCTTTTTAAGAAGTAATTGCTTCATGGTATTAATGGTTATATACTCATTATCTCACCACTAGTGTGAGAAGCATCTGTGCATCCCACCCATCACTGAGTCTATAATGGGAAGAATTACAGCGATTCTAAAGGCATCTTTGCTGTTGACAGTTGTTTGCTAACCAAGCGTAGAGAAAGAGAAACATGTTTATTAAATATATATTAAGTGTATTGTTCTATGCTTTTCCTAAAACGTTTAAATTGTTTACAGCTGTTAACTAACTCATAACCTTGGTGGTGTATTGTGCCCAGTGAACAGATGAATATTATCAGCTCTTAATTGGGAAGGTTAAGTTATTTCATCCATTCCAGTAAAAGAAGAAAAGTTAAATTGTTACAAGTAAAAACAACTACCATATTTGTTTTAAGAAACGAGAATTTGTGATGAGTCATTTATTTAAGGTGGCAGTATGATTTTAAATTATATTATAAGGTATTTTTACACTCAAAACTAAAACATGTGGTTTTATGACTGGTATATTTGGCATATTTCCACCTCGTTGGTAAAAATGTAAAATGCAGCATTGAATAATGGCGAAACCTACATGGATGCGTGCTTCGTTGAAGTGTGGATCTAGGTTAAGGGGGCGGGGCAAAAGCCCACTGTGGAGAATCGGGTCACACTGCGCACTCAAACCCTCGGCGAGAACGAACAGTTGAGGGACACCAGGGTGGAAGTGCCAGTTTTGGGATCGGGACTAGATTAATCTGACTACATGTAGTGTCTTATTAGACATTTTCTATGCTGTTGAGTAGAACCACAAACTTTAAGGTATTATCTTTGAAGTTAATGGTCATCATGTCACCTTTGTGAAAAAGGTCCTGATCTCAATGGGTCTTTTTATCTGGTTAAATACAGTTTTAATTAAAAATCTTTTAGGATTTTGTTGGATAAAGCAACACAAAGAAAGGAAGGGAAATTAATGCACAGCTTTTAACATTTTACAAATAAAAATCTGATAAATTTCAGCTGGAATGAGTACTTTCAGACTTTTCTCCACTGTACAAACTCAAACCTGCTCATTCGTTCCTTCTTCCGCTACCTTTCTGGACAGTCACAGGAGGTCAGTCCGGTTTAGCTCGTCTGCATGTCCAGTCAGGACCTAAAACTTTGGCTCTGACACACATTTGACATTTATGTGGTTTTAACAACTTTAGAGTCTCTATTGACACAGAGAAACGTCTAACTTCAGAAATTCAACTTCTTGTTCAAACGGTGAAATCTGTATTAGTTTAGTTCTTGGGTTCAATCCCAGTTTGTTAGCGTCTGGTTATGCGTTTGCTTGTTGAAATCTGGGGAGCTTCTATTCATCGTGTCCAAAGTGTCACTTTTCCGATCTTTGAACCTGTATGTTTTTACTTTTGTCTTGTGAGATCCTGCTTAAAAAAAAAATAAAATAAAAACTCTGCTCATCACAAAAGTTGTCTGCATTGTTGGAAGAAGTTCACTCTTAATTCTTCCCATTGATGATAAAGGTTATAGTTTATTTATTTATTTTGTTTGTTTTAAATCACTTATTATTCCCTTTTATATAATTTGAATTAATGGTAAACTAAATTCAGGGTTTTTATTAGCTGTAAGCCTTTATCATCAAAATGAACAAAAGCAAACAGGTAATATAAATCACTCTGTGTTTAGTGAATCTATACAATAAGTAAGTTTAACTTTTTAAATTGACTTACTGACATTATAATTTTTTATGATATAATATGTGGAGATGCAGCTGTGAGGGATGCTAGCTGTTATTTTCAATAAATGTTTCTGCATCTGATCACACTAATTGTTTAAAATGTGAGGTATAATTCAAAAATATGGTGAACAAATAAAAATGTCATCTGTTCATGTTTTGCATCGTTTTACCCACTGTTCTGTTTCTGTTTCCTCCAGGTTTGACTACACAGGACATGGTGCTTCAGACGGGGTGTTAGCCGAGGGAACAGTCGGTACCTGGAAAAAAGATGTTCTTTTTGTTTTGGATGAGTTAACAGAGGGACCGCAGGTACAGATTCCCCATCCTTTGAATTTCTTTTAGTGACTGGTGTCTTACAGGGTGATGAGAGCGTTTCTAAGTTTGTGGGACGCTTTAAAGAACTCCCAGTTTCACAGCTTTTTATTTGACGCTCAACAGAAACTATATTATCAGCGTCTCCAACACCTGCAGAATCTTAATACAGGTCTAAATTAACAATCTTAGTTCTTTTGATCAATAAGACGTACAGTTCTATTCATTTCTAAACATTTTCGATTAAAAATCGAAATTGCAGCTTAATACCAAATATTATTTGAAATTGTACCCATTCCCCTTATCTCTCCTAAATGGAGACTGAATTTTAAAGTTGGATTTCATCTTCAGGAAAAACCTGCTTGGAGATTTTTTTTTCCACAGTAATATATGAAATAAAAAACATACAAAACACGAATATGTGGATAGGAAACTCGGACATCTGTTTTGTTTTATAAGCCACACAGTGTCTCCTACAATATTCACACCTTTTGGAAGTTTTCCACATTTTGTCTCGTTACAACTACACACTTTTATGTTTTTATTGGGATATTATTTGATGGACCAACATGGGTTAATGAGTAGGGAGGAAAGTTAGTTTTATATCCTTTTATAGATCCCTTTTTTTGCTATAAAGTTTCTCCAGAAGATGGCGCTGTTTCATCACATATGTCTGTTTTTCTCACTGTTTCCTCTCTGTGTTTTAAAGTTTTGTTTTTTTAATCTGATTTTGTGGTATTTCTGCGTCGTCTTTGCAGATACTGGTGGGTTCCAGTCTGGGCGGATGGCTCATGCTGCTGGCGGCCATCGCCAGACCAGAGAAGACTGCCGCTCTGGTCGGCATCGCGTCTGCTGCTGACCACTTCGTCACGTCGTTCAACGCTCTTCCGTTAGAGGTAGGAACATGTTGGGGGTCATGCTGTTTCAGCGTCGGTTCTGCTTCAATGTGTCTGTGTGACCTCGCCATATTTAAACCTGCAGACCCGCAAGGAGCTGGAGGCCAAAGGGGAGTGGTCGCTGCCCTCCAAACACACAGAGGAAGGTTTTTACAAGTTCAGCATGGACTTCCTGCGTGAGGCGGAAAACCACTGCGTGCTCCAGAGTCCCATCCCCATCACCTGCCCCGTGCGGCTCATTCACGGCCTCAAAGACGAGGACGTCCCGTGGCACATCTCCATGCAGGTGGCGGAGCGCGTCCTCAGCCCCGACGTGGACATCATTCTGAGGCGAAACGGCCAGCACCGCATGTCGGAGAAGGACGACATCAAGCTTATGGTCTACACTATTGACGATCTGATAGACAAGCTGACCACCCTGGTGTGAAGGAGGGGATAGAGGAGATGTTCAGGATATGTAAACAAAGGAGAATGACTGTTAACTGGGGGGGTCAAGATGAGAAAAGAATAACCAAACAGCATGTTGCTCTGCCAAACCACACCTATGATGCATAAGATTTCTTTTTCCCCTATATTCTGTCTGTCATCACGTTAACATGTTGTTATATCGCAAGCGGTAATGAACCCCGAAATCTTCAGGTTGCATTTGTATGTTTCTGGTTGTTGTATCGAGTATTATGTTGATCGGCCATCTTTGCTGTTAGGCTCTTTTTCCCTCCATCTCTTAGTAGACACACAGTTTTTTCCTGTGCCTTTTTTATCCAGTTTTCATCTATTTTTTGGCCAATAAAACCTCTGCACAGCGTTGTGCATGTCTGAGGTCTGTGAAAATCCACACACTCCTTAACTCAGCTGCGCTAAATCAGAGTGAACGCTGTTGGTGTTATGCAGAATACTAGTGCTGACATTTTACAAACTCACATGTGATAGGAAAAATAAAGGAATGTTCTTTCAATTCTATGTTTTTGAGTACCGCACCAAGACAACGTTTCCACCTGGGTCTAAAAGGAAGTCATTGCAACTTCAGATGAGCAAGAGCTGCTGACCAGTTGCACCTTCTTAATGTTCATTTACCAGGACCGATGTGGGTAAGGACTCAAAAATGATTGACAAGTCAGACTTTTCTCACTGAACAACAAGGAACCTTTGTTTTGACATGTTAACTGAGGCTTGGAGAGTCAGATTTACAGGTCAAGTTTACACACCATAGGCAAGGATGTCCTTTTTGTTAGCTTTTAAATATGCAATTGGTGGAAATATTACACAACACACAAACATTCTTCTGCCTCAAGCAGCTTGGTTTTAGGTAGTGTTGCGCTGATGCCATTTTTTGGCCCTGATACCTGGCTGTGCAGTATTGGCCGATACCGATACCATCTGTTTGAAATTGATGTGTGTGTGTGTGTATATATGAAGAACTGCATACTACTTAGGGTAGTAGAACTTTTTATTGCCTACCTGGAATGGGTGACAATAGTTGAATAAACTTTTGACTCTCAAAGGCCAAAATAAAAATAAAAAAGGTGAAATTATAACATGTATAATAGTAGTGCAACAGTAAGACAGTAAAATTAATTAATAATTGAATAATCTCTTAAACCCTTGAGTTTTGGCTCTCAAATTCCAAAATAGTGCAACTTTCATGAACTTATATAACATGTATAATACTAGTCGGGAGAGAGAAGGCTGCGTTCAAGTGACATACAAACATCCAAATGGTATCGGTGCCCTATTTGTTGGTACTCGCCGATACCGATACCACCATTTTAGTGCTGGATCAGAGCCCTGTCCGATACTGGTATCGGTATCAGTGCAACACTAGTTTTAGGTGTCTTGGGCTTCTGCAGTAATGCGTTGCTGCTATGGCCTGTTGAGCTGAGCCAAAAAGCAAAGCTCTGGACTTACCGGTCCGTCTATGTTTCTGTGGATATGAGGTACAGATCATGACCGAAAGAATAAGATCCCGGATACAAGCGGCCGATATGAGCTTCCTCTGAACGATGGCTGGTCTCGGCCCTAGTGATGGGGTGAGGAGCTGAAAGTAGAGCCTCTGCATCGAAGGGAATCAGTAGAAGTGGTTTGGATATGTGATCAGGATGCCTCCTTGGTGCCTCCTGTTGGGGGTTTCCTGGGCACTCCCCAGTGGGAGGAGACCCAGAACTAGCTGGGACTGTATTTCCCGTCTGGTCTGGGAACACCTTGGAGTCTCTCAGAATGAGCTGGAAGACTGCTGGGGAGAGGGACGTCACTCTGACACAATCTCGGTTAAGTGGGAAAGAAGGGATGGATGTTCCGTAGGTTATAGATACATTTATTTTCCACCATTGACTAGATTCTGTCTGGAAATCTAAAAACCCTTCTCATCAGACATAATTGATCTCTACTAGCATTGACCTGGCTTTTTATAGTCTAACCTTTTTTTGGAAGGATGAGATCAAAGGCTTAATATAAGTATGCTGTATCCTTCTTTGGTTTGAAATCCTCACCTCGACTCCTCTGACCATCAAACTTTTTCTTTTTGGCCACCTCTACTCTATGTTGATGTAAAACTCACTTGACTGTGGACATGAAGTTAAGATCGACTTCAGTCTTCTGGGCTTTTGAGTTTCTCCTGAACATCCCGACCAGTTCATTTTCTTTAGAGGCTGACACTTTGACTCAGATGTGGGAAACTTGGGCACATTTAGGCTATGCTTTAGAACAAGGTCCATGAAATAAAACCAACCAATTCGAATCAGCTGTTCTAGTTCTGTCAGGAACCATAGACAAATATGATTATAAAGAAGCCAGAAGCTTTTTGATGGCTACCATGAGCGTGATGATTCTCTGATACTTCTTAAAAGGGCATTTTACCAAATGATAAATCTTGAATGCAAATATTAGAGACTGTACATGTGATCTTATTGCCTGGATGAGCAAATCTACATTAAGTTTAAAGCTTTGTACCAAACGAGTGCTTTAAAGAATTGTCAAACTTGTTTGTTGTGTAATCATTCTATCCTGAAGAAGAAAATAAACACTTGTTAATAAAAGCCAAACACTGACATGGCACACACTGTCGTTTGGATTTTTTCCAAAAGACAGTGGATTTCTGAACGTTGCAGACTGACCTTAATGTTCGTTTTTCTGGGACGTCAACTGCTGGAAAGATCGTCGGAGGTCAAGAATGTTTCCTGAATTTCTTGATTCTTGACTCGGCTCACGCTTGCAGATGATCCGTTTATCAGTGGCATTTGATGCACAGCGATTGGCTCTTCTCTGTCACTTTAAATCTTGCAGAAGCAGCAAAAACTGAGTCGGTGCATGCATTTTAGATTGTTTTATGTTTGAGATTTTACATGCAGTTGTTGAACTTTATTTCATCTACATTGTACTGTAGCACCAGATTCTTCATGTCTTTGTTGTTGTTTTTTATGTCGCATTGTCCTGATCAGAGATGAAACAGGATGTATTCACTTTATAACATTAGCAGAGAAGCGCATGGCAGGGACACTGAAAACTAATCAGACCTCATCTCAACACAGCTTTACTGCAAGAACAGCTGAAAGAAAGAACAGCTGAAAGACGCATCTATGAGTCCAGATGTCTCACCAACATCACTGACCGATGACTGAGTATTTATCCTGACAGCACTGTGAATCCTGGCTCTGAGATGTGGTTCTTTGTGTTTTTTTTGCGGGTTTCTTGTTTCCCTACACTCCCCTGCTGTCCTCTAGTTGCTGAATGGAGCCAATGAACAGTTGATTATTAACATGTAATTGTCCACTAGCTGCTCTGTGTTCAGTGTGGCAAATCAACCAGCTCCCCCCTGGCAGCACCGCTGACCTTTAGGTTATGACCGAAGTCTACGGTCGGTCATTTTATCATGCTTAAATCTAAATGTCATTTTATAGAGGCGAGGAAAGCGAGCGTTGTAATGCGAACAGGAGATATGGTGCAATAAAGTTATGACGTGAGGATGTCCTGTCTCGTTTGCTGACTGGTAAAAAAAAAAAAGTGTAGGATTCTTTAAAACAAACGAATCTTTTGTCGCAGTAGCATAACCTTAACCTTGAAATTTTACAAAGAATCCGACCTTTAATTTGAGAGCGGATTTCCTACGGTGAGAAATAGCTGTCTTTAACAATCGTTACTAGCACTGCTGACTGTTCCTATAAAACTACGGCAATGAAAGCATTCTAGTCATGCTTTTTAAAATTGGCCGTGACCCTACAACTCCAAATGTCTAAATTTTTTATACAAATATTTCTAAGACCTCTGCCTCTTCAACAAAGTTAATATTTCTCTGAACATTCAGTTTACAACATACAATAATGAATATATTTTACATGCCCTATATAAAGAGGCAGAAAACCTCAGCAAATGTATTTTTTGGGCTAACGTATCAATTACGGTACAAAGAAATTTGAAAGCTGGACGTTTTATTTTTTTTTAAGCAACCAAAAAAGATTTTCTTCATTTTAAAAAATTTAAAGTTTATTCACAATCACCTGTGTCGGACTTCAAAGGGATAATTTAGGAACTTCTAGTTTTAACCTCTGGGAACTGGGCTGGATGAGGACCAAAGTTCATGTTTCCACCAAACCTACTGAAGCCGTCACAAATGTAAATATGTGGCGTTTGCTCAACTCTAACTTGAACTGTTTGCTTTAATCAGATACGAACAGACTTTCCGCTTGGGTTTGGTGTCAACCCAGCTATTAAAGCTTGAGGGGGAAAAAAGGCATTACAGCTACTGTTAAGCATGTTGGAGGGTCTGTGATGCGATGGGCCTGTTTGTCTAAACCATGTTAGGGTGCATGGCATCATGACCGCTTTGAAATTCCAGGACATCAAGGGGAAAAGTCAGGTGGATTCTACTAATGAACTAAAACCGGCCATCAGTCGGTCTTTTTAGCAGGAGAAGGATCAAAATTAAATGGTGAAATCATCAGAGTTAGCTGAAGAGAAGACATCTCAGAACAACGCAGAGAGAATGTCCGGGGAAAATATGTTCAAAAATCCCTCTCTCCTGTCCAGCCTTATGACACTGGATAAGATCAGGGTCTGCTGTCTGTGGCTCTGTAGGCCCTAAAGCTTCTTCATATCCTTCCTTCCTTCCTTCCTTCCTGAGTATGTGCTCCCCACTGCCATCATACAATTAACGTTCTTTTTTCCCCTTTGTCTTTCATTTCGTCCTTCTGGTGTCTTTTCTTTCTAGCTACTTTGTTTCCTTCCTTCCTCATGTCCATCCTTCCTTCCCTGCATCATTCCACATTTCCTTCCTTTGCTCCCTTCCATTCTTCCGTCCTGCTTTACATTCTTGGAGCTTTTCCTTTCTTTTCTCCCTTCTTTCCTTCCTTCCTTCCTCCCGGTCTCTTTGTATCTAGCTTCCACTTTTGAATCCTGCCCACCACAGGAGGATCTGTCATGTGAAAGCTGGAAAGCTTAGACTGGAAAACTCTCGACCCTGATACTAACAGCCCCCACTCCCCCTCCCCACCACCATCCTTCACAACCACCATAAACTCATACCCCAAAAAATTAGAAAGCTGCCACAAAGTAATTATTTATCTTAATTAGTTTTTGCACATGTTACCCCGTGTGCAAATACATACGAGTGAGGAGCCAGTGATCAAATCACTGAGCAGAACCCAGCTGACTCTGACTGAGGATAAGATAAAATTGTGGGGGTCGCGACGGACACAGAGCTGATCAGTATTGGCTCGCAGGCGATTGATTTGACGCATCCATGTGGACCTTTTTGCTGAGGGGTGGAGGGGTCACTTTGCACAGAGCTGAGCTGGCACTAACACACTGACCGCCATCCGGGAGAGGAAAGTCACGTCGCATTCCGCGACTGAGCGTCCGCAGGGACGACCCCCCCTCCCCCCTCCAACCCCCCCAACCCCCCGTCTCCTCCTCCTCCTCCTCCTGTTGGAGCCGGCGCGTATAAAACCCAGCGAGTCGCCCCTCCCGGACAAAGTGAGGTCCAGTCTGGCCCGAGGCGCGCACTCGTCCTGCGCTTCATGGATGCTCCATCAGTTCAGCGTCATCCTCCCCCGCTCTGAGCAGCTCCGTGTCGGGATACGGGACAACCGGGACGACTCTTTCCTCTCCGGTAAGTGATGTGTTCGAGCTATAAAAACTACCGACTGCGCGTGTGTTACGCGTAGGCGTCATGTTTACGCAGTCGATGCGATATGTCGCAGTTTTGAATGTGCCGCATCTTTTTTTTTGGCACGGAAACTCTTGGAACAAGCCACAAAACGCGTTCCTTATTCTAAAGAGAGAGAGAGAGAGGGTGAGACTTTATAGAAGGAAATAAAATTAAACTTGGGAGAGGGGGAAAAAATGCTTATATCGAGAGAAAAAGAGAGATGCAGTAAAGATGACGTTTACGTCACATCGGACTGACGTAATTTCATGAAACGCAAATTGCGCGCTGTGATCCATATGATCGGCTGTGCATTTTTTTTTCTGTGTGATTGTGAACTTTCTGCACATGCATGCGGTCGTTTGATTTGCGTCACTGCGCAGTGTCGGTCGTATGAAGCAGCATCACAGCGCATCGCTGCGCCCAGCCAGCCGGAAGCAGGCTAGATTGTTGTCATGGCGATGAGAGGGCGTGTCCCCGCTCGGGACAGCAGCCAAGAGACCACACCCTTCTCCTCTTTCCACTGCCTCCACAGATTTCAGGCGTTAGGCGAAATCTGTGAAATAATCAATTCAATAATTTTATTTCCTTCAGTGTAATTATTGCAGCAAATGCAAAATTATTCACTTCTTCAGATTTTGCTTTAAAGCTTTTTATGGTGGGATTTTGGACGATAGGGCAACGCAACTTAGAGCCTGGCTATGAAGTGAAAGGAAAATAAAGCATGGTTTTTAACTTAAAAAATAAAACGAAAAATCTGACGAATGTGTAATCTTTCACCCATTCATCCATCATCTATAGCTGCGTATTCGAGTCTGGTGCCTATCTCCAGCGGTCATTGGGCCAAAAATAAAAACCAGTGCAAACAAGCCTTCAGGAGCTGGTGAATTAGTAACTGGACTTTCCTGTGCACAACTTCATCTCAGTATATAAATACAGCTGCTCTGTTCTGAGGAAGTTCTCAGAGGTTTCAGCATCATCACCCTACCCCCATGGTGAAACATGGCGGGGGTATCGGCCAACTGTGGGCCAGTTTTTCTTCAAAATGGAAAGTAAAGCTGATCACAGTTAATGAGATGGATGGAGTAAAGGAGAATGATGAAATAAAACCCGCTGGGGGCTCCAGAAGCGTGTTTAAAAGTTTAGACCTGAATCAAACTGATTTCAAAAGACAGGAAAATCGTTGTCCACAGACAATCTCCCTCCAATCGGACTGTGCTGGAGCTATTTTGCAAATATTCTACACAGTTTTGGTCTCTGGATGAATACAGCAGGTGGAGACACACCCGGCACCCCAAAATACCAGCAGCCATAGCTAGATTAGACACACAGATTTAGGCTACACACACAAATAAGCAACAATAATAAGGATAAAATCGAGTGTGTACAGTAAGAAATAGCAGATGCAGAAATACAAAATGTGCAATTACGGCAAAATGTGTTTTTTAGTGTTGTCTCAGGAAGGCTGAATAAATGCATTTTTAGATTTTTATTTTTGGTAAGCAATGTAAAAACTATCTGTTGGTAATGCTAAGTTTCAATAAAAAAAACATAAAAGTCTGGCTGCAACAAAACCGAATGTGAAAAACCCTTGGCAAGGCACTGTTTGTAAGACATAAAGTTCTAATTTGACTCCATCTGTGGCACTTATCTCCTTCAGGACGGCTGTGTGACCCCCCCTCATCGTTCACTCTAGATTGTTAGGACACCCGCCATGGCGAACCGAGGGCCCAGTTACGGGCTGAGCCGGGAGGTGCAGGAGAAGATCGAACAGAAGTACGATCCGGACCTGGAGCAGCGCCTGGTGGACTGGATAGTCGCACAGTGCGGAGGAAACCTGGAGAAACCGCAGCCGGGAAGGCAGAACTTCCAGACGTGGCTGATGGACGGAACGGTGAGCGGCTGCAGAACCTCACAACCAAAAATAGAAATACTTTTCAATTATTAAGGAAACAACATACTGGCACTGACAGCTACGAAGTGGCTGCACTACATGGCAAATGTATATGGTCGTATTTTTAACCTTGAATAAATTTCATTTTCCTCTAGTTAGCGATCCAAAAAAAAAATCACAAATATTTTAGTGACTTAAGATTGACCCAGGAGTTGAAAACCAAAGAAAAAGCTAATGTTAAATTAGTTATTAAGTCGTGCATTACACACATTTAGTGATTCTGAGCATCTGAACAAGAAAACATTAAAACTTCTTTCTCCAGGACTTAACAACAGCTCCTCTTACATTGTGGTGCTGAGATTTATTACCCAGAATCTGCTGTGTTGGCTAAAATAAATCATTCAGAGAAATTCAGCAAAGCAAATAAAAAAAAAGGCAGGAAAAACGGTCAATTTCTGCACACAACAGACAACAGTTTATTAAAATGTCTCCTTCTTTAATTCAGTTTAAGGTAACATAATTTTTTTTTATTAGAAGAGAATATTAAATAGTTTTAATTTTTAAAAGCCAGATGAAAGGACATGCGGTGAGGAGTGTGAGCGTATGGTATTCTTGGAGAGATTTTAAAGCTGTGGCTGCAAAAGCACAAATTGTATAAAAAAAAAAAGGTGTTTTCTTTGTGTTACATTAGCTTCCCAGTAAACACTGAGTGTCTCGTCGTGGCTTGCTGCAGAAGGGCGCGTTCGCCAAGATGACTAAGGCTGATTTCTGTCCTCTCTCTCTACCAGATTCTCTGTCGACTCATCAACAGTCTGTATCCGCGGGGCAAAGAACCCATCAAAAAGATCCCTGATACCCAGATGGCCTTTAAACAGATGGAGAAGATCTCCCAGTTTCTACAAGCAGCAGAAGCTTATGGAGTCACCACCACAGACATTTTTCAAACAGTGGACCTCTGGGAAGGTAAGGAGATTTTACAAACCCCGCCAGCCTCCCGGATTCCAGCTCCCTGCTTGAACTATTGCTGCAAATTGTTATAGCTTTGATTATTTTTAACTTTCATTTGGAGGAGCAAAACATGTCCATGATGATGGAGGTAGTCTGAAAATTGGTACCTTTAGCTACCTTGGATGTATGGATGGATGTATGGAGGCCATTCAAGTACTTTTTGCCGGAACCGGATGTTTCTGTGTCTGTCCCCAGATCCAAAGTTGGATTTTATTTAGATTCTACTCGGATTCTATGTGCTAGTTCAACACAGAGTTGATGCATAAATCTGAAGTGGAAGGTAAAAGATGGGTTTTAACAACACAGCCTGAAAAGTGTGGCATGCATTTGTCCTCAGCCCCTCTGTGTGTAGAGACGACCCTTTACTGCAGTTACAGCTGAAAGCCTTTATGTGTGTCTCTTACAGCTTCATATATGTGGTTTGATTTTATTTTTTGTATGTTCTATGTTATATCCTATTTACAAAATATTGAGTGGAGAGCATTTGTAAAGATTCTCCATTGGATTGAGGTCTGGACTTTGACTGGGCCGTTTTAAAAACACAAACAGGCTCTGATCTGTCCTGCCTACAGCTGAACCTCTGCCCCAGTTTCTAGTTGTTTGCTGCCTCAAACAGGTTTGCTTGGTAGGATCGGCCTGTATTTAGCTTCATACATCGTCCCAACAACTCAAACACGCTTTTCTGTCCCCGCTGAAAAAAAGCCTCCCCGCAGCATGATGCTGCCACCACCATATTTCAACATGGGGATGGTATGTTCAAACCTCTGAGACTTGTACTAAGATTAATGTGCACACAGTCAGACTCTATGTACCAATCAGGGAACTTCTGAAAATAATTGTTTACCCTGTTTTTTGTTCAGGGGTGAATAATTAGAGTGGGCTGAATATAAATGCATGCCATATTTTCCAGGTTTTTATCTGTAAAGAAAACCTTAAAACTCCTCATCCACTTACAGTTATGCTTGTCTCCTGTCTGTGTTGGTCTATCATGTAAAGTCCCAATGGAATAGACTCAAAGAATATGCCGACGTTATGCATCACATTGCCCAGAAACTGAAGATTATCATTTCCACACGATGCTGTTATTACCGTATTTCAAATTTTCTGTTCATTTTCTTCCCTACATTGCGTTTTGAATGCTGGGCAAAAGTTTCAGGTCTCTTACACAGAACGTGAAATATAAAACCTTTTTTTTTATGTTTTCTGCGACATTCCTGACAAATACTTTATATTTATAACGTCTCTATATTGTCTTATGTTTTTACTCCGAGCCTTGCAACAAAATGTCCCTCGAATGTTTACTGTGAATGAGCAGATGAATGACAATAAAGTCAGTCTAAGTCTATATAATTGGAGCACCTTTTTCCACGTGTTTGCTGGTTTTTAGGTAAAGACATGGCGGCGGTGCAAAGAACCCTGATGGCTCTGGGGAGTTTGGCTGTCACGAAGGACGATGGTCAATACAAAGGTGACCGAGACTGGTTCCACAGGTACGGGAAAAACCTCAAAAAAGCGCCATAAGCTAGGGCTGGACAATATAGAAAAAAAAACAGATAGATATAATAGAAATCATAATTATCAACAAATTCATAACATGTATTTTAAGTGCAGCACTGGCTACTTGATACAGAACACAAACACTGAATTCAAACTCAGCCCTTTATTCAATCAACTTTTGACAAAAACTATAAGTTTTTAAAAAAGAAAAAAGAACGCATGCTCTCTGAACTCTTTGAAGGGGGAGGAGTTTCTGGGTCTGCGTTTGTGATTGGTTGGGAGGATGTAATGACTGTAACATTAACCTATATGATGGGCTAGAATGTAAAAGGAAAGAAATCTGTTCTATTGAAATATTTTTTCTATCATCGATATATGTCTATCGATCAATATATATTGTTATTGAATTATCGTCCAGCCCTACCATAAGCCCACCTTCAGGTTGCTCACATGCACGCCCTGTAACCCTCTTTTTGCACGTGCGCAGGAAAGCCCAGGGGTACCGGCGGGAGTTCACTGAAGAGCAGCTGCGCCAAGGACAAAGTCTGATCGGCCTGCAGATGGGCAGCAACCGCGGCGCTTCCCAGGCTGGCATGACGGGCTACGGTATGCATCGTCAGATCATGTAGACCCACGCCCCTACATTCCTTGATCTCAGACTTTTTTTTAATACTAATTCCACCAATGCTGTAGCCCTAAAAGGAAACTCTCCCCAAGCTTCGCCGCACCTGCCATGCTAACCTCAACATCCCTGAAACTGCTGCTTTTGCCCAACATCGTTTTCGTTCACCTCTTAACAAAATGATGTCATCTATACTGTAGATTTATGTCTTCATGGCTCTTCTATGCTGTTCCCCCTCTTTTTTTTGCCTTCTTACCTCTTTGTTATGTTTTCCGGTTACACAATGTGTATTGTTTTTTTTTTTTTATTCATCGAGTCTCAAAAGGATTTTAAATAAATACAATAAAAGCCATCTGTACTGTACACTTGTTTACAGAGATACTCGAAGTGACTGTTAAGGCATGCTGTATGTATTGTTATTTATATATTTCCTATATTTTAGTGGTCTTACTCTATCCTGCTCCTCTGTGATTGTTTGGCCTTAGTCCTAGCAAGGCTCAATGAGTGAAGATGCTGTGTCTTCTGTAACCAAATCAACCTCACGTTGTGCCTGGTTATGGGACTTCAAAAGGCTGGGTCCTTGATGTGCTGGTATTAAATTATAGACGAGCGTCATTTGTTCTGAGCCATGCCCCCGTTTTTGTTATCTGTTACATACTTTGTCCATGCTGTGTCCAAACGTGTGCACGGTGTAACCTATGAATGTGCAGTAGCCAACACGTATGACCAAGAGACGGTTGAACTTGTGCACTGTTTATGTATCTCCTGTCTGTATTTTGGACATATGTTTGTATCTGAAGGAGTGTAAGAAGTAAACAAATAAAGTATATGAAGTATTTTCTGTCTCTTCTGAGATGAGGCGGATGCTGCCCCGTAAGCGCCCAAGCGGTCTTTGTCTCTTATCGCGGCTTCATGTTCCGGCTCCTCCCTTGCTGCCGTCCTTATTGTCTCCCCTCACTGTGCGCAATCTAATAAAAGCGTCTGCAGTAAAGCATAATAATTTGGATGCTGGTTTCTGATTGGAGCCGGAGGAACAGTAACCCTTTGTTCAGCAGCACGAGAACAAAATCAAATCTCTCTTCCTATGATGTCCGAGGCTCGTCTTTCCTTCGAAGAATGCGAAGGAAGCAAATCATTTGAGTGGATTTGCTGTCAACATAGAAATTACAGGGATCAAGTGCCTAATTTAGACTTTGTTATATCGTCAAACTGATAGAACGAGAGGTTTTCCGTTGCAGGCACCAGAGCTTAATGTGTTTAAGTACATTTAATTCTAATTTGGAGAAAGAAAAGGTCATTATGGTCCAAAAAAAATAAACATATAGAGGTCAGCAACAACAACAACAAAGAAACTATTTGACCCCTGGAATGATAAAAAATATTAATAAAATCCCTATAAATAATTTAATAGTCAACAATATAAAGGACAATAACAGGTCAGGGATGAAGTCATGGAGAAGTTTCATGCCTCTTTAGGTTATAAAACAGTATTTAATCTCAGAAATCTCATCCAGCACTTAGCTGTTCACCTAAACTGAAAGGCAGGGGGATGGAAAGTCTTTTTTTTTTTTTAAAGAAGCAACCAAGAGGTAACTCTGAAGGGTCTCCGGAGATCTACAAGCCCAGATGGGACAATGTGATGACGGAACAACAATTACAAATCTGTCCTTTATAAGACGGTGGCAAGCAGAGGGTCATTGTTGAGCAAAAACCACATGAAATCCAACCTAGATTACCATTAACAGTGTAAGGAAGATCACGCATTACTTTGAAAAGACAAAATTTTCCACAGTGAAACATGGAGGTGGCGGTGTTATGCTGTTGGGATGCTTTTTTTCTTCCGGTCAGAATGGGTCAGGAAATGACCGGAGCTAAATACAGGTCAACTACGAAAGAAAAGTTGTTATATAATAGTTGAGACTGGGGTGCAGGGTCACCTTCCTGCTGGACGGCAGCCCCTAAACACGCAGCCACAGCTACAATGGAACGGTTTAGATCAAAGCATATTCATGTGTTACAAAGTCAAAACATGTAATTGATACTCGCAGATACCGTACTGACAAAATTCAAACTATTTAGTAAAGAAAGACGTGGAAATATTTCATCCTGTGCTAAACTACTAGGATATACAATTATGCAGAACTTTGTGTTTGTCTATCACATGAATTGAACTTTGGGATTCTAACATCTAAAAAAGAAAAAAAGAAGCATTTTAAGCATGTGAATACTTTTGCAAACCTTGTAAGCACATGGCTTAAATAACACCACAATGAAATGGCAAATTTTAATAAACCTACAATGTAACTGGAAGGAGGGGAGAGCAAAATAAGCGAAACCCATTGACTGACACAAGCTGCCACCGTGATCAGACATCTATAGGGGAAATGGGCTAACATCACTCAGAGAAGCAGGCGGAGTCAGGATGTTCTCGGTCGGGTTGCTTGATCACGGCGGCTCGCTGTTTACTGCCAGTGATCAAGTTGATGCCGTCTGATCTTTCTGTTGCTCTTTCTTCAATGGCACAAACGACACAAAGCACGCAAGCCAACATATTAACACCCTGTTAGTGTCGGGCAACTAAGCAGAGTCCAATCAAATGGGGACCATTTAACTAAAAGGCAACAACTTTCTAAATCTGAAGGTCATTTCATTCATCAGATTCTTTTCACTGCACGGTAAATAATATGTCTGCCAATGAGACGTCAAAGCATAATAAGCCCAACTTTAATGACTTCTTTTTTCTCTCTGCACAGAACGGCAGCTCAAATGAAACTATGCGGTCCTCTCCACTTTCCTATTCTCAGACACTGTAAGCCTGAGCTTATTATTAGCCGCGGCTGTACTGCAGAAGCATCTGAAGGCCCAGAGGCCATGCATAACTGATGGAGCAGAGTCAATCGCTAAACCAAAAACAGTGACCAATCAGGTTGCTTTGACAAATATGTTAAGCTTATCCAGCCTGGAGATCTTTGGCTTCTGCCAGGCCCTGTGCTGCTGTTGCATGGAGGATTTTTAGTCGAACCTTTTGGACAGCAGAGGTAACACTGTGCCATGCTTGAGCCTTTAAAAGTCTAAAGGTAGAGTATGTGTGCGATGTCGCAGACAGGGTTTAGAGTTGGTCTCCTGCTCCTGCTCTGTGTCGTCAGATGCGTTGCGGAGGAATCGACGCCAAGTAAAGGCTGCGTTTGTGGGTATCCTGGGATACCGGGCGATCCCGGTCACAACGGTTCGCCGGGCCGGGACGGCCGAGACGGACTCAGAGGGGACAAAGGAGACCAAGGCAAGTCGGGAAGAAGACTTTTGAAGACCTAACCTGAAATATAACTAGAGTCAAATTCAGTAATAGTTGTTTTCAATGAGGCTCGTTTGTTAGATTGAAGGGATTTTCTAAAATAAATAAGCAGGTATTATATATTATGTTCATTAAGGTCACATTTCTGTATTAATATACTTATTTTACTGGTTTAATGTAACATCTTAAAGAAGTTGTTTTTTATCAGCCTTAAGAGGAAAAGCATCATGATAAACAGAAATAAAGGCTTGAAAACATCAGTCTGTTTATAACTGTTCTATATGACATGTTTAATAGAGATACTGAATTAAGTTTTCAATACTATCCTAATTTGTTGAATATGACTGTATATTCATGGGTATGAAATTGTTAATTTCCTTAAATTATAAAAGCACATTTGTATTGATTTTTCGTTTAAAGGTGAACTTGGTCCTCCTGGACCAGCCGGTGTTGACGGCCTCAAGGGAAGCAAAGGAGACACCGGTATGTACCTAAAAAAATAACAAAGAAAAGAATGTCACTTTTAGTGCTAATTTATCAGCAAAATTATTCATACTACTTAAAAGTCAATACGAAACGTTCACGTATTTGTATTTTGTCGTAATTTTATGTGGTAAGCCATTACGAAGTGGGGTTTAATTTTGCAGGGGAACAGAAATGGTTCACAGCTTTCAGCATTTCTTGAATAAAAAAATATAAAAAGTGAGTCATCAACACCTCCACCACAGATACTACAGAGGTCAGCAAACAGACATTACTTTATAGTACTGCCTTTTGCAGAAATTAGAATAGAATAGAATAGAGATACCTTTATTGTCCCACAATGTGGAAATTTGGGTATGGTGGTGGCAAAAACACATCGACAGATTTAAAGACTACATTGTTTAATATTATTAACAAGCTAATTTAAGTTTAAGTTCTACAGCAGCAGTAAACAAATTTACTAGATAATGTGGCGGTGGGCAAGCAAGTATACCTGCCAACAACACCTTTCAAGTTCTGACACAGATTCCCAGCGGGGGTTTGTCTGGACTTTGACTGGTCCATTATAACACATGCATTGCTATGATTCAGCCCAACCTCAAACAGCTTTTTTTTTCTCCCCCAGGACTGCCTGGTATTTAGCTCCATGCATCTTTCCATCAACTCTGACCAGCTTTTCTGTGTCTGCTGATAAAAACTCCCCACAGCATGATGCAGCCATCGCTGTGCTGTGTTCAGGAGGAGTCGTAGTGTTCGTTTTCAACCACACACTGTAGTTTGTATGTAGGCCAGAAGCTTCAATGGTGCTCTCATCTGACTAGATTGACTTCTTGCACTTTCCTTCACATTTCCCCCCACGTGACTTGTTGCAAGCTCCAAGGGGAAATAGCGTTCTTCTTGCCACTCTTCCATGTAAAGGTCAGATTTGTAAGGTTGTCCTACTGACCACTTCCTCTAGTCCTACAGAAATATCACTGGAAGGACAAAATGTTTAAAACAAAGTATTGTTTTTCTCCCACCTCAAAAGGACTTTAGCGCATTGTGTTGATGAGACATAAACTCCCAATAAATTACACTTGTGCTTGTTATGAGTGTCAATTTTCTTTCACTTGGATTTTAATAAGCCACTGTTTACTCGTTCTCTCTAGGTCCAAACGGTCTAGTCGGATCTAAAGGGAAAAAAGGAGATAATGGAGAAAAGGGGCCTCCTGGGAAAATGGGGCCCCAAGGAATACAGGGACCACCTGGCCCTAAGGGAAGTAAGGGTGAGCTTGGTCTGCCAGGACCCCAAGGAACTAAAGGAGATTTAGGGCCTGCAGGACCACATGGTCCAAAGGGGGAAGTTGGACTCAGAGGTGACAGAGGTATCCAGGGGCCACTGGGGGCCCCGGGGAAGCCAGGCCCTAAGGGAGATATGGGCGTTCCGGGTCACAAGGGGAGCATCGGGTACCGAGGGGAAAGGGGCGCCCGGGGTGAGAAGGGCGATGGCGGTGAAAAGGGAGAGTCTCCTGTCATCTCCAAAAGTGCCTTCTCCGTGGGACTCACAGCACGTAGCAAACTTCCACCCGCCAACGCGCCGATCCGATTCGACAAGATCATTTACAACCAACAGAACCACTACGACCCACAGACAGGGAGATTCACATGCCCCGTGGCCGGCGCCTACTTCTTCACCTACCACATCACCGTCTTCTCCAGGAACGTGAAAGTGGCCCTGGTGAAGAACGGGGCAAAGATCATCCACACCATGGACAACTACCAGACCAGCGAGGACCAGGCAGCAGGGGGCGCTGTGCTGCACCTGGATGTGGGGGACAGAGTGTGGCTGCAGGTGGTTGGAGGAGAGCTGTTCAATGGGCTCTTTGCTGACGAGGATGACGACACGACCTTCTCTGGGTTCATAATCTTTGGAGCTTGATTAAAGCTTTTTTTAATGGTTGTTGGAACATCTCTGCTAATATAAAACAAATCAATTTAAGTTCAACAGTATAAAAAATCAATTATGTTTCTTTGTGTAACACCACAACTTTGCAGAAGGGACTCCGAGTTAACGTCAGTTTCATTTTAATCTAGTTACTATCCAATGAAGTCGATTTAATTCAAAGTTGTTTCATAGATCAAACCGATTATAAATAAATAAGTTTACCTAAAATCTCATGAAGGTTCATTTCCAATCACTCAAGTCTGTTGCATAAAGAGGCTGTTTCTGATGGATTTCACTGCTTCTAAAATGTGCTTCTTCCTTTCTACCGCTTTAAACAGAATATGACTTTTTCAATGTAGGTTCGGCTAAATAAAACCGAACATGCAAAAGATTTCTTAGATTTTGCCTACCACAAGCCTTTAACGGTTCATGAATTGAAATGATTCATCAAAGAAGATTAAAGTTAGATTCCAACATAATTATGAGTGCTTTTCTAATCTTCCACTGTCAGCATACAGGAATATTGTTTTCATATTTATTCTAGTAATGGTGGACACAGATCTTCCCCTGCATATCGCAGATGCTCCAAGAAACAAGACATTTAAAGTGTGAAAGACAATCACCAAATTTAATTTTTTTTTTTATCCTCTGCTGTTGCTTTGTCCCGGGACAAGAAAGTATCCTGCTTGGAAAGTCTCTAGACTCCACTGAAAAGACGTCAGGCGTGTGGCCACATGCTGCACAGTGAGCCAAGTTCGGCACAAATGTTGCAAGAAATTAACAAAAGGATTTTTTTTTTTTTTTATTCTTAGTGACCAAAATATCAGAGATAAGTCACAATCTCTGTAACACTGAGCGTTGGACCTTGGAAACCAAAACAGAGCTGGTTGCGGAAGCAAAGCATTCAGCTGTTTTGATATGATGAAATAAAACCCGTAAAGGAACAGAACATGCTGACTGGGTGGTGCTGATTCAGGGTCTCTGCTGAGTGTTACTGAATCGATCTAAGCAACTGTTAAATTAATAGGAGAATGACATATATCCTTTTGTATATGGACAACTTTTAAATAAAAGCTGTTAAATATTACCAGGTTGGTATAAGGTCCTACTCTGATAACAGTTTATTTATATAACCAGTAGATCTGTGAGAATAAAGCAAGACTTAATGGTGAAAAACTATTTAAACCAGCCGGTAATAAATGATGACCCCCTCCAATAAAAGGTGGAAACAGAGTTAGTGATGGGTTTTGACAAAAGGTGAAGCCCACTTTCTGTTGTCCCATACACACAGTCCTGGAGAAACTCAAGGTGAAACAAACTAACTTTTTTCTATGTAACATCAGCAACAAGATGAACTCAAAGCAAAGAAGCAAACCTTTGTTAAGCTAAAGACAAAAATAAAGAACAAAAACAAACCTTTATGAGGTTCTTTTGGGAATTTTCTGCACTTATGTCCGTTTTTTTTTTCTTCCTTTGTTGCTGTTTCCAAAACCGTGAACTAGTTTCACTGTTCTGTTGTTCCTGGATGGGCTGCACAGTGGAACTTTTGCAGCAAGAAGGTCCCGGGTTAAAACCCCGGCCCAGGGTCTTTCTCTATGGAGTTTTCATGTTCTCTCTCTGCATGCGTGGGTTCTCTCTGGGTACTCCAGCCTCCACCCATAGTCCAAAAACATGACTTTAAGTTTAAATGGTCTCTAAATTACCCTTAGGTGTGTGTTTGCATCATTGCTTGTCCTGTGTGTCTCTGTGTTGTCCTGTGATGGACCGGTCCAGGGTGTATTAATTTCTTGCCCAATGGCCGCATACCCACAACCCTGCAGGAAAAGAAAATCTATGTATGTAAGTACATATATATATATATATATATATATATATATATATATATATATATATATATATATATATATATATATATATATATATATATATGTGTGTGTATATAAATATATATATATATATATCTATATATCTATATATATATATATATATATATATACAAAGACACAGAGGCAAAGACACAGAGTTGCACACAGTTTATGGTAGTGAAAAAAGCTAATCTAATCTAAAGTCATTCCAAAAGCGTCAGAGGATGCTTTATCAGAAATGCCAACAATGAAAGTAAAAAATAAATGCCAGCGTAAATATTGCACAGTTATTGATATTATAGCATACTCAGATAAAAAAAGATGAAATATTCAAGTTAACAGTAGAAAAACTGTAGAACACCAAGCTATTTACAGAACAATATGAAATACAGTGCGTGAATGTGTCGTGTAAAAGCGCTTTGGGGTCCTCGGGACTTGATCAAATGCCTCTGAAGTATCAACCGTTTATAGTTTTAAGGAAACTTTCTCACAGTTTAATGATTCTGTGCTTTATTTTTTTATTTTTTTTTTGTTGAGGCTGCTTCAAGAAACACAGAGTGACTTTTTCCTGAGGTCTACTTTTCAACGTATCCAATAAGTGTTTTGAATTTTACGCTTTCAGCTGTCAGACACAACAAACAGCTCTTCGCTCATTTCATATGCTTCGCTATAATTTCAGCGGCAACTTGTGTGTCTTTGTGTCTCTACTTTTCTCTTTACCTTCTTCTGTCCCGTCTCTCAGTGGATTCACAAAACTGATGCTGAGTCAAACTTAGCGAGAAACTGATAACCACTTCATGGGTCATCATTTCTCAGGAGGAGTCATCCACATGATTCAAGGCAACACTTCATCAGAAAACAAGTTTTGCGTTAATTCTGTTGGACCTTACAGAGTGGCCGTTAACGTGAAAAAAAGGATTTGTTGAACAGGGAATGTTAGCTTTACTTGCAAAATAATGTTTTAAAAATCAAAAATAAACATCAGATCTTTATAGGGGGTGACAGTTTTAAACCACGTTTTTTTTAAATCTTTGTTGAACATTTTTTTTATTTATTAACATATTGATATCTTATACATTTCACTTATTTTCATTTGTTTAATAAAACGTGATTTTTTTTAAATTATTATTTTGATTTTGATGTTTTTGTTTTTGTTGTTGTTTTTTCTTGACATTTTATTAAACTATTTCTGGTGGAATTGGTTCATTGGTTACATAGTTGGTCTAATATTTGTACCCCACTCACTACTTATAAGAGTTTCTCTTTTCGTATAATCCTTCACAGGCATTGAGCTTGATGTTAGTAAATGGTCAAAGGTATGCTAATTATACGACACGGGGATGGCTGAACTGCATCTTTTGTCTTACTATAAAGGACAGTCATTGCGTTTCTCTCTGGAATTCGGGGATGGGCATGGAACGGAAACATGCGTAGCATTAAATTCCAGAGGTATGATTCAGTGACATGACACGAGGAAGGCAGGGCAAAACCAACTGGAAAGGCCAGTCTTTTTCTGTCCTACTGACACGCAGGAACTGTGGACTGCCAAAGATTACACAGTTTAAATGTTTTTTTTAAATATATTTCAGCATTTAAATGTAGGTGGAAATGAATACATTTAATGAGTCAATGAATCAGTTTATCCCTTTTTAACCTCACATACAGTGGAAAACAAATTCAATTGTTTCAAACAGGCAACCTGTATGTTGAATTTTTGAATGTGAAACACGTTTCCACAGTTAAAATGAAGGGGAAAAAAACAATCAGTTCTAATTTGCCACTCCTACTCCACCAAAACTCCCAGGATCTGTAAAATTTCAATTTTCAGGTTAATAATCTTTAATGAAATTAGCATAATCACCAAGTTTGTGCACACAAACATGGAATTTGACTCCAGTTCCAATTTTCTCTCTGGAGTCATTTAAAATACAGATATATAAAAGTTTTTTTAAATATGAATGTATGTAGCATATTTACAAAAACGTAAGACATTGGATTGGTAAAAACAAGCATGACCTGAAGGTAAAACAAACATTTTGTGTCCAGCTTGTGTGAGGTCTCCAGAGATGATAGCTGCCTATAGTCATCAGTTTGAAGTGATCCCCCAGATTTTTGTTGTTGATGTTTTGATTTTTTGTGATGAAGGGAAGACATTGTGGTGTCCTCTCCATCTTAAAAAAACAATGCCCTACTGTTGTCTTAGCAAGGAAAATACAGCACATAAAAGAGTATAAATGTACTGTGAATAAAAACATCACAAGAGAATCGCAAGGGGAGCACATTGACAATCTCCTGCCCAACTATGTGGTGCAAGTACTCAAGATACACATTAACCATTCAGACTAAAATTAATTTGTATTCAAGTGTTCTACACTGTAATTGATATTTTCACAAACATTCTTGTTTATTTTATTTCTTGGAATTGTGGCACCTTAGGTCTTCCATAGCCCGAGGCGCCGCATTACGCTTCGGGGCATTGAAGTGGGCGTGGCTTTTCGCTATCAGTCCAAGAATGCCTGATTTGCCATTGGCTGTCAGCCGGGCGGTCACAACGTGGTCAACCAGTAACCTCCATCGTAACCTCTCGACGCCCCGCCCCCCTGCAAACACAGCAACAAGTGCACCGAGGATGCTCTCCAGCTCCAATCCTCTAAGAAAGACTTACTGGAGCTGCGCTCTCCTTTGAAATAACGAGCAGCTTCTCAGTGACGCCAGACTACAAAACGCCGCATGAATCCGAGTGTTCATCTTTTCTTTTTTCTTTTTTTTTTTGTTCAACAAGTTGTACCGGTTCGCGAAAGTGAAATTAGAAGCCGCATCGCTTACGCAACTCTGGAGAAGTTTATGACTGGGTTAGCTTAAGTTGCTAGCTCAAGAAGTCAGAGGGGGGGCTGTTTGTCCTCAGTATGCTGCGGGGGGACTGAGGAGAGGAGAGGAGGCAGAGCACTTTGTTTTTTTTTGTTGTTGTTTTTTTGTATTTTCTCTCTGCTCGACATGAAGCTGGCAGAAGGCAGCACGCAAGCCGCCAGGAGACACAACCTGCTTCGGTATGGATAAATAGCAACACAGCCGCTGCGTCTGTGAGAAGGAGAAGAAAGGTGGAGGAGGACGGCAGCGACTATGAGCAGGGTACGTTTTATTGTTTCTATTCAGCCGAGGGTTGGCGACTTTGTGGCTAAAAAATAAAAACAAAACAAAAATAAAAACAAACGCGTTAATTGAGCGGGTCTGTGTGGTTTCGCCTCCTCGGCTGCAGTGATTTCCCCCCCACTATTTGGTCCCTGGCTGGAGTTGGAGCTGTGGGGGTTACTGCGGTGCGTTACAGCGGGGGTTGTTATAGTGATGTGGGAGATGCCAGGCTGTGCTGGGAGTTGTTGGTTAGCTGGGGAGGCAGGGAGGGAGGCAGGGAGGGTGGGAGGGGGCCGAGGGCCTGCTGATACAAAGAGCCCAGCCGCCCAGCAATGTAGATTAATGCACTCAGGCTCTGGGTCCCTCACTGAGCTTCAGGAAACCTTTCAGTGCCATCCACTCACACCTACAAGACTTCATTTAAAAGTTTACCCCCTCCCCCCATTTATTTGTCTTATCATCAGACGTGTAGGGCAAACACAGTTTAATCTGAAACAGTGGCAACTTTAAAGAAAGCCCTGGGGTATTTTATTTTTCTTACTTTAAAGTTTTTCTCCCCAACATGTCAAAAGGTTAGGATTCAGAATAGCCACACACACACTAAAAATGGGCCTAATAGCAAAAATGATATAGCTTTTCCCATGAACCATTGATAATCAACCTTCATTCTGCCTGTTGGTGGTTATAATAAACGTCAGTTCACTTGTTATAGTGGTTTTATTCACCTGAAAGGTTACAAGTAATGATATTCTTTCTTGAAACAATAGAAAACATATAGTTCAGTCCTGAATCCATGATGTCAGTTACTTTTGATCTTTGATAAATGGTCAGTGGTAAATGGACTGAACTTATATGGCGCTTTTCCAGCCATACCGACCACTCAAAGCGCTTATGGATGGGACAGGACACAGAACTTAAATATGCTCTGGAAATGTATAAAACAATGACACGTTTTATGTGTCCTCTGAATAGTTTTAAAACTGCAACCCACAGAAGCCAAAGAAAAAGCTGTTTGCTGTTGGACGGTATGGCAGATGGAGCAATCGTCACTGACATAATTGGAGCGATGTTTGTATTGCAAAAGACTGTTTTGAGTGCAGTACTCGTTGGCTATTACTATATTCCATCTATTGTGGCTTTGCATTTTTACGTGTTGATAAAATATTCAGCCAGTCGGACTGGGTCTGACGGCAGGAGATGCTCACACCAGACGCGACCAACACGTTAAAAGGCGCAGAGTGATGGAAGCGCAGAGGAGAAAGATGAAAATGGCACTTAATATCCTCCTCACAATATTTACTATCATCATTGCCTTCTCTGATAGTGTGCAACCCTATTTTTAAGTGCCTACTGTGCATCAATTAGAATAGTTTGTCCAATTACGCTTCAAACTGCCAGTACAGATTTCAGCTGTTTCTGGCCTCTGTTAGATCAATAACATAAGAAGATATAAAAACAACACGCATGTTTTTATAGTAACAATGTCCACACCAGAATCTATTATCAGCACAGCATGGTTGCCTTTAGTCTGATGTGTTCAGTAATAAAAAAAAAAGGGGGGTTATTTTATTTACCAATCAGGGTCAATCAACCTGAAAATTGGTTTATCAGGGTCACCAGCAGATTTCTGGCACAGCTCTACCTTTTTTTTTAATCGATGCACTCCTTCAAATTGTCATTTTGGGCTGCCGCTCAATTAGTGTCCAACTTCTCAACATCCATGTTTTTTTTTTATTTGTTTTTTTTTTTAAATCGGAAATATTTCCAAACAGGCCAAATTTGTCTTTCCTGTAGGTGAAAGTTTGCCGGCATTCTTTCGGCCAGCTGACCTGCCGTGTGCAGCGACACGTCGGGAGAGGGGAAGCCACGCACTGCTGTACGCCCCAAACGGTTGAACCTGGCACTTTCCCAGGCGTTTTATTGAAAGGACTTTGAACCTCAGGAATGGTAACCATAAAAAAAAAACTTGCTTTACCTGGACTCTAGAAACCAGCCCATACCTAATAAATTCACAGAAATGTTTAAAAAGTGATAAATAAGACACAACATAATACGATAAAGTCGAGAAGCGACGCTCAACTGGAATCTACAGGGAATAAAAAAAAAGGATGAGTCTTCAGCGGTTCTTTGAGACTTTCCAGTTCAGTAAAGTTGTTTCATAGAAAGCGAGCGACCGCTGCAGGAGGAGAAATCGCCTCTGTTTTCATCCAGTTTGGCTCATGGATTATTCAAAACCTCTAATATTTTACCCACAAGTTGTTCCTTTAGGATAGGAAATGTTCCTCTGGATCAGCGGAGGCAAGCCTGAGGCCTGTAATCCATCAATAAACCCTTCCTGCCTTTAACAAACTGATATCCAGTAAATTCACAGGTTAAAGTCCTTTCATCGTGCGTTTTGAGACAGGACTTGGACTGCTATGACATAATTGCCGTGCAGGCTGCTTTCTCTTGTTGTAATTTGGCATTAGCTAATCAAAAGCGAAACGTCTGCATTTAATCTTTGTGCCGCTTCCTCATCAGAAACGTCTTGTCTAAACGTTTTTCGCCGAGGCTGCTATCAGGTTTCACTGCTGGCCAATGATGACGAGGCCTTTGGTGGCGTTTTGTCCTCCCCGAGCCCGGCACATTGTGTAGTTTTAGATTTCGGGTTGTCTGTCTTTTGTGACAGTCCTCTGCAGATCAGGTGAAGTCGGCGGCTCGCTCTGTGAGAGTGGAGGCACTCCCTGGGTTGGCCTCCCACCTGTGCTTCCCACACTATGCTGGAGGAGGTGTGGTGTCTCCTGAGCTGTGGGTGTTTGCCAGATCAAAAATCAGAAACTGGGTCATGCACAAATATGACACTTTTTTTTTTTTTTATCGGGCAAAACAAAAAAAATGAACGTTGATTGTTCTCCTGATCCAGTCAGAAGGCATTTAAAAATCATAGTTCTATAGATTATTATCAAAATTGTGCAAATCAGCCTACCTGTTTGGTCATAAAAAGAAAATCAAAAAGTAAATGGCTTATCGTTTAGCCTTTATCTCTTATTTGTATTGCTCTATCTCCATAGAGAGCACACAGAGGCCCAGTTACCCCCTGCAGTCAAGTCCTGTTGGCTCATTCCAAAGTTCTGGGTGTCCCTCGGTTTGTACCGAATAACCAAGCAGTTCTTGTTACACTATCGTGTCCACCAAAGCAGTCCTGCACACAGACCGGTGAGGCTCCCCTAACCAGATTATTAGTTGGATTGGAGAAGGAGGAGGATACAGAAACTGACTCCCAGTGCACACGGTCAATTTCCCTCTGTCTACTCCCTGACACGTCTCATTCCTCCAGGAGACCGGCTTAAAGGTCGACTTCCGAGCATCAGCAGTGAAGAGATTTTAACCTGGATTCACATCAGCCCTCAGTACGGTAAAGTGTTGCCTAATCCGACAAGGCGGTTGTGCAATCCAAAAATGTTATCTCATGCGTTTGGAAGACAAAACACAGCATTTCTGTTTCCTTCTACCCAATGCACTGGAAACGCAGCCGGATTCACACGAACCCCATGTTTACATACACTGATTAACTAATCAGGCAGTCCGTCCGGAGGCGTTGTTTCAAGACCGTCTTTGATTCATTAAGGCTAACATAAATGGAGACAGGGATGGTGACATCTGACCGGGGAATGCCGGAGCTCCAGGGTGGTTGTGTCTGTCTAGGAGCTAAGACAGAGCATGGAAAGGCGCAAATGCCCCTCGGTGTATTCTGTCTGGTGTATTTTTTTTTTTTCCTTTCCAAGTTCAGCTCAGTTAATTTTGACTTAATGAGCTTGATCCTGGCCTGAAGCAGGACATACCTCTGCAGAGGAGACCTTTTGTTTGCGCGGGGTCATTTCACGTTACGCTTTTATGATTCCTTACATAACTGCTTGCCTGGATTCTCTGGTCGAACAGGAAGGGAGGCAGTCTCTTAAAATGCTTTCCTTCCACAGCTGTGTGCACGCATGCATGGGTGTAGGCAGCCGTACACAATCTGAGGAGATGCTCTGACTAATTGTTTATCTGTCTTCTTTTTTTTTTTTTTTTGGAATGCATTGCAAATCTGCATTTCGGCTGCTGCGTAGATGTTTACATTTCTGAATACGTGTTCTTCCTCTTCTATGGGAGTCTAATCTCAGGGTGGCTCCAGCTGGGTGCTGCCGTGTGTGTGAGTGTTTGTATGTGAGGAGAGATCGGGGAGCGGGGGGGGGCTCCTCCCTGAGCTCTTAATTAACTTTGGACCCTGGCCTGCAGCGTACCGCTCCCATCGGCAGATTAGGGAGAGGAAGCCAGGAGAAGCGGTCATCCTGTCATATTGGCATCTCTGTCGGAAACGTCGGAAGAGACATTTATATACACACAGTATTATATATAGATACCCAGAACTTTTTTACACGTTGTCGCGTTACAACTTCAAATTTTAATTTGTTTTATAGGAATCTTACGTGAAGGACAGACACAAAGTATTTCATAATTTGAGAAATAGTGGTAAGAAAGGGATAAACACTTTGCAAAACCGGTTGACAAATGAAAGTCTTTAAAGTACGGCGTGGGTTTTTATAGGAACCCCTGAAGGACTTTGTGCAACCTAAGCTGTAGTTACGGCAGCATGTTTTTTGGATTTTGTCTCTACCAGATTCGTCTAGTTTTTTACCATTCTGCTTTGCAAAATGGCTCCAGCTCTGTCAGATTGGAGGAAGAGCATCTGTCAGACACTTAGCACCTCCCCTCCTGGCCACCACCAACATAACCAAAACAAGGAACTGATGCATGAAGCTTTAAACTCTGCCAACATGTCAAGTACAGCCAGAAAAACAAGCGTATGCTACTCTTTTTAGCCAACAAGGCAAACAAAAGAGCTGTAAGGAGGCACTTCCCCTAAAAGGCAGATGGACAGGAAACAAATAAATAGCTAGACAATGTAACATGCTTGCCAACGCTACACCGGTGTTTGAGAGCAACTTAAAAAGGTCGGTACAGCTCCTGTATCTGCAACAGTGAAGTAGTACACCTCGCAGATGGCATAAGCTAATGCTAGCTGTTTAAATATTAGCTTCATGGACAAGGACGACCTGATGACCGGCTTCTATTGGTCTGAAATCCCCCCGTCAAGAGGCAGTTCTGTACCACACAACGCTCCTTTCTACTGCATGTGCCACTACTCTTCCATTTAGTTATAAACCTATTGGAGGCTAATGTAAAATTACAAGAAAAAACGTTGTTGTTCAGGGCTGCTGCTAAATATGCATCCGCTAGATCCTTGTTTACGTTGTAAGAAAAATGTTTAGTATATGCCAGATAGATGCTTGTGTTGGAAAACAATTTATTTGACTATAGAATGAACCTTCCTCAATAGTGATATCAAATTGTATCAAGAGCAAATTGGCAAGGAAACGGTAACACACACTAGCTATGTTTACATGCACAAAATTCCTTGATCGTATTGAAATGTGTTCGGATCAAAAGAGAAAAGATTATCAGAATAATGGTTTATTTGGGCACAGAGGCAATCAATCCGGTCACTGCATACGTTTACAGGCACCAGGCTTTATTCAGAATACCAGCACTGTGACACAAGCAGAGTCCTCAAATCTGGTTAGAAACCACAGAATAAGAAACATTGGAAGATTTTTTTTAAACTTTATTAAGCAATCGTATACAGATAAAGATGTTACTAGCAGCCAGATGTTACAGCACTGGCTAATAAAGCTACAGGCTTAGCAACACATGCTATTAGTCTTCCTGTGTTACAGGATGAGAGACATAGGGCACACATGCTCTGTCAGGGCAGTCCGCCACAATCCGAGTGACATTATGGGAATAAGTTTAGATGCATGCTGTTTGAATTAACATTGGGCATAACCGCCCGTTTCGTTAAGAATACGATTTCATTCCGTTTGAACTTAATCCGACATTCTTACATGACGCATCTTTATTCCCAATCGGCCCTTTATTCTGTTTGCTTATGTCAATCTAAACAAAGGTAGTGGCACACTAAAGATAACCCATTACAATAAAATGACTGCACAATAGGATAAAAGGTTAGTGGCTCTGTGGATAGGGCAGTCATCTTTCAGTCTAAAGGTTGTGGGTTCCATTCCACCTTTTCTCCTGTTACATGTCAATGTGGCCCTATCAAAGACACTTTTACCCCATGTTTCCTAATGTATATAAATGTATGTGATTGGGTGAATGTGTTAGTTTTGCTTCACACGCAGCATTTTGAATGTAGGCCACAAAGTTCCATATTGGTCCGATCTGATCAGAGCGCCTCCTTCTACACGTTTGCTTGCTGCCCTACTTGACTGTGAATAAGATATCTAATGATTTTGTTTCAACAGTGGCTTTCTTCTTTCCACTCTTTCATTAGGCCCAGATATTGTGGCATGCACATCTAATAGTTGTCCTGTGAGCAGCAGTGAATCTTTGCAGCTCCTTCAGAGTTAGCATGACCCTCGTGGCTGATTTCTCCCATGTTCTCCATGCTATCCTACCTGTCAGTGGACAGGAAGGTCTTGGTACGTTGTGCCATACTATTTTCAGCTGAGAGATTGTTTCAGAAGATGGATAGCAGGCTTGGAGATTTTTCAAGGCTTGGCATTTAACAAACACATCTGGATTCACACTGAGACTGAATTTCACACGGGTCGACTGTGTGCTAACTAGGCAACTCCTGCAGACAATTGGTTGCACTGTTTCTTTTAGGGTGATAGAAAAAGGCATGGCATCCTTTTTAGATTTTTATTTGTAAAGAATTTTGAGAACCACATGTTTATTGGCAATTGTCGTGTGGCTTATTGTTATTGAGGAGTAAAAAAACCTTCTGCACTGAAAAAACGGATATAAAAATAAGTAAAATGTTCTTAAAGTTAGTGTTTTTGTCCTAGATGTGAGCAGGTAAATAAGATGATCTGCTAATGGAATGAGTATTTTGACCCCTAAAATAAGATAATTAGACATCCTGCACTTGAAATAAGATGATGGAGGTGAGTTGTTCCCATTTTAAGTGCAAAAATCTTATTCCATTGGCAAATCATCTTATTTATTACATGCTCAAATTTAGGACAAATGCACTTATTTTAAGAACATTTCACTTATTTTTAGTTCTGTTTTGCAGTGCGATCAGAACAGTAATTTATAGTGACAGCATTAAACTACAAGTGATGATTTCTTTTGCGAAATATCAAACACTATCATTACCATTGTGGTTGTTACTTTTTCCATTTGAACTATAGATGTAGACTTGTGTCATATTTGTTTCTTTACCGTCCAAGTCAGAGCTGCCGCTGAGCTCATCGACTCCCATTCCTTGTGCTGAAAGCAGCAAAAGCAGACGGCTTGCAGCATGACTTTAATATAAAAAGCATGTTCTTGCTAGTAGAAAACATAAGTGACCACCTATCTCACCTTCATTTGCCCAAAGCAACACTGCCAAGAATGACTGGATACAAGCTGCCATGTAACAGTTGGCGCCTGCTGCAGGGGTGGGAAAAAAAAAAAAAAAGCAAAACAGAGAGATGGACCATGTGGTCGAACGGGAGTTCTCAAAACAAAAACAAGCTGCTCAAGCTGTGGGCATTCTTTCCATATCTTCCCACTATCTTTTCTGCTTGGGTGCCGGATGGAAGTATTGATCCTCTATCTTCCCAGCTGCAACTCAGCGCGATTCCTTTGGAGGCAGAGAGGGAGAGCGGGGAGCACAAGGAGACAATTCAGCGTAGTTTTGAAAGCAGCACATTGTTGCTGGAGGGTGTTTAGTGTCTGTCAGCAGCAGTGCTTGGCAGCGGTGGCTCTGTGTTTACATAAGTGTTCACTGTGACGGGGCAGGATGGTTGAAGTGACAGCAGATTCCACAGAGAGCTTGATTGAGAAAGCTCATCTGCTGCTGAACACGCATAGGAATGCGATTATGAAACCGCACATGGCAAAGATTGAAATCGGCTTCTTCCATCAAATCTTAAAGGGTTAGATTTTTTTTTCCACTTCGCATAAACGCCATTTTTAAAGCTCCCTTACACAAGAAAAAAACGCTTATTTCAATAACTTGAAACATTTCGTACCTCGACTACACTGATTACTAGACTTGCATGGTTTGTCACTCAGTATCCATTTCCACATATCTCTTGTAAAAGAGAGATGTGCCTAAAATCTGAGATTAACTTAGCTTTGACAAGATGTAAAGCACACCGAGTCAAAACAAGCTCAGTCACATTCTACACAGCTCTTTTGACAAGGTGGCAGGGCGTATTATCAAACTTGCATGACATCTGATAGCTGATCTGCAGATCAAGGTGTCACACTTAGGCCCAGTGTCTGTGATGCCACAAAAAGCCGACATAATCGATACTAAAAAAAGAATTAGTCAAAGATTCCCGTTTGTGTCAGAATTGATATAAAGTGATCCATTCACGTTTGCCCAAACAATCCAACTTCTTTCTTTAGCTGCAGACCCTCGGCGCCACTCACCTGAACAAAACCATGAGCTGCTGCTGGAAGTTTTTTTTTAAACCAGAAAAAAAATTAAAAAATGTTTTTTGTCTTTAATCAAAAAGGCCAACACAAAAGCGTTGTAAGGAGGTGCTTTCCCTAAACGGCAGATGGACAGTAAACAAAAGAAAACCTAAAGAATGCCACATGCTAGCTACGCTAACGATACAAGCTAACGCTGTGAGATTGATGTTTGGGAGCAACTTGATATACTTCCATTGAGGATATTAATGCTTAAACAACTTGTTATCTGGTCTACTGTTTCGCCAAACAAGGAAGTGTCAGTTAAGTGATGGATTTCTCTAAATAGCTTTGTTTACATGCACTATTTCACAATCGGATTGAAATCTGGGTTAATCATAAGTGATATGGATACACAACAGAATCTTTATCGTAGTCTCGGTCTGTCTGAGACTGAACCCTATGTTGTGATTGCTATTGTTTAAGATTGGGAACCCAGAGGCTGCCGTGAAACACCAAGCGGGGGTATTAAAATGTTTCCTCGGAAGCAAAAAGAAAAACGATTAAAAAACTGGTGCCAGCATGTTGTTGCCATAACTTGTAAAGGATATAATTGCTGTGGTCATTAAGGGTTAAAAATAGGGTCATGTTTGATGAGTCAGTTTGTGGTTTCGCTGATCTTGTTAGACTGGCGCGTTAACAATGTTTGCATACTTCAGCCAGGGAAAGTGTTGGGAGTCTCTGCCAGTATGAGTTTGTGGATTGAGGATGAAATGTTTGATAAGCACCACTTCAGCATTTCCTCCTACAGCTCGCTCACAACTTCCGCTGTAGCAGACAGCGCCTGCTGCTCACCGTCAGGCTGGTATAATTAAGACACCAATGTTTTTACTTTCAAGTGTTTATTAGAAGATAAGCTAATGACTGTTGAATCACCGATAAACACTTGCTATTTTGATGTGCTTATAAACACTTATCTCACATAAGAAATATTAAATTTGCAAAAGTAGGGCTGCGAGCTTCAATGCTGAGATGGGAATAATGATGGGAATATTTATTTTTCGTTTTTTACCAAACTGTGAACATTGTGTGCCATGATGAGCCCCAATCAGAGAAGGAGATGTGCAGTGTTTAGTTTTCCTACCTTCCTTTTCATCGCATGTTGGCCAAATGTGATCCCTTTTTGGCTCCTCCAACCAGAGCATCTTAATGCACCTGCTCCAGCACACCTGAATAAAATGGCTGAATCAGCTCCACAGAGGCCTGTTAACAAGCCATTCGTTTGATCCGGGCGTGTTGCTTCTAAACGCTGCAGGATAGTAGCTCTGGAAGAGTGCAGTTGGGTTCAGAGGCATGGCCACATCTTGGTATGTTTGATCCTGATGATGCTCTTTGTCCACTAATGGTAAATGGAGTGAATTTATGTAGCGCTTTTCTACTCATTGCTCACTCTAAGTGCTTTATACTATGGCCACATTCACACAATCGCACGAGCACACGTTCATTCACTGATGCACAGATCGGTAGGCAACTTGGGGTTAAGTGCCTTGCCCAGGAGCACATCGACATGCGACAGGGGGAAGCTGGACCCACAACCTTCCGAATGCAAGATGACTACTAGAGATCGATTGTTGGAGTTTTTTTCTCAAAGGCCGATACGATTATTTTGACTCCAACTGATCCCAACCATGTGCTGCCAATTTTAAATTTTTTTATTTATTTATTTATTTTATTTTTTTGGGTGGGGGGGGGGGGGGGGTGGTTACTCCAGTCTCAAGTTAAACAAAACATATTGACAATGGATTGCAAACGATGTAAAACATTTAAATATATAACAATAAAAACAAACTTAACACTTAAATGCTTTTACCCTTTATGTAGCTGCACTGCAAAAAGAGGACTAAAAATAAGCACAATCTTCTAGAAATGAATGTATTTGGCCTTGATTTGAGCAGGTAAATAAGACTATTTGCCAATGGAATGAGTATTTTTACCCCTAAAATAAGATAATTAGACATCCTGCACTTGAAATAAGACGATGGAGATGAATTGTTCCTATTTTAAGTGCAAAAATCTTATTCCATTGGCAAATAGTCCTATTTACCTGCTCAAATAAAGAAAAAATACTTTAATTTCAAGACAAATTGTCTTATTTCTAGGTTTATTTTTGCAGTGAGCTTGAAGCCTTCGTAGTGCAAACGGGACCTTACTGAGAATACTGAGAATAAACAGCAAAATAACAATTTTATATAACAAAATCACAAAAATAACAAAATAACAACAGTCCACAACACCAACCTGCTAATATTTTGGGCCGACAGTGAACCTCTGCCCACTGAGCCACCGTCTCCCCCACTAATGATCTCTTCAAGCCCCCAAGGCCTTCAGGGGACAGTAACTATAGGTTAAATTAATCTGAAGGAGTCCATCTACTAATTAAGGTTCCTCTGAAGACATTTGGTTGGACTGTATTTTATTTAGAGTGAAGAGGGCTTAATACCGATGGCTGCCTGCCAGTCTTGTTACAGTAGAACAAATGAAATGAAAACCGTGTATCCTTTTCTTTCCACTTTGCAATCATGTGCTACTTTACTTTGATCTGAACAAGAAAAGTCAGATAAAATAATTTCAAATTTCAGTTGTAATGTAACAAAATGTAGAAAAGTTCAAGGGTTATTAATATATTTGTTATCCATAGTTCATCTACACCACCTCTGGGGTAAGTCCTTAAACCAAATTAATGAGGACTTGCATTAATAATTGGAGAAAAGGTGTTTTTTTGGTTTAAAATAATAGTATTTTATTCCTGCATTCAACCTGATGCGTTTTGTAAGACCAAGTCCCTTTTTTTAACGTTTTATTGATGCTTCATCATACTTTTTGTAAATTAGCCAACAGAAGATTGCACATGGTTGTTGTGGATGTTAAAGTTTAACTATAGTAGCTGGAATAGTTTGTAATATTCCATTAGGTCAATTAATCCCTCGCTGGTAAAATACCAGCCTATTTCATTAGGAACACAATGGAAGAAAACAAAAAGCAGGGTGTTAACACAGACGGTACATGGGTATGGAAACTTTGATCTGTTTTTCTTATTTTTTAATTTTTGGGGGTTTGTCATTTGCCCGCTGTTGAGACCGTGAGCCACTATGACTTGAGCAGTGTCATAGGAGGACCACACAGCCCTGCCCCGCTCACCATCACCTAATCTTCTGTGAAATCTGGAGGAAAGAATGGGCAATTTATTGCATTAATCACAACGGATTAGCAGTTTTCATTGCTTAGTCACGCTCACAAAGCTGCACTTCAAAGGCCTCAGCTGCATTAGCCACTGCCCTGAATCAGACTCACGTAAGGCTGAAGTGTACAGCCCCCGCCTCGGCCTGGCTGGGCCTCAGCTCCTCTGGGGCATTGAAATGCAGCACCAAGGACAAATACATGTTGTGTTCCTGGTTTAAAAAAAAAGAAAAAAAAAAAGGCTTTCTCCCTTCTGGACCCCGTCCACGTTGTGGAGCGCTCACCTCTCAGTTTCCCCTCGTCTGCGCTCCTCCGCGACAAACGGCGAGGATTCCCACTTCATTGTTGCGCTGCGGTTTGGTAAACTCTAATTTATATATTTTACTTTATATCAAGCCTCTTCAGATGACATGAATGTCAATAACCTAACCAACAACTGTCATCAGACCTGTCTCGTTGACTTATCAACACCATCTGTTTTATCTGAGGCAGAGTAGCTTCTTTATTTGGAGTTTCAATCATTGGCGCTCTTAAATGCAGGAGACGATATTATTTATAATGTTAATAATCGTTTTTTTTGAGAATTTAACAGGAAATCTAACAGATCTTATCAGATCTAAATAACTTAATATTAATAAATGAATACTTATCATTAAATAACATAACCTAGCCTAAAAATAATAATCAATAAAAATGATACATGGGTCATTTAAAACTACACAATACAGGCGACTTGGACTGGACCTGGAGCTCTCTTTTTATTGACATTATCGTATTTAAACGCTAAAACTTATCAAGTCTTAATTTAATACCCAGGTGTCAGGAGGAAGGCCATTTCGATGGCCTAACGTGGAGTTTAATGACTAGAAGGGATTTTAAATGGAGACTGAGAGCAGGAGAGGAAGAGGCTCCAGGCTTTGGAGGCTGTCAGGATATGAAACTAACAGGACGGACCTGCAGGGCTAGAACTGACCAGAATGTGTCCGTTTGGGTCGCGCTGTTTCGTCCAGGGAACCGGGGGCGTTCTCTGGATGGAGGTATTGTCTCTTCGGCTCCCACAGCAGAACCCGTCCGGCCCTGCTGACCTCTAGAAATGCAGGCGGAGCTGGACTCCCCTGATGCTGTTCTTCATCGTGCCGACGATACAGGCCATAAGAAATGTTTCTGAAGACTCGAACACCAAACAAATGGGATTAAAGTATAGATTTCTAACAAACAGTGCAGTTTTTAACCAACATTGCTTTTTTTTTATTTTATTTTGCTCATCTTCTAGGAGCGATTTTGAATTCAGCCGGCAACGCTTATAACTGTGAGACTTCAGAGACTGGATGATTTAAAATATGTTCACTGATTAATTCTAGATTTTATTAATCTGAGGGGAATGAAGTAATTAAATTTATGATCTCCTGTTTTGTCTCCTACACTAAGAGCGTCCAGTGCAGCTCTGGCTGCCTTTAAATAAAGAGGCTACTATAATGTTTTCTGTAAGATGATGTATTTCATCCAGACCAGGGGTGTCCAAAGTGTGGCCCGGGGGCCATTTTTGGCCCCCTGGACTGACTTTGTGCGGCCCACAGCTGCAAATAGGACCCCATCTATTCAATGACGTTTACTCAAAAGTAGGCTTTGGTGCACACAAATCCGCTTTTAACTGGTTTAAGGAAATTGGCTAAATACAGCAAGTGTTTTCAAACAAAGAGTGACCCAAATCCTGTTTTTAATGCTGAGGATGGAAACAAAAATAGTTTTATTTTATTTTTTATTGAGATGGTCATCCAGTTAGCAAAAACAATTTGCAAACTAAATTACCGTCTTTTAAATAAGGCAAATGTGCAAAACACTTTTTAAGTTTTGGACCTTTATGCATCCCTTTGCTTCAGAAAATCTGGCTAATTTGTTTAATTAAAATATTGCATGATTGGGAACCCAATACAATTTTGGGGTAATTACATTTTTTTAATAGTTTTTTGGCCCTCTAATACTTGTGACTTGACAATTTTGGCCTAGGTGACAAAAAGTTCATACTAACAGTTAATTTTGCCTACATAATCAAAATCTAGCAATCTCTTTGTGCACATAGTCAATGTTAAGGGTTAGTTCACGCTACACAAGTTTGTCTGACCTGCTTTTATTTGTTAAAAAAATGTGCGATCGCTATATTTTCCTTCTGTAGTGCCCCCATGTGAACGTTAATAAAGAAAACCTCTGTTTGCTTTGCAGGCAGAACAGAAGGACAAGGTCTTGTCCCGAAGTGAAGACCCTCTCCAGTGCCTTCATCACTCCGAACCTGAAGCCCTGATCCGGAGCAGACCTCTCAGCGACGTCTATCCATCGCAGGGCCCCGCTGACCGGACGTCTGTCCCCTGCCTGCTGTCCGGCTGTGGCGTCCAGGTACAGTCGGTGGGTTCTGCTCTGCTCCCCGACAAGAGCAGAGCGAATGGCATCGGCTCCTCTGCCTGGTCCAACCCTGCGATAGGTCAAGCTGAAGGAAGGCCTCATAACTCAAGAATCATGAGGCTCTTTTCTAACTCCAGGACGGGCGTCGTCCCTCCTAACGGTCCTGCTGCCGACGGCCCAAACAGCGGCGGCCCCCAGCCGTGGACCGGGTTTTCAGGGCTCGGTGTCGTGGACTCCTTCAAAAAGCTGCGCTCGTCTGTGCTGCAGGGAATTCAGAGCAAAGGGGCAGAAAGCAACGTCAGACACAGCGCACCTTTACCTAACGGATCAGCGGGACAGAGTTTAGGACCCGACCCAGCTGACGCAGCCGGTCTTTTGAGGGCGGCGGGGGGAAATCACGTGTCAAACGGCAGTCTGACAGAGCAGGTATCAGCGGCGTTCACGCAGTACGGCTCAGACACCGAGGACTACGACGACGAGGAAGCGGACGGTGGCCTCGCCCGCAACTCCCGATTCTCCAGGAGCATCCGGAGAGCGTACGGAGCCGGAAGAATCGCGTTACTCGACGCGGAGAATGCAAGGAGAGCGGGGGGCGACGGAAAGGACGCGGCGTGCCGCACGGCAAAACCCAAGGACGCGTCAGAGGTCCGCGTCCAAGCAGAGCCCCAGAAGGAGAACGTTAACGGGAAGGTTCTGAGCAGACTGAGTAAGAGCGCGGAGAACCTTCACATATTTAAGCTGCCTGCTAGACGTAAAAGCTCATATCTAGGGCCTCCCTCCCAGCAGGAAGATCCACAGAGCAGCTCTCCGTCAAACGGGAAGCCCGGCATTCAGAGGACCTGCAGCGCCTCCTCTGTGGACCTCCGAGGCAGGAGCAGCCTCATGAAGAACAAGGGCTCCATGGTCAAGCTACTGGGCAGCATGACCGACCTGACCGCCCGACGCAAGCAAAGTCTGTCCCAAAGTCCCACCTCTCCGTCTCCCATGTCCCCGTCCAGCCGGCTCCACGACGACTACTCCCGCCGCCTGCCTTGCCTGCAAAGCAGCGAGCGACAGCGCCGGCCCGCGCCCGCCGGCGCTCAGGTCGGCTCGGTCCGGTGCACGCCCCTCATTCACGCCGGGCCCGACAGCAGCGACGACGTCGACCCGGTTTCCTCCGACTCCCGAGGTTCCCCGGAGCAGATCTCAGCAGATATCTCCGCTCAGCAGGAGCTGCCGCCTCCTTCCTCAGCCAGTAATTCTAAACAGATGGTCGAACGCGTTTCACCCCCACTCAGTCGCAGAGAGGCTTCCCAGCAGCAGCCCGACGATGCCTGGCTACAGAACGAGGTAAGGCTGCAGTGACGTGATGTGATGGGAAATCATTTTACTGGTTTGCTGGTTCTCTCTGCCCGTCTCCAGGAGATGGATCTGTGTGATAAGAGTCTGCTTGTTGGCCGAATGTTTTGCTCTTACTGCGATACTTCCAGCTCACGAGAAAGAGACTAGATTAGATTATGACAACATATGTACTGATTAAAGGTTTTACCTTAAACCACGATGGTCCTGATGCCAGAAAAACTTTGATTTCGTTTATCTGGGTGCGTGTTTTTCCCCCCTAAGTACAATAAAATGTTACAGAGGATCATGCCGTATAAAATTTCTGGTCTACATATTTTAGATTTTGTTGTTGAGGTCATAAAATTCTTGGGATTCCTGAATAAAAAAAAGGAAATGTTAACATTTAGTGTTGAACAGTTTTGGAGCAGACTCTTCCATCTCAGACGGACCCGCTCAGTTCCTGGCAGGCCTGGGCGCCGCTGCTGTCTGACTCTTCCTCTAAACATCCCATCATCAGAGCATGCGATAAATCCAGCTAACGTTTGTTTGTACGTAAACCTTTATTTATCCAGGTGGATCTCATCTCTTTTTCAGGAGAAACCTGGCCAAGAATGGCAGCAGCGCACAGACGACTCCAAATAAAACATGAAAATACATTTAGGATACAGTTTTGGTAAATAACAACCTAAAATTTGATTCAAAACTACAACAAAGTTACAAACAGAAGCCGTATATATAAACCGGTTTAAAATGGCCTTAAATACATTAACGGAGACCAAATCTTTCAGGTTCAAGTCCCTCTGCAGTTGACTCCAGTCTGACGGAGCTGCAAAGTGGAAGGATTTTTTTTGCCCTGATCAGTGCGAACCTGAGTTACATTTAGTAAAATGACCTCAACCTAATATAGAAAATAACCTGAATATTTTATATCAACAAGGGAGTGGACATAAGGGGGGAAGTAAACCCAAGATGGCTTTGTAAATAAAATTATACCAGTGACAGTCTCTGGAGGATCAGGAAATCCATCCAACATGAGGATACAGAAGACCGTGATGAGCAGAGGCTCCTAGAGCGGTGATAAAACGTAATGCTGCATTAAACACAAGAGTCCAACATATACAACCAGTGTGAACATGCATCAATACCAGTTTGATCGCCATTGTCCAAAATGGGTAGCTTCTGAAATGAACCCTACCTCAACCTTGTTGAAAACTTATTTCCCAGCCGGGTCCACGGCAGAAATCTGAGCAGTTCTACCGACTGCTAAGAAGAGCGGGTAAACATGCAGCCGGAAGATCAAGAAGATCAACAGCGGCTACAGAGTGAATGTTTTGTCTGCAGCTTGGTAGAGAACATGCATCTTCACTGGTAGTGGCTCTGTGTGTGCACGTTTGAGCCTGTATGTATGATTTCAAAACCTGTGTGGATTCGAGAAGATCTACTTTACTCTTCATCTTGTTTTAGAAATGCATTGAATTCTATTTTTTTTTATCATGATCATTCCAACATGGAAATAGAGAATTGAGCAGTGTTGTGTAGTATGGGGTGAGTGAGTAGAGCGGGCGTGTTGTTGGATTTGTGCGGATTTGAAATATTCTCTCGCTTTAATATTGCAAGATCTTGTCCCAGGAGATCATCGTCCCCTGTTTTCTTTTTCAGATCGTGTAATCCAGTCAGGTCTGAAAAAGCTAAGGCTCTCTATTAGAACAATATGTTTGTTGGCTTCTGATGACATTTTTAGATTTATGACAAACATTTAGTTAGTCCTCAGCTTTTACTGCATAACTGCGGTACATGCCTTCGCACTTTTTCTTTATTTTATATTGATGTTGCTAGCCATATACCATGTAATTGTACAGTCTTTGTCTTACTCATACCATGTTGTTGTTGTGCAAAACATCTTCACTTTTGTTTTTTGTGTTTTGTTTTTTACAACTGACTTAAAGCAAAAAATATCTACAGATGACTATAAAATTGTAAGCAAAACAAAAATGTCTCTCACTGCAAAAACAGAACTAAAAGTGAGTGAAATTTTCTTGAAATCATTATAATTGTCCTTGATTAGAGCAGGTAAATAAGACTATTTGCCAATGGAATAAGATTTTTGCACTTAAAATAGGAACAATTCATCTCCATCGTCTTATTTCAAGTGCAGGATGTCTAATTATGTTATTTTAGAGATGAATTGTTCCTGTTTTAAGTGCAAAAATCTCATTCTATTCGCAAATAGTCTTATCTACCTGCTCAAATCAAGGAAAAATACACTAATTTTAAGAAATTTTTTACTTATTTTTAGTTCCCTTTTTGCAGTGCTCAGACAAAGTCGGATCTTATTAGCCTGATTGTTCAAACTCTCAAATTTCTCACCTTCAAATTTACAAGAATAAGTCAATTCCTCCACCTTTATACTTTTAATAGTAATAGAAATACATACAATAACATATGATACAGGTCGCATAACAGGTTGTGATAATCGTCAGTCACACAAGATCCATAAACGTTTGTTTAGCTGAAAGAACGTATCTTTTCTGCTCAAACTGAATAGATTTAATGTTAGATAATTGTAAACTAATATTTTTCCAATAAGCAGTAGGATTTAAAGCCATAAATAAAGAAGGTACTGAGCAGAAAAAAATCCCCAAAAGCTGCTTTTCTGTGACATTTGACATTCCCATGATTAATGGCCATCTCTCATTTGCAAGGCTGTGACTGCGTGTGAAGTGATCTTTGATATATTCTCATGGTGACGTAATACTCGCAGGTTTGCAGCACGTACTCTTAAAGAGGGAGAGAAAAAAGAGGCGGAATTGGTCCAAAGTCCCGTGGCGTGTCAGATAAATCCCGGCGCAGCATCGATCGGCCGTCCCGTTCCTGTCAGGCTTGTTTGATTCCTGACATCCAGCGCAGCAGAGTCACATGCTGGGGCCCGACCCGTCGTGCCGCCAGGCGCTCGGAGGGAGCAGGGGCAGTTAATGATTAGGCTTTGTTTATGATTAGTAGCCCTTGCGCAAAAAGGAAAAAAAGAGAAACAGTCTAAAACGCATTCAGTGGGAGGGTAGGAGGCCATGGCTGAGCACAGCTTTAGTTTCTCCCTCCCTCTCTGTGAGCTGCTGCTCCAGATCAAAGTACAACACGAACGCAAGGCCTTTGACAGCTAACAGCTCCCCCAAGCAAGCAGGGAGATAAATGCAGGAGTTTAGTTAAAAAAAATAATTGGGATTTCGTCCTAAACAATGGATTGGAGAAGTACTTCCGTGTTCTTTAGACATCAAGGGGCTTCTGAGAGGAATTTAAGGATTTGGCCTTGAGGACCACCGGCTACCCAGTTTCACAATGGTGGTGGTGCTGTGTGTGCCGTTCCAGTGTTTATGCCGGGCTCCGGACCCAGACCCAGACAAGCAAGAGGTGAGGTTTGTTTTTTTTAATGCATCACCGTAAGCATCGTCTGGTCATTTACAGTCAGGAACGTCTTATCTGCTGAGAAATGGTGCTTAATCAAGGTTAAAGGGAATATATTTGTGCAGACTCAGTTGTTTGGAACTGAAAAGACGGATCTGCTCAAAATGTAAACGAGAAATGTTTCACTGTCAAAACGTAGAAACATAGGATTCGTTGACTTGAATTCCTGGTCTGCTTAGAGATCAAGCAAAGTCATTCGCGACTCGTTTGACGTTTGCAACTCGATGTTTCTGATGAAGTAATGTTCCTGTTCTCCAGGTTAGTTGTTCCATAACTCCCCACATTCAGATTACAACCGGTCAATATATATCGTTGGATGGGAGCATGTTAACAATCTTGCCCAGATACCGTTTAAAGGGGACATGCTTTTCAGTTTTTCCTTCTCACATTTAAATCATTCAGTTGTGGTCTATTTAAAGTGGAACTGAAATGCTTTAGTCTGAATTCCTCGTTAATTCACCCCCATGTTCCCCCTTTTTACCCCTGTCCTGAGATGTGCCTGAGAACAACTCGTTTTGGTGCTGTCTCTTTAAATCTGAAGGAGGCACCTCACACCCCGTCCCCCCTCCTGGTTGCAGAGCGCTCCACTCTGCTCCGTTCATCTATTTTTGGAGTTTGCTGGAGGACGGCGTAATGAACAAACAAACATTTTCACTTATCCACTTGTAGTTGAGACATCGTTTAGCTTGGACAACAAAATTGCTCCAAATTATAATAATGGTGGATTCATGAAATTGGTGAGCCGGACCACCACAACCTTGTTTAGCAGCTCTGCAGCAAAATACTGCAACATAATTGTTCAAAAAACTGAACAGCTTAAAAAATATGACCCAAACAAAATATGAAGATATCTACGTAGCACCTGGACAGACTAAATTTTAATTTTCTGCACTCCTAGTGACTCCAAATACACAACAAAATGTATTTAAGACATTTTGCATATGTCCTCTTTAATTACTCCCTTGTCCTAAAGCTTAATCAACAAGCTTTAATATAGTTAGAATGACACAGTCGCTTGTTTTATTGATTAATATAGTCAAATTCTTGGTTAATATTTTGAAGGTAACTTGGTTTTAAAATTAAAACGACCTGTTCTGGCACCAATAGATGAACTTTTGTTCACTAACTGCATCCTTGCTACAAATCAAAACACAAGGCGGTGAAATTGAATTGGCACTAAATGTCAAATCTAGACTTTTTACTGTCCATCTGAGGCAGTTTTTAAAGCTATATAGCCATGTAATATGCTTTATAATAAAAGACCAAACACTGTTTGATCATGATAAAATAAGGTTATATACACCAAGCCTCCATCTTTTTTTTTTTTTCTGGAATTTTGTGGCACTAGTGGCTCATCTTTACAAAGTAGGCTGACAGGAAATGGGGTTTGGGGGGGAGACATGCAGCAAAGGACCTTCACACCGGAATCGACCCGGGGTCAGCCGTGTCGGGAACTAAAGCCTCTGTACATATGAGTCGCACTCACTACCCCTGTGCCGTCAGAGCACGCCTACACCAAGCCTCCATCTTGATAGTGTTTTGACGGGCCGAGCCTGACCCTCTGCAATGCCTTGCATTAAGAATATAGCTCAGCGTGATCGAAAACCAACTGTTAATCAAATACACTGATCTACAGCAACTTATAACAGCCTAATATCAGAACATTAACTCACATCAGTAAGATCACTGGATCTTAGACCTTTCTGCATTGTTTCGCTGGGAGATGCTAATAGCCGTTAGCTGCTTCTTGTTTTAACCCCTGGTACGCATGCAAAGTACGCACTTCCGTTAAAATCGTAAATAAACACGAAAGGCTTTATTTACTAACAAATTCAGCAAAAACAAAGCCTAAAACACCAAAATAACGACAAATACGCCAGTAGGACGCGATAATCTTTCATAAAAACTTTGTATGCAACTTTAGAGCAAGAAGTTCCTGGGTTCAAATCCTGGCCTGGTGTCTATCTGCTTGATCATTATGATAAACTAGTGTATAATTATGAAAGTGCAAAGTGGGGGAAATAAATATTGCATGCAAAATAAATTTTCTATGGTGGGTAAAACTCTCAAACTTGGGGTCCCTCAGTGTTTCACCAAGTCTTGGGTCTGAAGATCTCTCACAGATATCAAACAAATAATAAATGATAATAGTAAAAGGAAATTTAACCCCATAAATGTTACAACAGATAAAAAAAAAACAAGTTCTGAAAAACAGATTAAAATATATTGCTATGGTTGTTCCTGTTTACTGCAAAAAGGGAACTAAGAGCAAGTAAAATTTTCTTGAAATGAGAGTATTTGTCCTTGATTTGAGCAGGCAAGTTGAAAGGATCAGCCAATTGGAATAAGAATTTCACACTTAAAATAGGAACAACTAATTTCCGTCTTATTTCAACTGCAGTATATCAGTGCAGTATAATGAACTTATTTTAGGGGTTAAAATACTCATTCCATTGCTAGATAATCCTATTTACTAATGGCAAATACACTAATATCATGAAAAGTGTACTTTTAGTTTAGTTACCTGTTTAACGGACTGACTTGCTCATGTTTAGAGTCATTTCTGCTTTTACTTCAGGGGGCTGAAGCAAAAAGGAAAAAGTTAGTTGTGCTTGACAGAAGTTGGCAGAATTATGCAACCATAGAAATTATCTTTGACCTAAATAGTGTTATGTAACAGCTATGTTTTGATTTAGGCAAATCATGGTTTTACTGTAAAGAAAATAGTGATGTGATGAATCCTGCATGTCATCCAAGCCCAATTCAGAGAGAATTGAGAGGGAGAGATGTTGTCGCCTGCTCTTGTTTGGCTTTAAGCTTAGTTTTTGTTACTTTGCAGGTGAAATCACACCTTCAAGAACAAGAAGCACTTCTCCAAACAGAGGAGGCCTCCGCAGCAGCCAGCAGCGCACCTCCCGACCCCCCGGTATGCCTCTCTAATGCACCCGCATCGCCCCCATCCCCCACAGACGGAGCCACGGCGTCCACAGAAACCGGCACGGTGAAGCCTAGACAGAGGAGCGGGCGCCCCAGACCTCGGCCCATCTCCGACTACGCCCAGCTCGTTTCCAGGAAGCACTGCATCCCCGAGGAAGTGCCTGAGCCAGACTACGAGGAAAGGACCTCGGACACGCGGCTGCCTGATACCTGCAGCTCTAACGGGAACGGGAGCGCCTCTGAGAACTGTGGCATTAACGGGGATGTTCACAGACACCGGCCCGTCTCGGTGATCGGAGCTGTGGATCCGTTCCCTGCTGACGCTGAGCTGAAGGAGGATCGCCTCCCTTCTGTAAGCTTTTGCAACTTGCCCCCAGATAATGGTCTCCTCTCTCCTTATTTTTGCTATATAGTAGATCCTCATGCCTTTGTTACCTCGCTGTGATTAAAATCTTTTTAGACAAAGCAAGCAGTCATTCAGAACCCCCTCAGTCAGGGTGGCCATGTTTGTAAAGCAGCCCGAAACAATCCATACACACCTGATTTAGTTATGGCCTTGTGTGTTGTTTACATTTTTTTGCAACGACGATAATTTTCGCTTTAAATCCAGAGGGGTGCGGGTTGAGGCAGATTGTAATCGTTTTTTGTGCTAATCTGCAGCTTTGTGACTCGATCTCTTTAAATCCTGCTTGCTGCTTCTTTAGATTCCAGGTCGCGCCGAGCGTGTTGGAACCCAAAACGCTCCCGATTTGTGCAGCATGCGTAAATAAGTACAAAAAAAAGAAAAAAAAAAAAAACATGCTTGCAAGGACATCTAACAAACACATCAGGGAAAGATTTGTTTTATGTGTACAGCAGTGTAGCTTTGCTGCAAAACCTCATATATTCATTTCATTCATTATTACATTGGGATACAAAAAAAAAAAATGCAACAAAATATGGACACAAAACAGAAGAAAACAGCCAAAGATCGTAACATGACACTTTAGATTGAGAAGATTTGTGAGTAAAGACTGAAACTGACACGGAGTCACAAGTGTGAGGTGCACGATAACAAAAAGCAGATCTTCCTGCCTCTGAACAGGATTAGAATAATGATTACTGACGTTCCAGGAAGGTAAGTTTGATTAACTCAGTGATAGCTTTTACAGAATGACTTTGAACATAACTAGAAAAAAAAGGTGTTGATCATCTCCTAGAGAAAGAGCCAGAAGGACAGTCTTTTAAATATCGTAGGGTGGTGTGATCCATGGCAGTGATGAACAGAATCGAGGGGTTTGAGAGTTGAAGATGCTTCTGTAGCAAAAAGCCTAAAGTCAAGAACATGGAGGAAAGTTCCTACGATTCAATTCAGTTTATTTATATAGCGCTAATTTACAACACACGTCATCTCTAGGTGCTTTACAAAGTCAGTTCTGTGAAATCCTCCAGACATATTGGTTAAAAAGTTTTCCATGTAAGGAAATCCAGCTGATGGCATCGAGTCATTGGCAAGAAGCGATGAATCTTTTCCCTGTAAACACTCAAAAGCTGGACTTATTTCTAAGAAAATCCCCTTTCTGTCTCAGTGACGCCAACATAGAATCCACATGGGTTTTAAATTGTATTTTTTTTTATGTAGTCTGACAGCGTTTTAATTAGTTTTGTCAATAAGAATTGATCTATAGACTTTCATAATAGATTTTTATGGAGTTTTTGAAGAACTTATCATTATCTTAGAATGGTTTAAACCCCTTGTTGAATTAGGGAGCCTTTCTATTTTAGAGTTGAATAAAGTCTGCTCAAAAATGTAGGACAAGGTCATCAACGTTGAGACAAACTTGACAAATGTGTTAAGAAGATGTAATGTTATTGATATCACTGGTAAACGCAGTTGGTCCGAGGACAGAACCATGGGGAACGCCTCTGGAAACGGGAAAATAACACTCAACTTTCTAACCATGGGGAAATATTTTTTGTGCAAACTTGGAGATGAGGAACAAGCGTTAAACTGTGTCAAAAGCAGTTTTTAGCTCTACTGTTTGAAGTTTGTTGTGTGAAGCAGAAGCAAGGCCATTTAAAACTGGGGTGTCAGCATAAAACGGTGCCATGGCACGTTTACATTTTTCATACTCAGAGACACACGAGGGGTGGAAACCACTGAGATAATGCAAAGCAGGTCCTGATTGTGAAATCAACTCCATGTGTTTGTGAAACTCTTCATTCAGAGGTAGATCTGTAACAACCCAAAATATGTTCAGTAAAGCCACATGGGTAAAAGCGATGAACAACAAAAATTGACTTTCTACATAGCTGTAGCCTTAAACAGCTTTGATACAGTGCTGCGAAAAAGCATTTGCTTCCCTCAAATGCTGCAGATCCTCAAAGACCGTCTGAGTAAATCATGAACGCAGTTTTCAAACCAATCCCGTCAAGCATTTACAGGAACCAACAAGAATAACATTCAGGCTGTCACACTGCTTTGGGGGAATTTTGCCGAGCTCCTCTTGTTGCTGAATTGTTGCAACTGAGCCGCCTGTTATGGTGCAAATACTTTTTCACAACACAGAAAGAGGAAAAAAACAAAAGGAAAAAACACCTTGTCTGTTACAAATAGACAAGAAGCCCAAAGGTGCAGGAACGCTAACGCAGGGTCTGTTATGTGTGTGTAACGATGAATTCGTAGGGTGTTAGCATTCACTCCTGGGGAAGCGTAGAGCTACAGGAAGAGTCGTCTGCATTGTACATGGCTTTGCAGCAATCCCTCATACTGAGCAAGCATGAAGCGACAGTGGAAAGAAAAACTCCCCATTAACGGGAAGGAAAACCTCCGGCAGAACCGGGCTCAGTATGAACGGTCATCTGCCTCGACCGACTGGGAGTTACAGAAGACAGAACAGAGACACAACAAGAGAGACAAAAAAGCACAGAAGCACACATTGATCCAGTAATCTGTTCTACATTAGATGGTAGTAGCGGGTGAGCCGTCTTCTCTGGATGATGTCACAGTTAACAGAACGCCAGACCAGGTGTACCTACTATGAAGAAAAAGAGAGAGAGCAGAAAGTTAAAAGCTGAAATGACGACAGTCATTTCAATGTAATACAATGCAGAACTGGAGAACAGTAGAAATCAGTAGAGTGAGAAAATTAGACCCTGATGTCCTCCAGCAGCCTAGGCCTATAGCAGCACGATGATTCGTAGGGGTTGCTGGTGAAAGCCGGAGAAAATGAGCTCTTCCTAAATCCCAGGACTTTCCCTCTTGTTTATTGCTGCAGCCTGTGTCGCGGCCACCCATCCCCTCCCACCAGGTGCCCCCCTACAGAGGAGTGTCTGCCAGATTGCGGCCCTGCGCCCTCTCCCAGAGCACCCCGATCGGACTGGACCGCGTGGGGCGGCGCAGACTCCACAGAGTGCTCAGCGGTGAGAGCCGGGCTTGTTTTTGAGGCGATTCGACAAAAAAGTTAGTCGGTCTGTGGGAAAAAGGCCGGGGCTGAGGAATGTCAGCAAGTATGTCGGAGGAGAGAGGCTGATAGGGAGCCAGACGCTTGGTTTCTGCACATGGTTTCACTATCTCTGCGTGCTTGTTGCAGCTGGTGTGTCTGAGTCGTCAGCCACGCTCGATGACAGCGTCAGCGAGGAGGAGGAGGAGGAGGAGAACAGCTTCGATGAGGAGAACACGCCCTACCTCCAGCCCGGGGTGAAGCTCTCCGTGCTCAACGAGGTGAGGGACGCGCAAGCATCTCAGAATAAAGAGTAAAACTCTGCCCAGATTGGGACGTGTCCCTAAGATGTTTGGCCGCCGCATTTACACGTCCAGACGTAATCCTACACGCTGGACACGGCCTTGGCCTGCGATGTAATTGTATGTTCTCATCTGGCCGTGTGCCGCGCAGTGGCTAAGCTCGGGCCATGCCGTGTACGCGGAGGCTCTCTGGGACCATGTGACCATGGAGGAGAAGGAGCTGGCGTTCAAGGCGGGAGATGTCATCCGCCTCCTGGACGCCTCGCACAAGGACTGGTGGTGGGGCAGGGGGGGCGACAGGGAGGCCTGGTTCCCGTCCAGCTTTGTGAGGGTAAGTGGACTTTCTGACCCTGCTCCCCTTTTACGTGTTTGTGGGGGAGGTGGAGGAGGTGGGGGGGGGGGGGGCTCTCAGACCTGCTTAAGCACAAACAAACAGCGGCACCCTGAATGCTGAAGGACTGCAGTACAAGAGGGTCCAGCCGGTTTCTGTGGTGATGGGAACTGAGTGACGGTCGGGTCTTAATTGGTAAGGCTGTGGTAACCATGGCGATGTTGCTTGATTGGCGGGCAGCCGTCTGCTGTGTAATTGCTCGTTGCTCGAGTCAATGTAGATCAGGCATGTCCAAAGTGCGGCCCGGGGGCCATTTGTGGCCCCTGTACTGAATTTGGGTGGCCCCCACCCCCCTCCAACTGTATTTCAAGAAATATTTGGTCCACCAGCACAGCTGGCTGATGCAGATGGAAGATTTCAGTTTTTAATTAGGACAAAATTATAATAGAAAAGTTAAAATTCTACATTGGAAAATGTTAAGTACAAGACAAAGTATTCATCGTTTAGTAAAAACACTTTTGACGTTCTCTTTAATTTCATAGTAACATCTATCTAATGATATTTAATAACTCAAACGTAGACTTTAGTGCATTAAAATCTGCTTTGAATTCAGTTATTAAAATTGGCTAATTACAGCAAGTGTTTTCAAAGAACAACTGATCCATATACTGTTCTTGTATTGCTAGATCAAAAAGAGCTCAGTTTATTGTTGTTAAAGAGTCAAATTAAATTATTCAAAATAATTTGCAAACTGGATGAATACAACAGATGAGCAAAACTCTTTTTTAATTTTGGATCTACAATAATATACACATTAATTTCCTACAAAAAATTCTGACTTACTTATTTAAAAATAAAAAATTAACAGAATTTTTTTGGTTTAAAAAAAATTGTGTTACATTTTTTGGCCCTTGAGTTCCTTTGACTTGACAATTTTGGCCCTCGTACCAAAAAGTTTGGACACCCCTGGTGTAGATGAACAGCGACTGTTTAAGCTTCCACGTGTTGTTGCCATAATAAAGAAGTCACTGTCCTCCCTGTGCTTGTTCAAAACCTGTAGAGACAGATATAAATGACTGCTAATTTATGTTTTATGCATCCAATCCGGACTTAAGCTTGGTTTTAAAACAGAGCTATTTGGCACCGGTTCTCGGGAGGGATTTTTTTTTGTTTCTATCTTGAGTTTGGGTTTGCTGTGTTTCAGGTGCGTGTGAACCAGGAGGACTCGAGCGCTGGGAGTGTGGAGAGTGTGGCGGACCAGGAAGACCCGGATCCCCGGGAAAAACCCAGCAACCAGCACAGGGAGCAGATGAGAACCAACGTGGTTCAGGAGATCATGAATACTGAGCGCATCTACATCAAACACCTAAAAGACATCTGTGAGGTATTTCTTTCTTAGATTCTTACACTTAAATAATTCACATCATCTTAGAAAATGTAATATTGCAAATGGAGATTTTTCAAAAATTATACCACAGTTTTTTAGGAATGCTGGGTCATATACAGAACATGCTAATTAGGCTAAACTATCCACAAGAAGCAACACATCGTGCCCTGATATAAAAAAAAAGTCAGTATTTTTCAGACTATAAGTTGCATCAGTCAAAATATAGAGGTGCAAAACATATGAGTCGCATCCATTTAGAAATTAATTTCACACAATCCAAGACTAAAAACTGACATTTAATCTGGTAAAGCGACTTATTCAATTACACAATTGCATCCACAACAGGTTGAATAACGTGGAACATGCCTGGAAGGCCGAATGGAGTAAATTAACATAACAAGCCAGAAACTCCAATATCAAGTTACCGGCAACGGTCTACACTGAATTATGCTGAAATTAGACCGTGAGCGTAACGGTGCTACATGCTAAGCTAACAGTATGACACGGAGGTTTGAGAGCAACACAGAAAGGTTGTAAAGCACTCAGACAACATAAGCTAATGCTAGCTGTTATTAGCGCCACGGACAGCCCATGCAACGCTCTGCTGAAACAGCGAAACAGTCTTTGTTGTCTATAAGTTAATGTTTTAATTAGTCCTTAAGTGGTACAGGAGCAGCACGTAGTTTTCTTCCACTTAGCTTTCCATTAATATCACACAATACAGCTTTATACGAGTAGCCAGCTTTTGTCTTTCTTAACCTTTCTCTTATTTAGCCGTCTTTCTGTCTCTCTATTTATGTTTTGAAGGCTACCTGTCTCTCTTCATTTCTACTTCTTGATTGAATGAAAATCTCTTTAAAATCTAGATCCGAGCATAACTTTATTAAATTTGTACATTTGGTATCCGTTTCTGATCATTTCATGGGGTCTATCTAGCTACAAAAATAAATTTCCAAGAATGAAGCAGCCATCTTGTTTCATAGATGGAGTCAGTCAGGAAGGTGGATTTTTGTTTCCAACAAATAGACTTTTGGTGATGTGCGACAATCAAAGTAAATGGGATTTTTGTAGGACATCTGAAAATGACCGTCGAGTCGTTTACTTGTTGAGGACGTGCTGAATTGAGCGTCAGTGTTTACAATAATCCAGTTTAAACAGACATGATCATATTTGTATGAGGCAAACGTTCTCTGTATGTTGAAGTAATCAAGGCACCACGTGAAATAAACAAACATGTCCTTTTTCTGTTGTAACAGATCAGGTCCTTTGTAAAAAAACTGACAAAGGACGCATTTATTCTATTAGATCCGGCACTCCCGACGCAAGTGATAGTAATTCTGTTGGGGGTAAATTTTTTGTCATTTATAAGCATTTCTCGTTAATGCTCACCCATCAGAACAGCCTCCATCGACGTCTTCTCGGCCAGGAGACGCTCAGCGCTCCCGACTCCGTGGGAGTTTTCTAGAAACTGGGTCCGTTTACAAAACACGGAAATACTTTACCAGGGCCGGTAAAAATATGGCGTGACTCTGTTGGCGGCGCCCCCCTTGTTCAATGGTAGGGTAACACTGCATTGGAGATGTGCATCCTGTTGTATCATCATCATCAGTCAAACATGGTGGTCGTAGTGTAATGTTCTGGGACTGCTTCGCTGCTTCAGGATGAGGGTGACTTGACCTTAATCAATGAACCCATGAATACTGCTCTCTGGCAATAAATCCTGCAGGAGAAGAATGTCCAACCATCAATTTGGTGATCTTAAGCTCAAGCTTATGCAGCAGGACAATGATCCAAAGTGCCTCTTAGTGGCTTAAAAAGAGAACTAAATGAAGGCTTTGGCATGGCTTAGTCCAAGTCCGGACCTAAAGCCGATTGAGTTTTGTGGGATGACCTTAAGCAGGCCGTTCATGCTCATAAATCCTGTGAAGATGGCTGAATTAAAACAATTCTTGAGGACAGAAAGCAGAGCGAGTCAAAATATCTCTTCAGCAATAAAAAAATTGCTAGTCATTACAAACACTTGATGGTAGTTGTTACCAGAAAGAGTGACACAGCCGTTTGGAGGGCAATTACTTTTCCACACAGGATGAGATTGTTTTGAGTATTTTTTTCCTTAATAACTGAAATCATAGTTCAAACTCAGATTATATTTACATTTGTATAATTATCTAAAACCTTTAAGTGTTGCAAAAACAGAATAGATCTGTAAGGGTGCACATACTTTCTTACAGCACCTCGTACGGCTTGCTCCAGCTTATCAAAGTAAACGCTCTTCCCAGTGAAATAAAGCATTTAGCAGCACCCCCTGATGGCGAGAGTCGGCCCAGTTTTTCCCGCTGTTCTGCCGGCTTAAATGCAGAGTTGGTTTCTGCCGTTCCAGGGTTACATCCGTCAGTGCCGGAAACACCCGGACATGTTCACGGAGCTGCAGCTGAAGACCATTTTCAGCAACATAGAGGACATCTACAAGTTCCAGAGGCAGTTCCTCAGAGACCTGGAGAAGAAGTACAACAAAGAAGAGCCACACCTCAGTGAAATAGGCTCCTGCTTCCTCATGCAGGTTGGGACCGAGCATGTGAAGCAGCAATTTCAGTAGACGGTTAAATATGACACTGAATCCTTTTTTTTTAAGTTATCATGAGTGTTTCTCTGCTTCTCTGTAGGGCGAGGGCTTTTCCATCTACTCTGAGTACTGTAACACCCACCCGGCGGCCTGTGCTGAGCTGCAGCGCCTCATGAAGATGGGCAAATATAAACATTTCTTCGAGTCCTGCCGCCTCCTCCAGCAGATGATCGACATCTCTATCGCCGGTTTCCTTCTCACGCCTGTCCAAAAGATCTGTAAATACCCGCTGCAGTTGGGGGAACTGCTCAAGTACACGCCCAAAGACCACAGGTAGCATTCATGGAAGCCAAATATTAGACGGTATCCATTATATCAACTCATCAGATTCAGCTGCTAAACAAATGAAGGTCTTGAAATTAGAAGGGAGGGCTTTGAGATTAAGGATCCGGACATTGCTTTGGATACAGCATCCTCTAAAAGTATTCACACCCCTTACAACTTTTCGCACTGAAATGCCAAGTTTCAATGTGTTTTATTAGGATATTTTGTTGCAGACCAACACAAGGTAGGGGTCAAAATACTCATTCCATTGGCAAATCATCTTATTTACCTGCTCAAATCAAGGACAAATACACTTGTTTCAAGAAAATTTTACTTCTTTTTAGTTCTGTTTTTGCAGTGCAAAGAATGTTGAAGTGGAAAGAAAACCCTTCTTGGTTTTCAAAATTTCTTTACAAATAAGAACCTGAAAGGTTTGGTTTGGTAAATTAATTGAGCCCCTCCTGGGTCAACATAATCCTATCCCTCTATGTTAATATAATCCTATTCCTCTGGGCTAATATAACCGTAACTTGCTGGGTCAATATAACCCTAGGGACTAGAGATTAGGGTTCTACCTCCTTTCTAAATCTAAAGGCAGACATCTTTGCCAAGTGAAACTGGATGGAAGGCGTCCCATAGGTACTCAGTTGGACTTAGGTCCTGACTTTGACTAGGCCATTTTATCCCATAGAAATGCTTTGATTCAAACCATTGGAGCCCATTTGTTCTCCTATTGACCTACTTTGTGTTCTAGCTCTAAAAAGTCAAATGTATTGTATTAAAATTTAAGATTTTAATGTGAGTAATGTAGAAAACAAAGTTTAGGGGTATAAATACTTTTGCTTCGCTCTGCTTCTATGACGGGACACCAAAAAAAGAAAGAAAAAGAGAAGAGTTGCATACTTTACTATAGTGCATACTTACTATGAGAAGTTTTCTCTCTTTAGTGATGTTCATCTTTCATTTAGCACACAGTCTGTTTCTGAGTTGATGTTTATTTATTGTGTTATTGCAGAGACCACACCGGTGTCAGTGAGGCGTACGAGGCCATGAAGAAGGTGGCCAGCTTGATCAATGAGAGGAAGAGGCGGCTGGAGAGCATCGACACCATCGCTCACTGGCAGGTGGCCATTTTGCACTGGGAGGTCAGGCCGACTACTCATCATGCGTGGCGTTAGCTGTATGTAAATAGAACTCCAGTGTAAATGGTGTAAATGTTTCAACTCTATGCAAACAAGGGGCCGGACGTGCTGGAGCGCAGCTGGGAGCTGATCCACTCCGGCGAGATGTCCCGAGCCGTCCGGCAGGGTAAGCCGCAGCAGCGCAGCTTCTTCCTCTTCGACCACCAGCTTGTCTACTGCAAGAAGGACGTCCTGCGCAGAGACCTGCTCCACTATCGAGGACGCCTGGACATGGACGAGATCGAAGTGGTGGACGTGGCCGACGGCCGGGACCCGGACCTGGGCCTCACCCTGAGAAACGCCCTGCGGCTGCGGCACGCCTCCACCCTGGAGCTTGTGTGCGTCCTGGGCTGCAGGAAGGTCCAGGACAAGCAGAGGTGGCTGGAGGCCTTCGCCAAGGAGAGACAGAGAGTGAAGGAGGACCAGGAGATGGGTGAGGCGCTCGGCGCAGAGGCTGTTTCTGTAAAGGGCCGGGACGGCAGATGTTCGGCTGTAACGGTGTGCTCTCTGTGCAGGAATAGACATCAGCGACGAACAAAGGAAGCAGGCCATCGTTAACGCCAGGAGACCAAAACATGGGAAGGTCAAAAGTAAGGAGAACCATGTTCCACGTGCTGTGAAAGTTGTTCCCTGTTTGGTTTTTAATGGTTTTATTAATTTCTTTCATTCTAGCCGTCGGTTATGTGGACTCTGTCCCGCCCTACCAGAACCTGCCCCCCCTCCAGCAGCGCCACATCACCATCCCCACCAGCGTGCCTCAGCAGCAGGTCTTCTCTCTGGCCGAGCCCCCCAGAAGGAAGCCTTACCACCTGCTGCACAGCATCACTCGCAGCGCCTTCTTCAGGAAATGACCGTCACTCACAGGGTTTATTCTCTCTCTCCGCTAAACCGTCCCAAAAACTCAAAGAACACTATTTGTTTTTTTTTGTTTTTTCATAATTTGTGTCAAGTGTTTTTTTTGTGCCTCTCTGTGTTTTGTCACAATGTGTCCGTTTATGTTTCTGAGTGCCTAAAATTCAAAGAGACGTCACGATAGTGGTTAAAACTCTTTTTCTTGTTTGTCTTTGTTAAAAATGCTGCTTACTCTAAAAAAAAAAAAAACACCCATCCTGTTGTTTTATTAATTCCAGCTCACTGGTATATCTTTAATTATGACAACGATGTTTTGTCCGCTTTTATGTTCAAAAACAAGGTTTTAGTTTCACAAAGGCCGGGACCTTTTTATGTTTCTTTTTTTTTTTTGCTGAGTCGGTCAACTCTGAGCACCGGAGGATAAATTAACTCCTCTCCTTCTTATGAACTGTGTAATACTGTAAATAAAACTGATGTACAAACACGCCTAAAGCAGACGGATGTCGTTCTTTTTGCCGATAAAGACTTTGTGGCTGGCGGTTATTATTTCTCGGGGGCTGGATGGCGATGGAAGATGATGAGTGAAACCTTAGCCATGCCAGGCAGGAGCGGAGGTGGAACCATGCTGAGTTCACCTCTGTGCTGCTCGGATCTGGTTTCACACACCTGCGGGCTGGAGATCCAGGCGCTTTCACAGTTTCCGAAATAAACAGAATGATGAAGAAACCAGAATCGGGCGTTAGATGATTATGGCTTGATGGGATATCTGTGCCATGGGCACGACGCAGGAGGAGCAGACAAAGGAGAACGATGGTGATGGACCACAGCGGGACACGGCCAGCGTGAGTAGGATGCAGTTTTGTTTGAGTGCATTCATCTGGAAGCTGTAGTTGACAAGAAGAAACGCGAAGCAGCTTCCCACTGACTTTAATGGGCAAAAGAAAAAAATTATTTCTAAACGATGCCTCGTGGAGTGATCCATAAATAGAAGACTTTTAAATGAGTGGAGACCAGGTTTAAATCCTCACTGACTTGTGGAGAGTTTCACTGGGGAGCTTCATGGTGTTTTAGATCAGTTGTCTTACGTTGCAGAACCGCATCCATTGCACTGAACCTGAGCAGATACTAAATCCCATCCCTGTGCTTCTTTCTTCCATGTGATTTTTAATAAACACTGGATATAAACTCCTGAGCCTCATGGTCACCCGCCGTGTTTGCTTGTGTTCCTTTGACGGCTATTTTAGGCTTTTTATTTGTACCAGTTGCTCTGGTCCAGATCGTCTGATTTAAGATAAAGTTCCAGTCAGACATTTCCATGATCTCATCATTTGGCATTAACCTCATACTGATTTGGAGCTTTTGATGATTAATTGGCACAGTTCGTTTCCCCACGTGGCCTAATAGTTTTTGGTTTAAAGTTTTTCTTTAAATCCGGCTGCTCCGATTTAGACCCACATCTCCACCAATAGCTGCATTCATAGGATGAATGTCCCTGCTCTGCAGGTTGCATCAACAAACTCCTGGTATTTTTCTGGCTGTATGTTCAATTATATATATATGAAAACTTAAGAGTGTATTTAACATGCTTGTCTATAGATTTTCAGGATTGAGCTGACGGCCGTTCCAGGAGCTTGGTGTTCATCTGCTTTCTTGACTCTAAATCCAGTTCTGACGTGTTTTGGATCATTGTCCTGTTTGAAAATCCACTCCTGTCCAAGTTATTTGATTTTGGAGGAATCCTTCTGATTATTCCCTCTTTGTGCAATGCACCAGTCCCACATGCAAAGGAAAACAGGCCCTCGTCATCATGCTGCCACCACCGTGCTTGATAATTGGTACCATTGTCTTTGATTTAAAAGCCTCATCTTGACTTCCCAGAGCGTATTTATTGTCACTGTGGTCAAACGGCTCAATCTATGTCTAACCATAAATTATTTTGCTCGTCATTGTTGGTGCTGCAGCAAATATCAGTTGAGCCCGACGTTCAATTCTGGAGCATTGGTGTCATTCATGGGCAGAAATGTTAAAGTTATTAAGGTCACCTCTGCTAATTAACTTTTTTTTAAACCTTTCTGACTGTATCAGAGGGTTGATTTAGCTGCTCCTAGTTTTTCTCTCATCTTTCTGATGAACAAGGCTCTTCTCTGTTTCACTTGCATTGCGACATCCTGAGGCAGCCTTTTCTGCTTCCAAGCGCCGGCCACCGGATCAACTCCAGATGTGTTTCCTGGTGAAAGGGTGCATTCCTTTCACCAAAACATGCTCATCCTAAGAAAAAGCAATTTTTTCTGCAGATACACATAATAAATTTGACCTGATTGGGTTTCATGCAGTAAGTCAGGTCATGAAGAGTAAAGTTAGAGTAAAATGTAAGATTGAAATAAATTGCGGTAAAAGAAAAATTACATTTTAGCCCATAAAGTTTTTATTTAGACACGATAAAAGCATCAACTTGTGTAAAAGCAGAGTGGCATATTTAGATCTTTAAGATCTTTTGGAAATTTGTAGGTTTTTAGTTTATTAAAGTTGCATAGCTGCAGTAAATAAAGAAGGAAAAAATAAAGTCTAAACTACCTTTTCTTTTAGATAGTTACAGTAAAAAATATTCTAACCAGATTTGATATCCTAGACTTGATTATAATAGTTATTAAGTAGAAGTTTGATCAGCGGCAGAAGTTGATCCGGTTCCTTTATGAAAACTGTCTGCGACTACCGAGCTCGTTTTGCTCGTCTGTGAGAATCCATACCCTTGTGATGGATTAAGTGCCAGCTGCCCAGTATGGGATGACACTGAATGAATAATGCATGTGCGTTGGGTAACTTAATGAGTGCTGAGCGTTACATCTGATGGAGATTGAGTTGCGTTCAGATATTCCTCCTCCCGAGCATCATTTTCAGCACACAGAGGCTTACATCACTGCTGACGGAGCGGCGGCAGCAACCATAACTCAGGGCAGCAAATGTAAACTAGCTGACCTGATTCAAAGCCAGCAGCTGAAGGCTCTCCTCACGGTTCTCACAGAGACCAAGCATCCCTCTCTCATGCTCATCAAGAGGCACTTTTATGTTCATGCTATCTCCTTTCAGCTCCATCTGCCATGTCCTAATTAACACCAAGCCATAGTGGGGTGACCACTGAAAGGTCAGCAAAAATAGATCGCTGCTGTAGAAGCCGTTTTGGGTTAATTGGATGTGGCCGTGTGCTCCACCCCACCTCTCCTGGCTGCAGATCGCAGACGTGTCCGTGGAGGTGGCCACCGTGGACCACACTCTCCAGAAGCTGCGCAGGATGTACCGGCGGACCAGGCGGAAGCCCAAGGGACTCAAGAGGCTGGTGACCTACCTGCTGAACGTGCCGCACATCACCGTTATCATCACAGCGGTGGTGTTTGTGGTGGTGGTCATCATATGGTCGCTGCTCTGGGTCTTTGTCTGTAAGTAAAAGGATTCGCAAAAGGATCGCATGGTGCAAAAGTCTTGAGTCGTCAGTCGTTGTTATTCTGTTAAAGAAAATCCAACGAAACCAGCTGCCTGCAGGAGTCGGGCAGAGGGCTGTGAACGTACCAAGACGCGGTCCTCTAACTAAACTGTCTGGCAATTTAATCAAAGAATTAGCTGAGAGGCCCATGGTAACTCTGGAGGAGCTGCAGAGATGCACCGCTGATCTAGGAAACTATGTTTGGACATTGTATGCATAAAGCCAGAGTAGAAAGAAGAAAGCTTTAGTTGAAAAAAGGCCAGAAAAAGTCCTGTTAGCAGTTTCTCAACACAGAACAAAACTATACAGGGAAGAACATGGTTTTGGTAAAATAGGACCAAAGCTGGATTTTGTAGCCTGCATGAAAAAGTAATGACAGAACAGTCATTATTTTTCATGGAGCAGACGGTGCAAGCACCATGGAGTGCTTTTCTGTTTAGACCGGAAACTGTTTAGAGTTTGGATGCAGAGTAGCTGTAGGTGAACATATTTTAGAGTCTACAAAAGACTTGAGACTGGGAAAGAGATTCACTTTCCATCAGGGCAACAGCCCAAAACACAACCAGAGCTACAATAGATGGGATAGCTCAGGTAACAGCTTCTTCATGCTTTGATCAATGGTCCAGTCAAAGTCCTGACCTAAATCCTACTGAGCATCTGTAGCAAAGTCTGAAAATAAAAATGTCTTTCACAGATTCCCTGCATCCAGTCTGCATGAGCTTGAGCTACTTTGCAAATAAATAGTGGTCAAACATCTCTCTAGACCAGGGATCCCCAGCCTAGCAAAATAAAAGTCATTTAGAGCCACAAATATGATACCAGCTTTTGGAAAAAAAAGACAAATTATAATTTTTGATAATTAATAATTTAGCAAAAAGAGGTGGATGCATTTTCTTCCTTGGGATGTTGATATCTGTGGAAAAGGATGTTTCCAGCGAATTTTTCCTAAAGTACTGACAAGAAAAACGGATCTAAAAACATTTTAAGTGTAGTTTTAGTGTAAATAATTGCAAATTTTATGAAAAAATGAAAAACTGATAAAAAAAACCCACTGTTTTTGTTATTATATTAATTTTAAAAATGTTGATTTATTTTAGTTTTTTTGCCAAAGTTAATGAGAGCCATTATGGATGGTCCAAAGAGCTGCAGGTTGCTCTGAACCTAGGCAGGTAGAGGCATAGCCCAAAAAACCAAGAAACTTTATCGCAACTGCTCCTGGTTAAATACATGCATGAAATTATAAAAAATAGATTACATAGATTACTTTCATTTGCTTTAAGTTTTGCATTTTAGTTTTGGCATTTCTTCCTTTGCACCTCTCTGCATTGTGGTTACTTTATAAGCACATGCAGCAAAACAAAATTCCCCGAACAGCTACCAGGCCTGGAAAAATTACAAATCAGCCAAAGTCCAAAGAAAAACACATAAAAGACCTTCAAAAAAAAAACACAAAAATGATTAAAAAAGCGATTATTTGACCCCTATAAACGTCAACGGGTACATTTTAATCTGATGTCCTCAGTCCGCAGGGAAAGCTACAGCGGAGCGTATTTTGCCGGGATGCTGCGCGTCGCCAACATGGAGTTCATCCCGGAGTACCGCCAGGCAGAGTCCCACGAGTTCCTGTCCATGGCCACCAAAGTTCAAGACGTGGTAGGTGTTGGGGGGGTTAACGGCTGGTGCTGATGTGAGGGAGGGCGCCGCTGATTGCTGGTGTCTCTCAGGTGAGCAGCGTGTACAGGACGTCCGCGGTGGCCAGACTCTACAAGCAAGCTGTCATTTCAGACCTCAGGTACGAGGCGCCCAGCTCTTCCCCATCGCTGTACACTGTTAAGGCGTCCGGCTGGTGTTTGTAGCTCACATCTGCCCCCCCCCCTCCCCCAGTAACAACAATAAGGGAGGCGTGTTGGTGCACTTCTGGATGGTGTTCATAGTCCCCCAGCTGAAATCCACCGCCATGTGTGAGGAGTGCATAGAGGCCATTCTCAAAGACTCCATCCACACCAGCCTGAAGAACCGGTCCTCCGTGGGCTACCTGCTGGGACTCCCCGTCGACATGGACTCCATCCTCATCAACGGTGTGTTGAGGCCTAAATCTAAATGTCTAATCTAAATTGTACTTCTGCTGAACCGCTCTGTGCCGTTTGCAGGGGTTCAGCGCTCAGACTTCTCGTCAAACACAGCAGGTAGGGGGGGGGGGCAACGCCTCAGGATTTTACACGCCTGCATGAGCGTGCAGAGGAAACCGGAGCAGAGAGACTCTAACTTACGTCCCATTGCCTGGAACGTCCACTGCATGTGTTTTCCTCCCTCCCCCTCAGACTCCCAGTGCGTAGACAAGCTGTACGCCAACCTTCCCGGGGCCAGCGTCCCGTTGACCATCTACTCGTCGTGGGGCGGTGTGAACTGCCACGTGAAGCTCACCTCAGCGCCGGGCTCTCTGATCCGCCTGACCGTGGCCTCGTTCCTCATCGAGCCCACTGACTGCGTGGACGACGCCCTGACTGTGTACGACGCCCTGCTGCCCATGAGAGGGCGCATTCTGCACAGGTGAGGCCGGATCTGACTCCTCTGTTTCCCTCTGAAGGTTCAAATACCCTGGGCTCTGTCAAATGTGTTCATGTAAATGTCAGCACACTTACAAACAGATAAAGATATAGTGCTTCCTCTGCTCTATTCAGGGAGCAGATCTGTTTTCATCTCACCTTATCCCCTAATATAATTTTCTATCACATTAGCCTTCTCCATATTCTCCTCTCTATATCCACAATCATCCTCTGGGGTCTTCCTCTTTTCATTTAGCTCCATATTCAGCATCCTTTGCTCTCCGTCTTCTATTTGAACAATACTTTTTAAGTTCCCTGCTTCTATGTAGACATGCTATGTTGTCTTTGGTTCTTTTATTAATGAAGATCAGGCCCGGTCCTGTCTGTTCCTGGACAGCCAACCCATTCCCTCTGCTCTGAGGGTACATTTTCCATGTGCTGACGCGTTTTTGTGCTGCAGGCTCTGTGCGTCTGTGTCCAGCTCCTTCTCCATCGTCTCCACCTCCAATGTCATGTTGCTGGCCTTCAGGATGACCAAAGGCAGCAAGAGCTTTAAGGGGCACTTTGAAGCTATTGCTGAGGAAAGTATGACACCGTTCTCTGTCATTTTTTTTAAGATAGCGTGTCGTTACGTATTAAAAAAGGAGACATTTTGAAGCTAAAATGTGTGTTAGATGCTTTGTGAGAACAATAACTCTGAGATGTGTTTTCCAGCTCTTTTCATTGTTGCTACTTTGAGGGCGGAGTGACCCAGTTTGGAAACAAATTCAACTTTATCATGTTTGAAGCACAGGATTACCATTGCGGGGCGTTTTAAGGGACAGTTCGGGACGTCTGAGGCGGTGTTCACAGCTTTAAACAGTCCTTGTCTTCATTTTAACAGACAACTTGGGGTCTTCAAAGCATAAATCCAGATAAGATGGTCCTGAAGAGTGGATTTATTAAACTGTCGTCTAATAATAATAATAATGCCAATCTCAAGATCGTCATAGAAGTTTTAGCTGATGCCATTTTGTCGTTATATTTATTTCCACCGAAGTCCACGAGTAAAAACAGTAGTAATAATGATGTAATTGTCAGATATAAATGTAAAGTAATGAAAAAAGAAAAGGTTTTATAGTGGTTTATCTTGATTTTTACATAACTAGCAGTACGCTAATTGCTAATGAGACATGCAGGCTCCCCTGATTCAGCTGTTTGCCGCCTAATTAACAATTTGAACTGAAAATGTTTGCATTCGTGGGTTAAACGCTATATTTTGGTACGTTAACTGTCTATATTTTCACAGGAGGCCACTGTTAAGTTAATCACGTTATTTTTTTAAACAGCATCCATGTTACAATGCAAATTATGTTGGCTGAGTCCACTCAGATAGAGTTGCATCCCACAGATATGGACATTTTGGGTTTAAAATGACTTAAGTAGCTAAAAAGCTTTCAGTCTTGCGTCGCTCTATGGATTTCAATATTCCACAAATTCACTTCTATGCGACATCATCCTGCTACAAGTAAGGAAACTAATACTGATAATAACTTTACAGAATCTCTTTTTAAAACACACAAACTATCTGTTTAAAAAGGTTTTATTATGACATTATAATCTAACAGACATGTAGACATAAGTAGGTTTAGTTAACAGTGTTTTGGTTTTATACCCATTTTCTAATTTATGAAGATCATAATTAATGGTTTGATTATATATACACTCCAGGAAAACATAAAGTTATGGATCATTATCAAAAACTTCCGTGACACCTCCGATCAACCTAAGGAGTATTCATCAATTACATTTATGTCATTAAGTCTGAGAATTGTGTCTTTAAAAAGATGTAAATGTGTTTTTTTTCCCCACTAAATATATATTTTCAAATGAAAATGTTTTCTAAATTTCTCTGTTTTACTACTACTGTAAAATATACATTTATGTTAAGTTTTTTTATGCATATCATGGTGTGCTGTAGGCTATAAATTTTCCAAGCACCTCTCAGTCAGGCCATTTCTGTGGAATGGTTTGGGCAGAGGTTTGGGAAAGACTCTTCAAAACAAAATCTTATATTTAAGTAACGCTACAGGAAATTGTTCGTTTTCTGACTTTTTTCACTTTCCAAGACGGATGCAAAGATGAGAAAAGGGATTATTTTTGTCTTTTTCAAATGGAGAACATCCATTTTTAGGCATAGATTAAATGCAGAGCACACTTCTATTTCAAATATTGATTTTCCTGTGTCTGTTTCAGCATGTATGTCTCAAATTGAGACCAAAGCAGAGCCTGGCGTCAGCCGTCAGATCTACAGCCCTTTCTACCCGAGCCTGCTGCCTCCACAGTGTTCCTGTAGCTGGAAGTTTAAGGTACACAATATCAATTATTGACATGAAAATATAATTTTTTTTTTTTCATTTAAATAACTCAATGTTTAACTTCTTTATTGTTTTACAGACCCAAGACTCAAATTTAGGCGTGGCGCTTCAGTTCCAGAACTACGCGTTGAAACCGAAGGACGTGAAAGGCTGCGACAGTGGCTGGTGGAGGGTCAACGAAGTCATGTTTGTGGCTGCAGCTGCAACACAGAGAACATTTGGGCTTTCTGAACCTGCTTGATGGTTTTTTCTGTAATCCTGATTATCCCTCCACAGATACTGCGGCATGTACGTGGGATACAGCACCGTGTTTCGGATCCCCGACCGCAGTCCGGAGGTGGAGTTTCGCTGCAGCTCTCGTAGCTCTGCTCAACCTTTCCAGGCTTCTTACCAAAGCTACAACATCAGCCAGCGTATGCACGGCACAGTTCTGATTTACTGCAACAAATAAAACAAAAACCTGGAAATGCTGAGAGTCTTTCGCCGTGTTTCCCCTTTTTTTTTTGCTCCAAAACGACATGTGTGCACGTTCCCATGCGTCCACCAGCGTGTCCAGAGGGCCAGTTCTTGTGCACCACCGGGCTCTGTGTGGAGAGGAGTCGGCTCTGTGACGGCCTGGATGACTGCCAGGACGAGAGTGACGAGCTCTTCTGCTGTGAGTCCATTACAGTTTAAAGAGTAAGACACAGGAAATGTTGTGCGTGTAAACATACAGGGGTTGGACAATGAAACTGAAACACCTCTCATTTTAGTGTGGGAGGTTTCATGGCTAAATTTACCAGCCTGGTGGCCAATCTTCATTAATTGTACATTGAACCAATAAGAGCTGAGTGTGAAGGTCCAATTAGCAGGGTAAGAGCACAGTTTTGCTCACAATATTGCAATGCACACAACATTATGGGTGACATACAAGAGTTCAAAAGAGGACAAATTGTTGGTGCACGTCTTGCTGTGGCATCTGTGACCAAGACAGCAAGTCTTGGTGATGTATCAAGAGCCACGCTATCCAGGGTAATGTCAGCATACCACCAAGAAGGACGAACCACATCCAACAGGATTAACTGTGGATGCAAGAGGAAGCTGTCTGAAAGGGATGTTCGGGTGCTAACCTGGATTGTATCCAAAAAACATAAAACCACGGCTCCCCAAATCACGGCAGAATTAAATTAAATGTGCACCTCAACTCTCCTGTTTCCACCAAAACTGTCCATTGGGAGCTCCACAGGGTCAATATCCACGGCCGGGCTGCTGTAGCCAAACCTTTGGTCACTTGTGCTAATGCCAAACGTCGGTTTCAGTGGTGCAAGGAGCGCAAATCTTGGGCTGTGAACAATGTGAAACATGTATTGTTCTCTGATGAGTCCACCTTTACTGTTTTCCCCACATCTGCGAGAGTTACGGTGTGGAGAAGCCCCAAAGAAGCGTAGCACCCAGACTGCTGCATGCCCAGAGCGAAGCATGGGGGTGGATCAGTGATGGTTTGGGCTGCCATATCATGGCATTCCCTTGGCCCCATACTTGTGCTAGATGGGTGCGTCACTGCCAAGGACTACCGAACCATTCTGGAGGACCATGTGCATCCAATGGTTCAAACGTTGTATCCTGAAGGAGGTGCCTTGTATCAGGATGACAATGCACCAATACACACAGCAAGACTGGTGAAAGATTGGTTTGATGAACATGAAAGTGAAGTTGAACATCTCCCATGGCCTGTACAGTCACCAGATCTAAATATTATTGAGCCACTTTGGGGTGTTTTGGAGGAGCGAGTCAGGAAACATTTTCCTCGACCAGCATCATGTCGTGACCTGGCCACTATCCTGCAAAAAGAATGGCTTAAAATCCCTCTGACCACTGTGCAGGACTTGTAGATGTCATTCCCAAGACGAATTTACGCTGTATTGGCCGAAAAAGGAGACCCTACACCAGGGGTGTCAAACATACGGCCCGCGGGCCGGATCCGGCCCGCCGAACAATTTAGTCCGGCCCTGTGGCTAAATGCATTATCATTATTAAAAAAAAAAAAAAAAAAAAAAATCTGCCACATTGTCCTGTCTGGCAATGTGGCAGTATAGTGCTCCGCTTGATTTATGAATGTGAATAGTTTTATTATGATTCATGTGGGGAATATCTCAAATGATATGGACACTAAAATGGGAAAGTAGGAGAGGAAAGGAAGAACAAGAAGAAAAAAAACAAAAGGTGAAAGAAAGAGGAGATAAAAGGAAGAGAATGATAAAACAATTATTGAAAAAAACATGTACTTCGTTTAATTGAAAATATGCAGTTCCTATATTGTCCACGAGGGGCGCTGTGTTTTAATTTGCAGATTAAGCTTCAGGTGTGGAAAAATTTAAATAATTTCTTAATTTTTATCTGTTTGATGTATTTTGTCATGTAGGACAGTGTTTTTAACTTCCAAAAAATGTGAATAAATGTTTTTCAACATTGTATAATCACTGTGATCAGTTCTTATGCATAATGCACAAGTAAATGTTTAACTGAGTAAAAGTATTGTTGAAATTGCACATATTTTTCTTGCTGAGGTTATTCATAATATATTGTGTAAAAGTGAAATTAATTTAATATAAAAATCAACAAGTCCACATTTATTAGTTCTATTTAATCTTGCAATGAGTTTACTCGTGTGGCCCTCTTGAGATCAGATTAAGCTGTATGCAGCCCCTCAACCAAAATGAGTTTGACACCCCTGCCCTACACCATACTAATAAATTATTGTGGTCTAAAACCAGGTGTTTTAGTTTCATTGTCCAACCCCTGTAGCTTGATACTGCCTTGTGAAAGTCTTACAAAACATTTTTGTTTATATTTGCTTTGATTGACCGCAATGCATAAGAAAATGCTGCATCTCTTCACAGCAAGGCCCACAATGACCTGCAGCGCAAACGGTCCACCACACCCGTTGTTGGTATGTAATGGAGAGATGGACTGCGCGGATGGAGTAGATGAGATCAACTGCACTCAGGGTGAGTGTTCTCCATTGATTTTTTTGAAGGGAATGCGACCATGGATTGATGCCTCGCTGCCCTTTGACCTTACACATTGTGAAATTTCAGAAACGAGCTGCTCTGCGATCAGGTACCAGTGCAGGAGCGGATCCTGCATCCGGAAGAAAAACGCAAGGTGCGACGACGTCCCGGATTGTCGGGACAAAAGCGACGAGGACGACTGCGGTGAGAACTTTACTCTTGTAACGAAGCAACCACTATAATAAAAATATCCAACCTGTTCATGTTTTGGTGTGACATCATAGATACGGCAGATTGAAAAAGCATTTAACCCCCTTGACGTTTTCTCATTTCGCTCCTCAAAACCACAAACGTTGGTGTTTTTCATTGGTATGTGACAGACTTACTCTTAGTGGCTCATATGTGTGACCTGGAAATGAAAGGGATACATGAGATGTTTTTACAAATAAAAGTCTGAGAACGGTGGCATTGCATTTGTATTCAGCCATACTTAATTTGATAACCTCAAAACAACAGAGCACTGTTCAGTCCATTATGTGAAAATGAATAGAGTTTGACACAACTGCAAAAGTACCAAGACACGAGCGTCCACCTAAGCTGACAGGACAAGAAATGAGAATATTAATCAGAGGAGCAGCTAAGAGGAACGTGGTAACCCTGGAGGAGCTGCAGAAATCCACAGCTTAGGTGGAGTCATGCAGGGGACGCAGCAAACACTGGTCACATAAGTCCAAAATTCATCTTTCACCTTCATAAAAAAAAACTCTTGTAAGAAAAATAAACCAAACACTTTAGATCATCCTGAGCACATCGTCAGTGACACGGATGCTGGCGATCACGTCATCATGCTGGGGCGATGCTTATCTAAAGCGGGGACATGGAAACCAGTGTGATTTTGCCAGGATCTGTATACACACCTGCATAGTTTATACCGTTAAATAAAATCTGATTTTATATGACACACTGTGTGCATCTTTTCGGTAGATCTGAGGAAAAACTGAATGCGTGTGATTGTCCTCCTCAGCCTGTGGTCAACCTTCCCCGCTGCATAGGCTGGGCCCAGCGGCAAGCCTTGATCGTATTGTGGGCGGGGTTAACTCGGCGGAGGGGGAGTGGCCTTGGCAGGTCAGCCTTCACTTTGCCGGTAGTTTGTACTGTGGCGCCTCCGTCCTCTCCTCTGATTGGCTCATCTCAGCTGCCCACTGCTTCAGCAAAGAACGGTCAGCCACCATCAGCACTGTCGACTGTTTTACATGTCGGCTTACGTCTCTCTTTTTTAATAGTCTTCTATAGAGTTTATCAGGTAGCTTATCAAAGCCTATAACGTGACCCCTGTGCTCTCACAGGCTCTCTGACCCTCGTTACTGGAGAGCCCACCTCGGCATGCTGATGCAGGGCAGTGCCAAATATGTTGCGGAGATCCAGAGGATCGTGGTGCACGAGTACTACAACGCGTACACTTTTGACTACGACATCGCCCTTCTGCAGCTGAAGAAGGCCTGGCCTCCCAGCCTCGGGCCGCTGGTCCAGCCTGTGTGCCTCCCCCCCTCCTCCCACGTGGTCACAGACGGGCACCGCTGCCTGGTGACCGGGTGGGGATACCGGTCCGAGGAAGGTTGGTAACATGACTTTGTTTGTGCAAGGCAGTGTTGTCACGATACACAACATTTTGGTATCGGTACCAGTACCAGCATGCATTTTGATACTTTTCAATACTTTTTCAAATTAATAGAAAATATATCATTACTGACTTTATGTTTATAAAACAATTTTTAGAACAATAAACATATCAATCAGAAAATAAAATAAAATACCACAGAGACAAGCTCTTCCAATAGACTCAATTTTAAAATAAATAACATAAAAAAAACGATTCAAAACTCTGACATTTTCTTATAGCACTCAAAGCACTTTTAGAACAGTCAGTGTGAATTAATAAAAAGTATTAAGTTAGAACAATGAGAACAAGTACAATTATTTGAAATTAAAATTAGCTAGCAACTCCAGTTTTCACAAGTCAGCGCTGTTGTCAAAAGTGAAAAGTTACATATAGCCGCCGATCGTCTGCATAGCAATGAAAGGTAACATTAAGGGAACGCAAAAGGGGCCAAAGAGGAAGAAGATATAGAGAAAATAGCAATGGGCCAAACACAGGTGCTTGGGGGACCCCGTGCCTCACAGCACAGAGATCTAATTTTTATGAGAGTACATTACAGAAACACAAAATAAGTTTTCAAGCCTGTCCAGGAGAATACTTTGGTCCATGGTATCGAATGCAGCACTTGGATCTAGGAGTCATAGAACAACAGAGGTGCGGTCATTGTTTGCATTCACCAATCTTTTGGTCAAAGCCGTTTCTGTGGAATGGTTAGATCTAAAAGCCGACTGAAATGACTCCAACAGATTATTAGTGGACTCATATTTGAGAAGCTGCTTAGAAACTACTTTTTCAGAGACTTTGAGACAGGAAAGATAAAGATAGTTGAGAGATGTGTCAACATCCAGTCCAGGTTTCTTCAAGATTGGACAACCACTGCTGATTTAACACTGGCAGGGAAAATTCCAGTAGATAGTGAAGTATTAAGTAAACACAAAATATATATAGGGTCCTAGAACTACACTGCAAGAGGGAAGTAAAAGTAAGTAAAACTGTCTTGAAACGAGTGTATTCTTCCTTGATTTGAGCAGCTAAATAAGACCATTTGCCAATAGAAATAGTATTTCTACCCATAAAATAAGATAATTAGATCTCCTGCTCTTGTAATAAGATGATGGAGATGAGTTGTTCTTATTTTAAGTGCAAAAATCTTATTTCATTGGCAAAGATCCTTAATTATCTGCTCAGATCAAGGAAGATTACACTAATTTCAAGAAATTTTGACTTGCTTTTAGTTCCCTTGTTGCAGTGTAAGCACTGTTCCCTTAAAACCCAAGCAGACAGAAGGTCCAAAGAGCAGGTTGTCGGTCGCGCTGCAATAACCACCTTAGTTATTGCAGACAAGGAAATGACATTACAGTCAAAGAACCCTTGAGCAGCACAAGGTGAAGCAACTAAGTGGACTGGTGAGCCGCACGAGGAAGGAGTGATCTGGTTTCTAACTGCGTAAACTTGGTCTCTAAAAAATAAAACACACACACAAATTCTTGCAATCCACCAAACTAGTGTAAGAACTTTACAGAACACATAAATCAGAGAGACAGAGCATCATCAATCAAAAACTGAAGAAAGAACGATCAAAAAGCAGCAGGAGAAAAGTTAACTGGGAGAAGGAGCAGAAAGTAGGAAGGATTAATAACAAGACAAAGATTTGATTTAAATTAACACTTTTTAAAATGCAATAGCATAACATGGGGTTTAGTGAACACTGAGGGAGGATGAAACAACAATACGTATGCTGTGTTTTAGATTCTTTTTCAAATTTTTGCTACATTGTTAATAAACTAAATCTCATTTTCTTTTGTGTCTGATATGTACTTATATATATTATATATAAGTACATATCTTAATCATTTGCTATAACAAATGATTAAGAATCAAATTTATTCTCATAGTCTGTGGACTTTCTTTGGCACCTGGAGTCTTTCTTCACAGCAGCTGAACCTCTCTTGTTGAAATCTTTGATGATCTAATAAATGTTGATTTAGGTGCAGTACTGGGGACCACATCTGACTAAAAGCTAAACATGTGGAAGCATCTCTTCCTTTTTAGTTAATAGGCGCTAACAATAAAATCATTGAAATGATGAGACAGCAGGGATAAAATATGTTGAGAATGTGTTTTTTTTTTTTGTAGTTACTTGTCTGATCTTACTTCTTTTCATAGCAACTTTGGCTTATGTCATATGGTCAGGATAAAACAAAATGATCCATTTCCAGATAAGGTGCTGCCCTCTGTGCTCCAGAAAGCAGAGGTGTCCATAATGAGTCAGACCGAGTGCAAGAAGAGCTACGGCCCCATCTCTCCTCGCATGCTGTGCGCCGGCCTCCCCTCAGGAGAGAGGGACGCCTGTAGGGTGAGGCGCCGTTTCATCGCCCGACTTCATTGTGCCTCATCGTACTTCATCATGTAGATTTATTTTGCAAAGAGTCTTTTTTTTCCTGTTTCTCAGGGGGATTCGGGAGGTCCTTTGTCCTGTCAAGCCTCACACGGGGGTCGCTGGTTCCTAATGGGGATTGTGAGCTGGGGGTCCGGCTGCGGCAGACCAAACCTGCCTGGGGTTTACACCAGGGTCACCAAGTTCACCTCCTGGATCTACAGCTATATCAGCTGATATGATCAAGCCTCTGTACAGCACTCGTTCTTTAATAAAAAAAAAACAAAAACAACAACAACAACGCAGTCTCTTTGTTCCGATGTTCCTTTTGTGCTCGTATTCCTTCGGTTTCTGACAATAGTCGGATGTGGATTTGGACCGTGCGGAGCATCCACGGGCTCCACTCCTAATATCTCACACACGTTCACCTCAAGCACTCTTTTGTCCCTCTGATCTGAGACCCCTGCATACACAGAGAGCAAGTTTGCCCACAATATCTGTCCAACGGATGCTTGCTCGGATTGTACCCTTTCATAGTGGAGTCATTGTCCCACGCATTGCATTCTGGGGCTCCGTGTGACACCTGCCGCCCTGTTCAGGTAAACGGGAGGCGGTGAATGCCCCTGCGCGTCCGAGCTCCTCAGCTCAGATTTCTGTCCCTCTTTTTTCTTTTTCTTTTTTTTTTGTTGCTCCTTTTTTTTGGTCAGAGGAAGCAACAGTGGGGATTTCCTCTCTTTTCCTGCCTCTCTCCATCGTTTCTATGTCCGAGGTATTGTTGCGAGTCACCTCTCCGGAGCTAAACTGGACAGTGCTATGTGGACTCTGCCCAAAAGTAAAACTTGTGAGGTGTACTGCGTCTCCGCACATGGACACTCTGGCTGTCCGGCTACACAGGTAAGCCATCACTGAGCGCCTTTCTTCCGCAGATAAAACACTGTACACTCCGGATGGCTTTCCTTAATCTCATTCTGTTATTAACCTGCTGTTTTTATTTAACTTTTATGGAGTGTCTTGCATTGGAAAAGGAATTATATTTGCGATCCATCAAACTTGTTACACTGCATTTAATCGTGAAATCCACAGGGGTCTGTGCCAGTGGCACTTTGACTTAGTGCTGACATTGCAGGCCGTGGGAAAGCAGACTCATTAGGCATGCTTCCCTTCCCCCCCGAGGATACATCCAACACTTAAATGTTTTAGGAAATCATTTGAGCTGAAAGGTCTGCATCCTTGCTGTCAGTAAACCACTCCCTGCACAGCCATAAAATCTAGTCCTCATTGATTTTGATGTTCCTTTTTATTCACTGCTCTCCTGTTCTGCTCAAATGTCAATGAGAAACGATATTAGCGTAGATATTAAGAGTCAGTAAGATCTATGTTTTTTTTAATGTTGCTTAACTAGGATAAAATTCTCAAAAAATCGGATTTAATTTTTTATTTATTTAGAGTGTACCGGCTATCATGACTGAAACACACAAATTTTGTTTTGTTAAACGATAAAACCCAAAAAAGTCAAACACGTGTCCATTAGCAAAATACCCCAGTACCATGACCCTTACATAGTTATTAGACTAATTAATATCGCAAATCCATAAAACTTTTTTTAGGATATCAGATACGAAGTTAGAATGCCCAAAATATCTTTGTGGATAAAAAATGTGGTTTGCTCTTTACATTGATCAAGATCATTGATGTGATAAATTAATGAGAATGAAACTTAGTCTGCTTAGCTTCAGATGCATAAAACAGCATAAACAGCATAAAGTTCAGCAACTTTGTTTTTTAATGCACCAATCATGTCATATGTGACCCATTTTCTTGCAAACTCTTCAGCCAGTATTCCAAAAAAAGGTAAAAAACAAAGCAACTGGACTTGTTTTCCATAGTTGAAGACGTTTCGCTTCCTCTCCAGGAAGCTTTCTCAATTTAAAAAGTCTGGAGTAATGTGGAGTAACAAGCTTTATACAATTGGCAAACAAAGGCCTTGTAATGGCTTAGATAACATGTAAATGTTATCTAAATGGTATGTTGGAATGACCATGACCTGGATGACTGAGAATCTTCACCAGCATCTTCAGCCAGTAATCCAATATGAAGCCTATTGATGTAACAGACCATTAAGGGCTCATATCGCAGCTAGAAAAGCCAAAACATACCATCAATGTTCAGATTTTGAAGAAATAAGGACTATATGGGCCTCACAGTATTATGAAAATAAAAAAAATAGTATTTGATACACGTTTTTAGGTTTCAGCAGAATGCATGTCTCACTGGGACGGTTTAACAGCACGGCACTGGAACAGATCTCTGAGGAACACCTTTGTGTTCATGAAGGAAGCAAGAGGAGATATTCCAAAAAAGTTAATAAAAAAAAACAACTGGACTTTTTTCCCGAAGTTAGAAGACGTTTCGCTTCCTATCCAGAAAGCTTTCTCAATTCAAAATGTGAATTGAGAAAGCTTTCTGGATAGGAACCGACCATGACCTGGATGACTGAGAATCTTCACCAGCAAGAGAAGATATGTTTAGTGTTTCACAACAAGTCTGACGAATATTGTGTTTAGACAGTTAGAAACTGACCAATTATTGTACCAAGATACAATCCAACGCACTTGTACTCGTAATCTTCTATCAGGGATCGGGTCGCAGGGCAACAGACTCGGGAGGGACGTCCAGACTTCCTTCTGGGGAATGAAGTCTTAGGCGTCCTCAGGTCATCCAACAGACCCTCTCCTGCATGTCCTGAGCCGCCCCCTGGGCCTCCTTCCAGTGGGACTTACCTGGAATACCTCCCACGTGGAGGAGCAGCAGCGCTACTCCAAGCCTCTTCTGGAAGGTCAAGCTCCTGACCCTATCTCTAAGTGTGCACCTGGACACCCTGTGGAGGAAGCTCATTTTAGGCGCTTGTGTTCGAGATCTCTTTCTTTCAGTCATGGCCGTAGCTGAGGGTAGGAACGCAGAACGATCGTTAAATTGAGAACTTCACCTTTCAGCTCAGCTCTCTCTTCACCACAACAGATTAGTGCAGCGTACGCGCTACAGCGGAGGACAGGCAGGCAAGCCACCTTTTTATCGATGAAGAACCATGGCCTCAGACTTTCACTCGGCTATGAACTGCCCCAGTGCATCATGTATCACTGCAAAAACAGACCTTGAAATAGGTAAAATGTTCTTAAAATTTGGGTTTCTGTCCTTGATTTGAGCAGGTAAATGATATCATCTGCCAATGGAATGAGTATTTTGACCCCTAAAATAAGATAGACATCCTGAACTTGAAGAAATAAGACAATGGAGATGAGTTGTCCTATTTTAAGTGCTAAAATCTTATTCCATTGGCAGATCATCTTATTTACCTGATCAAATCAAGGACAGATACACAAATTTTATGAAATCTTTTACTTATTTTTAGTTCAGTTTTAGGTCTTGGCTAGAATGGGCCAACAGAACCACATCATCTGCAAAAAGCAGAGACGAAATCCACTGGTTCCCAAACCAGACCTCACCGGCCTTTGGCTGTGCCTTGAAATCCTGTCCAGGAGAGTCATGAACAGGACCGGTGGTTTAGCGCAGCCCTGCCTGAGTCCAACATGCACCGGGAAAAAGTCCGACTTTACTCCTGCAATGCGAATCAGACTCAAAGGCCTTCTCCAGCTCCCCAAAGCACATGTGGACTGGTTGGGTAAACTCCCATGAACCCTTCAGCACCCTGTAAAGGCTGTAGACCAGCTCTGATGTTCCACGGCCTGGAAGAAAACCACACTGCTCCTCTTGAAGCCGAGGGTCAGGAGAAACCTCGGTTCGACATGATCCAGTGTGTCAAATGTTTTTGGGAAGTTAATGAAAAAAACTGTTTGTTTGTTTTCTAGCGCAGTGATTCTCAACACCACATTGAGGACCTCTGCTCTAGACCCACAATAAAATCATTAATTGGTCTTAAGGATGCTGCGGTTATGCTGTGTCCTCTCATGAAGCAAGACTGAAAGTTCAATAAGATATTATTTGAATCACATCCTTTTCCCTTTTAAGAGAGATGGAGAGTTAACGCGGCCCGCCGGCTCACTTGGCCCCTGCAGGACAAAGTCTGAAGGTCCGGCAGAGCAGAAGACAGAGAGCCAGAGATCTTCGTCGGGCTGTTCCTGGAGGAGGCTTCTGTTGGCTCTCCTACCTTTTGTTCCTTTCACCGCTGCCATTACACTGTCTCTGAACTATTTAACATGTGAGTGCAGATTTTGATGTTTAGTCTCCTTCGCCGTGAACTGTGTGTCTTTTTAACCCCCCCGTCTCATTTCTTCCCCGTCTCCCCAGCTCCGCCTTGCTCAGTGTTCTTCCTCGGTGGCAGCGTGGAGTTTCCAAACCTGAGCTTCTCTTTGGAGCTGACCGACCCCACCTCCCTTCAGTTCCGCCTGCAGGCTCAGGCTTTGGACCACTATGTAAGCAGAAGTGCTGAGCGTGTCTATTATTGCTTCAACTCCAAGAGGCATGTGTTTCCTCTCCTATTAAAATGCTGCATCACAACACAGCACCAGTGTTTTTATGCGGCACTTTAAAACCACCGCTGCCCTCTTCCCCTCCTCTGTCCTCACATTCTTGCTCGAGCGTCTCCTTATCTCCTCTGTCCTCCCCATGTCTGTTTTTTTGTGTGTGTGTGTAGTCTTCTCCCTTCTCCTCTCTCTGTGTCTCTTTCTGGTGGTGTTAAATGTAAAGCTGAAACAGGAGCTGTGCATAGTGGGAGCGAGTCAACGGCACCCCGAGGGACCGGGTCCTTTCAGGGGCCGAGGACAAGCCTGGCATTTGTGAGGCCCGCTAGGCCCGGGCAGCGAGAGTGAGAGGAAGAGCAGTCCTTCAATAAAAACATTGTCTGTGCAGCTTTCGTACAATTGGCCACTATGTGTGCAGCAAGCAACATAGAGCGGATGAACCGGGCAGGGCAGTGGGGCAAGGTGGGATGACAGGAGGACAAAGATAACATCCGGGGGGGGGGGGGGGGGGCAGGGGCTGATTTTTGGAGCAAAAGGTCAGGTTGATTGAAAGGGGATTCCCAAACTCTGAATCGGTCTAGTTTAGTTTTCCTGTAAGTTCCTGTGAAAGTAGTAAAGGTCACAGTCATGTTTACAGTGTATATCACTTTTATAGGATTTGTGAACTCACCTATAGGGCCTAACAGTAAAAACCTGAAAGGTGAGGTGTTCAGTTGGGTTTAGCACCCTTTACTCTGATGTGTCTAAAGAAAAAAAAAAAAGACCAAAATGGAAGTTGTTGAATTAAGTATAAAACGAGATACTTGATCTGTCAAGTATCTCGTTTTTCCTTGCGCTGCACATCACTCTTAACATCCCATGGTGAAACATGGTGTTGGCAACGTCATGCTTTGGGATTGTTTTCTTCAGTAATGACAACAGGGGTCAGAAATAAGAGGAAGATGAACAGTGCAAAATCTATGTTTAATTTTTTTCAATCCAAATAATTTTATTTATATAGTCATCTCAAGCCACTTTTTAAAAAATCAAATTGAATCAAATCATACTGACAGACCAGTCAAAAAGTTTCCTATCTAAGGAAATCCTAGCAGATTGCATCGAGTCTTGGCAAGCAGCATTCACTCCTCCTGAAAGAGTGTAGAGCCACAGGGACAGTTTTCTGCATTGTCCATGGCTTTGCAGCAATCCCTCATACTGAGAATGCATGAAGCGACAGTGGAGAGGAAAACTCCCCTTTAACGGGAAGGAAAAACCTCCAGCATAACCAAGCTGCTCAGTGTGAATGGTCATCTGCCTCTACCGATTGGGGGTTAGAGAAGACAGAGCAGAGACACAAAAGCACAGAAGCATTGATCCAGGAATCCTTTCTATGTTATATGGTGATAGCAGATGATCTTCCCCCCTGGATGGTGTCACAGCTAACACAACACCAGGCCAGGTGTAGCTACTATGAAGAGAAAAAAAATGACAGAGAGAACAAAAAGTTAAAAGTTTAAATAACAAACAATGAAAATTGGAGAACAGTAGGAGAACTCAGCAGAGAGAGAAAAATAAACATATTCATCCACTTCAAAATGATGCACTTCTTTGTGTTGCTCTTACACACAAAATCCCAAACACTCTACAGTTTGTCGTTGTAACTTGACAACATGTGAAAAAAAGCTCAAGATGCATGACCTCTTTTTTTTTCTCTTGTGTTGTTTTTCTTTGCATTTCTCAAAAAAAAAACAAAAAAAAAACAGTTCACGAAACTCTACGAGTCGACCCCGTGGAGTTCTTACTATCTGCGCTCAGGAATTACTGCCTTCAGGTGAGCCGTTCCTAAAACAACATCCATGCCATCAACATCACACACAGAAAGAGTCAGCGAGATGAAAGCCTCCTCAGCCTCATGTCCTCCAGAACAACCGCCCTCTGACGTCCTGTTTTTGTGCGTGACAGTGAAGGAGAGGAGGGCCTCGGTGTCTTCTACTGGAGCAAATTCTCAGCCTCCCACGATGTGGCCCTGGAAATCCAGAGCTCCAGCCCCGAGAGGCTGCAGCGCAGGCTCCCCGGCACCAACAAGGTGCTGAGGTATAGCCGCAATGAGCAGCGCTACTACATGGAGCCAGAGGACGACACGCTCCACCTGCTGGGTACATCCAGTTGCGTTTGTGTGAGGAACGTTCTGATCAGGAGGGGTTTCACATCCTGCTGCCTGTGTCTTTGCAGACCTGGACTCTGATGACTCTGAAGACAGAACAGACAAAATGAAAAACCCAAATAGCATCCAGGGTGGGAAATGGCAGCTCGGGTTTCAAGGTGAGGAGTAAAAATGATGAGGAAACACATTCACATCTGTTTGAGTCTTTTTTTTTAAAGTCTTAAACACTCAAGAAGTTGCCAGGATGCAGATGCATCTTCATCTGTTTCGCATCTTTCTAGCAATATCTTTTGATCTCTACGCCAAGTACGGAAACAACCGCACCCTGAGTCTGGTGAGTCCCAAGAAGCCGTACTACCAGTGGCGTCTGCGCGTGCCCTCGGGTCACGTGGTCCGCCTGGTGGTCCTCACGCTCCAGGGCGCCACGCCCGGCAGCTGCGCGGCCCACAAGCTCTCCGCCTATGACTTTCTGCTGCCTTTGCAGAACAAGATAATAGCCAGGTGAGGAGTATCTAATGACCCCAGTGACATCCGCCCCGTCACCATTAAACGCCGTTGATTCCTGTTTCAGATGGTGTGGGCTGCCGGTCACGGGCTCGTCTCCGGTCATGAAGCTGACCTCCTCGGGCAACGTGATGCTGGTCACCTTCTCCTTCAGCAGACAGAAAGACGGAGCCGTCTTCAAAGCTTACTTCCAAGCGATCCCAAAAGCAGGTTTGTGGCCTTCTGTCCGAACAACAAACGATTTCAGGGCGTCCACGCCTGGTATTTCATTCCCAGCTTGTAGAATAGGATGTGACCCTGGCAGTCATAGACATAATATAAGAGTAGACGCGTCATTGGGCGGGTTCTGCCTATGCTGCGATGCGTCAGAGCGTCCGCCATCTTAAATGTGGCAAATCTGCAGTTTCTCAGTCGCTTAAACAGTATCAGAGGGACTTTAATCTCTGAATATACTTTGTATTCGTAGTATATATATTGTATATGTAATATTGCAAGTTTATTTTCGTATCCCTTTAGCATAATTCTCCTGAATTTATTCTCCTAAAGAATAAAAATATTTAACATAATCTAACCTGGTCCTGTTACTCCAGGAGTGAAATAATTCTGCAAACTGTGACTATTCTGGAAATGTTCCCTCTTAATTCTCATAATATGACGTTTTTCTCATAACATTATCACTTTTGTGTTTTATTTATTGACCTAGGACTTTTTTTTCTCTTATTATTAATTTTACCTCTTTAATATTCCCCCAAAAAGCCTGTTCCTAAAGGTTCACATGTGACACGGTTTTATGAAATAATGCAGATCACAATGTGTAGATTTACCAAATTGATCCTTATATTCATAACACACACACACACACACACACACACACACACACACACATACATATATATATATATATATCTTGTATCTGCCTTCTATATATATATATATATATATATATATATATATATATATATATATATATATATATATATATATATATATATAGAAGGCAGATACAAGTATGAAATCAGCCAGAATACATTTCCATGCAGCACAGGAATGAGGCATCTTCTCTGATCCACGTTCACAATAACAGAACTCAACTTTTTTCTGCCACATACAATATGGCGGTGACGTTGACGTGCGAACCTGCGCCCTATGACGCGTCTACGTATATGATGTTTATGCTGGCAGTGCTGTTGATTGCGGTGCACATCCTTGTGTTTGCATCGCCCCCTGCAGGCTGTGGAGGCTCGATTTCTTCCTGGAATGGCTCCATTTCTTCTCCTTACTACCCTTCCTATTACCCTCCTAACATAGACTGCACCTGGACTCTACGGGTGAGCTGCACAGGACTGCTCATGCACTGAAGTCTGAGTGTGTTTTGTGTTGTAAAAAAATAGCTTTAGAAGGAAGCATGAAGGAAGGGAACCACCACCTGGCTTGTGCAGCTCGACCACATTCTCACCTTTTAATTCTTATGTTTTGCGCCTGGCCGTTCTCTTGATCAGGTGCCTGTGCCGGGGTATCTGATCTCTGTGACAGTCGTGGCTTTGGACATTCAGGATTCCCCGTCATCTGACGGCTGTGAGAAGGACTGGCTGGACATCGCGGGGGTGAAGTGAGTTATGAAGCCTTGCTGGCGTTCATTTGTTCAACTTTTATTTTACAATTTTGTCACATTACAACCACAAAATATGGTATATTTTATGCAATAGATCAACAGAAAGTAGTGCATAATTGTAAAGAGGAAAACTATTTACACTGTGATTTGTGTTCGCTTTCAGCCCCCTTTACGCTAATACATCCAAATAAAGTCCATTCCTGCCTGTTACCCCCCAGAAGCCTCCTAATAGAGTCCATTTGGGTTTATTTTGATCCCATTAAAACACACCTGCTCTGTGAAGGCTTCAGAGTTTTATTAAACAACATCAGAGCGTAAACACAAATCACGAATACCAGGAGAGTAAGAAAACAATATCCAAAGCCTTTAACGCCTCATTGGAGCTCTGTTCGATTCCTCGTCTGGAAATGGGAAGGGTTCAGTATGGCTGTAAAGTTACCAAAGCATGATGTCACCATGGGATATGTAACGCACCTTTACTCACTTTAAAATATCTTCAAATGTTGGACAAATGTTCACCATCATCACAAACTGTAGAGCCACGACACATCACTGTGACCTGTACTCTCGGGTGGGATGGCCTTCCCTCTCTACCAGGAGGCAGTGTCCGTGGTACACTTTTCTTTATAAGGACCTTCTTGGATTACTGCCCTCTTACATTTGTACCTTACTTACACAGAATAGCATGGCGTCTTATGCCCTGAGATCCAACGATCAGCTGTTGCTCACTGTTCCCTTTGCCCGCACAGAGCTAGGGAAGAAAGCCTTTAGCTACGCAGCTCCTTGTGCATGGATTTTTTTACAAAGAACCTGGAAGTAGACTGAGTTTTTACCCTTAAATGCTTTTAAGTTGAAAGTGAAAGAATTTGAATCGACCTCAATTATCTGTAATTGTTTTACTTGATATGCTTTTTTATTTACCTGTCATTTAATTTAATGTACCCTCTGTTCAGTATATAACTTTGCCGCCTCTTGGCCAGGATTTCCTTGAAAAATAGTTTTTTTTACGGAGCCCTAGAGGAGCCATCGCAAAATGTTTTGCATGTTGAGAGACATTTTTCTCGTTTTACCACATTGTGTACTCGTTTTACTAAATCGTACGCTCGTTTTACTAAATCGTGTGCACAATTTACTATATTGTGCTCTCGTTTTACTATAGTGTGAGCTCATTTTACTAAATTGAGCTCTCATTTTAAGCATAGTAAAGCGAGGGCACAGTTTATTAAACGAGAGTACAATTTAGTGAACATGGTTATAGAACATTGTGTGCACGATCTACTTAAAACGTGGCCACAATATGTAAAACGTGCACTCAATATTGTATTGACACATGTAAACATGAGCACGTTATAGTATATCTACCAAAACGCACCCACAAAAGAAAACGTGCTCACGTTTTATTCATTCGAGGGCTCAATTAAAGGAAACGTGCTCACAAATTATCACAACCTGAAAAAAAATATCACTTAAAGTGAGCTCTCCCGGGCTCCGTAGTTTTTAATCTCAATGGGATTTTTTCCTGGTTAAATATAGGTTAAATAAAATAAAAAATAAAAATGCTTTTTAACTGTTGATGTTCTTGTGCATGCTGAATGCCTTGCTGTTCACATCCAGACAGTGCAACCCCCTGTCAGAGAGCGGCAGGAAGAGAGTGCACTCCTCTCCTCTCTCAATCCACTTCCACTCGGATGAATCGCTCACCCATAAGGGCTTCTACCTGCTGTACCGAGCCTTCTCTCCAGAGGGCAGTAAGTCCGATTGCCTCCTTTCACTCCACAGTTAATATTTGGAAGAGGAGGGGAAATTTCTATTTATCTTTTATGTAAACAAACGAAGGACATTAGGACTTTTACAAAATGGTCCACCTTGTTCTTCATGAAAAATAAATAATTCCTTCATTGTTCAGCAATTTGGTAAAGTAAAAAAAAAAAGAAAAAAAAGAAACACTGCTGAGGTTTTACTTGCTGTCTTTCCCAGTGTGTCCTCAACAGTTTCGCTGTGGAGATGGACGCTGCATCCCTCTGAGGAAGGTCTGTGACGGAGTCAAAGATTGCTCAGATGGACGGGATGAGGCCAAATGCTGCAAGTCTCACTACACACGAATAACTCTCTGTTGGCTTCAAGCGCTCTGTTTTATTTCAAATAGAAGACACTGGTTTACATCTCCTTAGCGGGACTGAAAGTGGGTTTTATGTGCATCAAACTTTTGAGCCTCGCATCCTTGAACCGCTTGAACAGCGGCAGGATGAGACAGGCGTGCTTTGCCAACAACAACAAGACGAATCACTAAATAAAGTTGGAAAGGGATTAATTAAGTCAGGCAGCTGTGTTGGTGTTTGTGGTTAAGACACATACCCATCATTGGTTAAAAACACTTTGCGGAGTCAGACCCTGAAGGTGTGCCACAGAAGGCCATAATCGGTCAGGGTGCTGAATTTACCTCACAAGAGAACAATTCAATTAAATTTTATTTTATATAGTGCCAATTCATGAAACATGTCATCTCAAGGCACTTTACAAAGTCAAATTCAATCAGATTATACAGATTGGTCAAACATGTTCCTACATAAGGGAACCAGTTGATTGCTTCAAAGTCCCGACAAGCAGCATTCACTCCTGGAGAAGCGTAGAGCCACAGGAAGAGTCGTCTGCATTGTACATGGCTTTGCTGCAATCCCTCATACTGAGCAAGCATGAAGCGACAGTGGGAAGAAAAACTCCCCATTAACGGGAAGGAAAACCTCCAGCAGAACCGGGCTCAGTATGAACGGTCATCTGCCTCGACCGACTGGGGGTTACAGAAGACAGAGCAGAGACACAACAAGAGAGACAAAAAAGCACAGAAGCACACATTGATCTAGTAATCTGTTCTACATTAGATGGAAGTAGCGGGTGAGCCGTCTTCTCTGGATGATGTCCCAGCTAACAGAACGTCAGACCAGGTGTACCTACTATGAAGAAAAAAAGAGAGAGGGCAAAAAGTTAAAAGCTGAAATGACAACAGTCATTTCAATGCAAAACAATGTTACAAACCTTCAGGGTTTTTAAACCGTAGATGTTTATGGCCCGAAATCCCAAATTCCTGAAAAGAAAACAATAATAATCAATAAACTGGCTTCCTAAAAGGTCTGGAATATATTTTCCAGTGTTTCATCCAAACATTAGTCTCCAAACATACATCTGACTCAACACCAGCAGCTGCAGTCTTTAACAAACTTGCATGTTTGCTATAATGGCGGGCTGATGTTGGCATTTTTAATCTATGTGCTGGCTTGTTAGTCTGACGACAGCTTCCTGAGTCGGGCTTACTCAGGAGCTCTGATATAATCATTTAAAAATATTAATTAACCTTAAATATAGACATTTTTATCAATGATTACTGTATTTTAAGTCTTTTGATTATATAAAAGCATTTTTGTACATGTTCAGATTGGCCTGACTCTGCTTTCTGCACCTTAATGTGAAACAACTAGCATCCTGCCGGCCCGGGGAGGTGCTCTGCGGGAACGGTGTGTGCAGACCTCAGAGCAGCCAGTGTGCCGGTCAGAGCAGCTGTGCAGACAGCAGCGAGGAAGGCAGCTGTGGTGAGCAGGCACGCTGGTTCTGTACCAACATGAGCGAGCATTTGCTGGATTATTTGACCAATTTTTCTTTTTTTTTTTTGTGCCGGGATGCCTTTGCTTTGCAGGAGTTAAATGCTACCACGTTTGTCCCAACAAGGTGTGTTTACCAAAGTCGTCTGTGTGTGACGGCGTGGTTGACTGCAAAGACCGCAGTGATGAAATGAACTGCACCAGAGCATGTGAGCACTTCCGCCAACACTGTTTAGTATTGGCAATATTATCAGAGCGGTCGACTATAAAAATGTTTACGGCCTGTGAATGTCCGTCGTTTTCTCCAGATCTCAAGAGTTGCTCCTCGTCTTCCTTCAAATGTGCAAACGGAAAGTGCGTCAGTAAGGTCAACCCCGAGTGTGACGGAGTCAAAGACTGCTTCGACGGCTCTGATGAACTCCGCTGTGGTAAATCACAATATTTCCCCTCTCCCCGATTTTAGTTATGTCGCTGTCAAGAAGTTCTCATCATCTTTGTCTCCTAGGATGTGGCACCAGGCCCAGAAAGCGGACTAAGATAGTGGGGGGATCGGACGCCGTGTTGGGCTCATGGCCCTGGCAGGTGAGCCTGCAGATGGAGCGCTACGGCCACGTCTGTGGAGCCACGCTGGTCTCCAATCGCTGGCTCATCTCTGCAGCTCACTGCTTCCAAGACTCGGATGCCATCAAGTAAGAAAGGCACGCAAACCCCCCCCCCCCCTCCCCCCCCCTCCCCCCCCCCTCCCCCCCCCCCCCCTCCCCCCTTTTTCTGCTTCGTGTCCGCATGCTGCCTTCATGCTCACTGTGTGTCTGCAGGTACTCTGATGCTCGTGCTTGGCGGGCTTACCTCGGCATGCGCGTGATGACCCGGGGAAACCACGGAGCAGCGACCAGACTCATCCGACGGATCCTCCTCCACCCCCAGTACGACCAGTTCACTTCTGACTACGACATCGCCCTGCTGGAGCTCAGCGCGCCGGTTTTCTTTAACGACCTGGTGCAGCCGGTGTGCGTCCCGGCCTCCTCGCACACTTTCACCACTGGGACCAACTGCTTTGTCACAGGATGGGGCGTCCTTATGGAGGACGGTAAATAGGTGCTCAACCGTTGAACTTCTTGTTGAACGTTACGGGGCGTTGTGAGCGTCACACCTTTGATTTGCTGTTTCTAGGTGAGCTGGCGTCTCGTTTGCAAGAAGCTTCAGTGAAGATCATCAGCAGGAAAGTCTGCAACAAGCTGTACGATGACGCCGTCACTCCCAGGATGCTGTGCGCGGGGAACCTGAAGGGAGGCGTGGACGCCTGCCAGGTTAGTGTTCTGGTAGATTTAGTAGGAAGATCTGAGAACACACCGTTGTTTCTAAGAAATCTCATGATTTGTTTCTTTAGCACGTTCTTTTGACGTGACGTAGCTTGTACAGGATTCCCTCATCCTGGTACTTGAAACCCTGTGCATCGTGTCTTTGAGAAGTTTCTCTGCAAACATCAAGTTCCTTAGACGATTTGACCAGAAGCTGATCAATGCACCGATATAATTTGTTCTAGAGCTAAGAAACCTTTAAAAAAAATACTGGTTGTCTAACACTGAACTGAAGGATGTTCACACACTGCAAAAACGGACCTAAAATAACTAAACTGTCCTTAAAGTTAGTGTATTTATCCTTGATTTGAGCAGGTAAATAAGATTATCTGCCAATGGAATGAGTATTTTGACCCCTAAAATAAGATAATTAGACCTGCACTTGAAATAAGATGATTGAGATGAATTGTTCCTATTTTAAGTGCAAAAATCTTACCTGCTCAAATCAAGGACAAATACGCTCATTTTAGGAACATTTGACTTATTTCTAGTTCCATTTTTGCAGTGCAGGATCCTGCTATGAGGATCAAGCCTGAGGTCTAACACATTGTGGTTTATCAGAAAGTTTGCAGTGGTAAAAATACTCATGTTATGTTTTAATAATTACTTTCTGACATCCCAAAATATTCAGGTCAGTGCTGTGTAGTTTATTGTCACTTTTATTATACATATTCAGGATAAAAGAATGATATAAGTGAGATGATCTCTATGGATCAATAACTAAAGTTAAAAGAAGATCCACACACGCACAGAGGGAGGGAGGGAGAGAAACAACTTTTAAAAAAAGTTAAAAACACAAGATAAATAAGATATTTTCTAATGTTTATATGCATTCAGTTTATGGCATCCATCCCTGGTGTTAAGAGGTGGGTTGAAGAGACTTAATTGTTCTGATGGCCGAGGAAAGAAGCTCTTCCACCGTCTGGAGGTTCTGCTCCAGATGCTCTGCAGCCTCTTACAACAGGGCAGGGGCACAAAAACATTGTGGGAGGGGTGAGACGGGTCCAGCATGATGTTGTGGCCTTTCTGATGCATCTGTCTTTATAAATGCCAACCGGGGCAAGGAGAGGGGCGCCGATTATCTTTTCTGCCATCCTCACAACTCTTTACAGGGGTTTCGTGTCTGCAGCAGAGCAGCTGCCTTATACCACAAAATGATGCAATGTGTCAACATGCTCTCTGTTGTCCCTCTATGGATGTCGTCATGATCGATGGGGGTGACTTTGGCTTTTTCAGTCTCGAGAGGAAATAAAGTTGCTGCTAAGCTTTTTTTGGTGAGCAGTGATGCTGGTGGAACAGGTTGTGCTATCTGCAAGGTACCCCTAAGAATTGGATGCTGCTGACTGAACAGCAGGGGATGCTCACCGCTGCTTCGCCTGAAGTCCAGGACCATCTCCTATGTTTTCTCCACATTTGAGGAGAGGTTGTTGTCGACTGGTCATCTGTTTCACCTCCTCGCTGTACAGTGGTTATGTTCAGTGGTGACGTTGTTAGCAGAGTGAAGAAGAGAGGGCTGAGCACACAGCCCTGGATTGCACACGCTGGCGTTCAGTGTCACGGTGCTGAAACGTCTCTCTCTTATTCTCAGTAACTGAGGTCTGCCAATAGGAAAGTCCAAGATCCAGCTGCAGAGTTGTGTGTTTTAAAAACCCCGAGTTCTCAGCTTCTCTAGAAGTTGTTGAGGAATGATGGTAATAAAGGCAGAGCTGAAATCAATTACTTGAGCTTTTTTATCTAAATGCTAGATGTATGTAGTGTGATGGATACTACATCATCATCAGATTTGTTTGCATGATAAGCAGACAACAGATTCACATATATGTTCCCAGATTCACCAGGTTTATACCTCACAATTAGGCTAACAACATGAGAGCTACACTAACATAAGCTACTGTAATTATCACCTGCGCTAGTCATAACTAGTGTTCTGTGTCACGGTGATGTTCTTCATAGGGGATTATAGAAGTTCAGACTGGGTAACTCTGGTTTTAAGCAAATAACTGCATTTCAAAACTGTTGGCATGATGGTTAGCAACACCTTAGTCTGAGACAGCGAGGCCAACAGAAGCTAGTGAGAGTGTCAAACTCGTACTTTGTGTCATGTTGATGTTATTGTCATTTCAACTGGTAAAACAAGTCAGTGAGCACAGTTGGTAAAGGTCAACAGACACAGAATCCTTGTGGCAACTTAAAACAGCATTACAAGCATTTTGAGCTTGATTGGCATCCCATTGACCAAGCATGTGAGGTATGCAGAATTGGAACTGGCTCGTATTTTTCACAGTAACATGACCTAATTTTTGAACCAGCGAGTACCAGAGGGCCCACTTCCACACCGTGAAGGTTCCAGTTACTTAAGACAGACCAAACCTAGTGACCAGGCTTGCGGGTCCACATACTGGGTTGCATTTGTCACAGAAGCTCATGACATCTGCAGCTACTGTCTACAGCAGGGTTCATTAACATGGTGCCACAGGTAGCCCCCAAGGACCACATGTGGCGCCCTCAAGCCCGTTCTAAAACCAGCACCACCCTCCAGTGAGCTGCGTCTAAAATGTTATTTTAGTCTGTTCTAAAAGAAAAAAAGCATTGCTAATATGTTTATTGGTGAGCTCTGACTCTTCTAGTTCAAAGGTTAGTACTGATAACCGTACTGGAGACCGTACCGATGAATAACTCTCAGTTTCAAAAAGGTTGGTGACCCCTGCTCTACAGTATGCATACTTGTTTCTTTACTACACCTTTTATCGCCCAACACCTTGTCTTTTCTACTGGCACAATGTGCATACCATGCTTTAGCTATTAGCGGGGAAGAAGAATCAACTGCATTTTAATTACTACTGAAAACAACAGGGATGGGATTGATGATGTGTCCACATATCAATGTTTGGTAATGCCAAGAAGAAAAGGCCAATCATCCCGGTGTTGTGTATAAAAGGGATCCCTGAAACCAGTCCTGGAGAGCTAATATCCTACATGCATCCCTTCTCCAGCACACCTGAATCAAATAAATGGTTGGTTAGCAGGCCTCTGCAGAGCTGAACATGCATGATAAGGGAATTCAGCCATTACATGCAGGTGTGTTGGAAAAGGGATTGTAGCTTTCAAGGCAAGGTAAGTGTATTTATATAGCACTTTCCAGTAACAAGATGATTCAAATTGCTGTACATGAGCAGAAAAACATTCAAGGACTGGACTCGGGTATCTCTAGTGGAGCCGTTCTGATTCAATGGTTTTAGGAGCGTTAGGGTGTCACTTCTACAAGCAACTCAAGGGACTATAACAGCGCTTTCACACCATGCAGATGTTTTTATGGACAACCTACTGTGAATCATATTGACGCCCTCCCAGGGCCGACTGCGTCTGCAATCAAACACCAGTGAGATCAGCTTGGATGTGAACTCGTGTCTGCTGTGAATCTAGTCTAGAGACAAAGTTGCAACAACCTTGAAACAAGACAAAACAAGGGACTGCAGATGCAAATTAGTCTTTGGCTAACTCTGGTATAATGCATCAAATGGTAACATTTATGTTTTATTTGTACATGGTTCCTTTTGAATAAAGTTAAAAAAAACTGTATAACTCTGTCCTGCATCCTGGATGCATCAAGACCCAATGATGGGGCAACACTTTAATGACGTGGGGAAAAAGGCCTGTGTCCGTATGTGGCTGCCTCATGATTGATCTGATATATTTTTTTCAATAGCATCTCAAACATTGAACTTTGTTTTTTAGATGGGATGTAAACATCAAGTGAAACATTTGTTGTGGCAACTAACAGAAGGTTTTAATAGAGCCTTTGAAATCAGTCAAATAACTCCTAAAAGACGTACTTGAATGCTTAATTTTTCTCACTTTTGCATTGGGCTCATATTGATGTTTGTTTCCTCAGGGGGATTCAGGAGGTCCGCTGGTGTGTCTAGAGCGAGGGAGACGATGGTTCCTGGCAGGGATTGTTAGCTGGGGTGAAGGCTGTGCAAGGCAGAACCGTCCAGGGGTCTACACCCAGGTGGTCAAGTTCACTGACTGGATCCGCCAGCAGACCAAAGGCCAGGTCTGACAGAACATGAGACTCAAACGAGCAAATAACTTTAATAGGACACTGGTTTCAGTGTTGAAGCCACATTATTATTATTTTTTTGGAATTTGTCCAACGCAGAGGAGGCACCGCCCAGCTGCTAACCAGAGTCCTCACAATCTGCAAGATACAACATCCACCTGATTAATAAGTGGACCTGAGGTTTATTAACAAAGGAACTTAAAGCAGCATCCGTTAACATAAAATGTTAGATAGTCTTTATTTTTTTGAAACGGGGTTCTGTGGTCAGGCTAAAGCAGTCAGTATCTTTCTTGCAGATGCTTTTTTTTTTTTAAACAACATATGTTTGCAGAGAGTTGAACAACTCTAACAGCTACACTGCTACTTCCAAATCAAGTTTCTGTCATCTTAAAACGACTTTGATTTTATAGAGATTCAACATAAATTCACTGGGCTTCATGCAATTGTCGCGCTATTTATTTTCATGTTTTGAAAATAAACAATTGTTGCGTTTGATAGTTTCGTTGCAGCAGACGTCTGTGGACTTTTACCCTGATGATCTCCATGCAGAACCCCCTAAGAAAACCTCCTTAATACTTCCTTAAACTTTGGGTCTGGTGTGTGTTATTTCCAATTACTCTGCTGGTCGACATTTAGCTATAATAAATAAATTAGTTGAAAGCCATATGCAGAAACATTTCATCTCACTTGCAGGATGAGAAAACCTACAAGGAGTTTATAAAAAAATATGTTGGAATGCATGGTTGTAGTTAATGCTAACTTTAAATTACTTTATCACACAATAGCCAAGGTGTTTCTATTGTATGTTTATGTTTTTTTTTTGTTTATATAATATTACAGCTACGTTTGCCATAAGTAAAGTTCAACTTCTGGAAGTAAAACAGTTTGAAATAGAAGCTAAAACCCCAAAAGAATACTCTGCTTTTATATAGAAGAGATGTATCCCTGCTCAGCTTATTTAAATGGACCTTGTTTCTTAGTAAAACCTTTCACCTCACTGTTTTAGCCTCTGCTAAAGGTTAGATTGATTCTCTGCTAAAGGCGACTCATCAGGATCGACGTTTTCCAGTTAACACGATCAAAATCTCATTGCATCTTACTTTCCAGTGTCGTCCTCCTTACTTCTCAATCTGTCAAATTTCAACCACATGTTATTACTTTGATCAAATGCAGAAAGAGTTATGTCCAGATGTGCATCTCGTCTGTGTGCTGTAATGTCACTGTGTACTGATAACACACCGTTTGTACTGTATAGTTGTTTGTGCACTTGTGTATATGATGAGTTTACCTGAGCCACAGCTACTTGTTATATATACTCTGTAACTGCACAGGAGAAACTCAATAGGAACAGCAGCTCTGCTGCAATGTAAATTATTTTGTCTGTAAAACCAGCATTTAGTTGCTGCTTTGTTTAAAGAGCAAGTGGGAAAAGCAGAAGAGAAAACGGCCTGTCTTTTCCAGGGAGACGTCTTCATTTGATTTTGCGTGATCTCTGGTATTTCAGCTCGTATCAACAATTGGAAGGTCTAAGCTGACGCCTCTGTAAATTAAAATGTCTTAAAAGTTTATTCATTTCAGACATTTAGTTTAAAATATGACACTGTGATGTTGATCCATTTCATATATATTTAGATATTTCAGTTTATATCTGTATTTTTATGGTTACAGCTTACAGGTGACAAAGAACAAAATTCAACACCAATTAAAACATTTTTAATTGAGAAATGTTGTCCTGCCAGTCATGGAGAATTTTTTTTTTTATGTATCCTGTCTGGCAGTGTAACATTAACAATTGCTGTCTTAATGCCAATGAGAGCCCAACAGATTTTACTTACACAAGTGGAGCCTTACTGCTTTTGTGCTCCGCTTCATTTATATATGCAAAAAGCTTTATTAGATTTGATTCTGGGACCATTTCATGCTCAATGGACACAGAAACGGGAAGGTAGAAGAGAAAAAAGAGAAAAAGATGAGATGAAATGCTTAAAGGGAGAAAATGTTAACCTGACTCCACCAGATAGATTTGCTCCGCATATCCATCTGGAAACCTTCCGTTGAAGTAATTTTGGGAAGGGGCGAAAATACTGGTTAGCTGATTGGCCTATGCTGGTGACAGACGGGCCAAATAAACCAATCAGATCAACGAAGCATATGACGTACTAACAGCGACGACGAAAACACAACCACAAGCTCTTGCCGAAACCAGTCGGGAGAAGAGCAAAAACATCTTTTCCTCTGAGAAAAGCCTCCAGAGCAGTGTTTTGCTCTTCTTTCAGTGAAGAAATACTCTGTAATTCCGATAAAACTTGCTCGATAGCCACGCTAACACTAGTTTCATCGGCTGAAGCCGCCATGTTCTTTAGACTGAACTGTCGCGCTTCTCGTTGCGTCACACCTCAACCCGCCTCAAAGCCAACGCTGATTGGACGTTCGTTTGGTGAACGGCTCCAAATTTTCTTTAACGGAGAGTAGCCCGACTGATCTGCGAGTGAAACCTTGAAAGCTCGCGAGATCAGGATGGTCTCATTAAAATAAGAAAATGTGAAAAAATAAAGAAGAAAAGGAGAAAGCAATATAGCATCCTCTGAGTCTGCTTCTACACCTGCAAAGAGAGATAAAGGAACAGCAAAACAAACTCATAAAGTATTACAGGTACAAACAGCCAACACCTTGATACCATCACTGAAGTACATACAGTATTAATTAATACGAGATGTATAAAGTAACAGCTAAGCTAATAATAGGGGTTTTCTGTACAGAAGTTAATCTGTAAGCACCTGGATCCAAGCTGTAGGTGTTTGTGAGAGTGCACTTGTGTATGTAAGGTTTTTCCATAAGAAAAATGCTCAATAGTGGTTGTGAGGAGCGAAAGACACGCCCACCAAAACGCCGAGACAGATGCCGGGGAAACCAGAACCCCAGATGCCCGAAAGGACCCCCAGAGGAAAGGTGCCCAAGAGGGACTAACATCCCAGGGAAGAGCAGAGAGGAGCTCCAGGAAACCCCCAACAGCCACAGTGCCGAAGCCCCCGGAAAGCTCCGCTGACAGCCAGCTACACTGGAGCGGATCCATATCGGGCCCAGAGATCTGAGGCCAGGTGGGTCCCTGCCCCACCGGCAATGCCCCAACAGAGCCCCGGGGCACAGGCCCCGCAAAGCAGCCGCCAAGAGTGAGGCAACCTGATGAAAAGACAAACAGAAAACCAGGTACACGATTACATTGACACGTTCCCACCCTTGTGCTCCCACATGCATACACTCTTACCACAACAACAAAAATGAGCTGTCTAACACACTAATAGAAAGTTAAGTGGAAGGATAAAGGCTGGTGGAAAAAGGTTCGCCACCAACAGGAATAACTGCAATCTAGAGTGGACTTTGAATCTCCAGGGAAGATTCACAAATTATGGAGAGCAGCTGGAATTAGAGCTTTAGCAGCCGTACTCAGACAGACATGGATTACAGCTGCTGTATTCCTTGCGTTAAACCTTTACAGTGGTCTCAGATCCTTGAGGGACGGTGTCCTGCACCTTTGAGACGTGTCCCTTGCCCTACACACCTGCGTCAAATGGCTAAACTACCGAAGCAGCATGTAGCCAAGCTCTGCTGAGTTCTGCTGATGTGCTCATGTTGGAGTCAGGAGGGTTGAAGCAAAGACGCATCTAAAAGTTGCAGGACACCAGCCCTCGAGGAATGGAGTCTGACAGCCCTGCTTTAGAAGCTGACAAAGGAAATAATCAATCAAATGTTACTTGGCTTCTCTGGACAAAACAAAGAAAAAAAAGATAAATGAACTGAACATATTTATACCAGTCACTCCAAGGGCTTTACATTATCAGCCAAGTCATACGTGTTCATGCACCGATACACAGATTGGTAGGAAACTTGGGGTTATGCGCCTTGCACAAGGGTACATTAACATGTGATATTGGAAGCTGGAGTCAAACTCACAACCTTCTGATTGCATGATGACTGCAGTACCCACTGAGACAACATTATTATAAAACAGCTGAGCATATCTCCTGAATGTGCCCTTTTTTAATTATTGAGACATTTGGGCGATTATTGGTTATGTTCGAAATTTACCAATGAAAAGGATATGGATTGTAATACATGAAGGAAACTCGTGACAGCGATGCATTAAAAAGACAGCTGGTGCCTTCTACCAGATTAAATAATAAGATTAGTATACCAGAATAAATGATGCATCACACTTGATACACTAATCTTTAAAAGTCAACTGTTCACATATAATTTTTTCCATTCGTACACCAAGTAACCATTTGTAAAATGCTTCTTAGGACGTATGCAGAGCCATATTTTATTTGAATCTTTCACCAGAGGGTAGAAGAATAGCTAAGGGTTTGATTCACAATCATTTGCGGAACATGCTTGGTTAAAGAGGTAGAGGCATCATCAGAAATGCGCGTGTCTAAAATGTCTCCCGTAAGTAACCTGTGACCAACGGTTGCGCAGGGAGATCACCTGCATGCGCAACACTGATGAAATATATTTCTTAAAAAGAGCCCCGACCACGCACTGTGTGTGCATACACTGTACTTTCCGAAGCTTTCGGTTGTATTATTTGAGTTTCGCACAAGAACTTCTTCTGCAGAAGGGATGATGCGCATTCCTCCAACGTGACTCATTCATTGTCCACGAAAAACACGCATCACTGAACCTTAGGCGTGTTACCCGCCTTTATGTTTCATGCCAATTAGAAAAATATATACAATTGCCATTTTTACTTACTCCAATTTTTTGACTGCTTTAGTTTTAATTGTGTGTTGTTTTCTCTTCAGACCTGCATGTCATGTTATCATGCGATGACTTCAGTGTTTGGAGATTTAACGTGCACTGCACGCTTGCGCTCGCATGCCTGTTGAAAAGGACGTTTTCCGTGTGCAATGTGAGAAAAACATCTGTCATTCTGATGATTGAGGAAGCACCTTCCCTGTGCCTACGTGCTGCTTAGCCCGTCTACCAATCAAGGGTGCGAGATTTGATGTGCAGCAGGTTTGTGGTGCACTCCACCACAAACCTGGTGTCTAGGTCCAATAATCAGGTTCACTGGTCCAAGGAGGGAAGAGTGCGACTTTAACAGTTGTTTTAATAAAAAAATATTAATTTCCATGTCGTCATATTTTCTCATCAGCACCACATTGATCACTTGACCACTAAGAATTGGGAGGATACCCGTATTACGCACCACGGCGTGGGTGTGTCAGTGGACGTAACGAAAGCCCACCATCCGGTGGCGGCAGTGTGGGAACAATATAAATAGGCAACACAATCCAGAACGATGGGAAAAAGTTGCACTGGAGTTAAAGCGTGGCGTCCTGTTGCGATATTTCCCGCAGCCAGCTTCAGGAAACTCACCGTTTCCATTCACTGACATCAGTCCTGAGCGCAACAGCCTGCAGCACTGGATCTGCAGACTACCGCGGAGGGGGGAGAACGTCAGCAGCAGCAGGGATCAAACTTTTTTTATGCGTTATAGCTGAGAGGTTGCTGCGTCGGATTCAACAGAAATTATGAATTTTATTCTCGTCTGCCTGCTTTGTGGATTGTACGGTGTTTTTGGAAAAGGTGAGTGAGTTCTTCGCTTTATATTCTAAGAGGTATTGAGGAGAACCGCTGGTTATCCGTTTTAGTTACTCCATAATATGATACTTCACAAATCTAAAAACGGGTGGAAACGGGTCTAACCAGATTTTACGCACGAGTTCAATTGAAGAAAAGCCAGAGAACAAGATGCGCACGTATGAGACAATCTGGTTGCGGCTCCAGATTTATCAGCTTCTTGGCTAGCTGCTGTTTGTTCAGCATTCGTAGATCTGAGTTTTGAGCGCAGCGCTTTAATGGAAATAAGCGCTCTCCAGTGTGAAGGAGAGTTTGGATAACGTTGGACCCCTGCGCTCCGGCTCCTTGTGCGCTTGGCCCCATCTCAATGGATACACAAAGAGCGTTATTTCCTGAGTCTATTGGTTTTGACATAGAGGAAAGAGGGGTCACAATCACCCAGGGGTAAATAATAAGGGTTAAGGAACTGGGGTTAATTTTATTTGCGTCGCTAAAACGTCTATGGGTTGTTTTTCTGCGCTCAGAGGATGTCTTGCAAGTTTTTTTTAAGCAGCGGGAGACGGAAAAAGTTAATAAACCCAATGAAGAAATTATTAAGTCAATGGATAAATTGGTCTACTAAAATGACGAGCACTTGATGCACACACTTTCTTTAAGTTGAGAACGTTTCATGTAATTAATGTTGATCCACATAATATTTACCATTGGGAGACTAGTCTTGTCTCGTAAAGAAGTCCATGAATTTCCATAAATATAATATTTAATCATTTCAAGACCACCCAATAATAAAGACACACACACACACACACACACACATATATATATATATATATATATATATATATATATATATATATATATATATATATATATATATATATATATATGACTGGGATAATGTATACAATTAACATTTTCAATCATTATTATTGCTGTTTTTAATCATATTCAGTAGAGTAGAATATTGTTGAAAAGTTAATTTATTTCAGTAACTCAGTCTACTAAGGGAACACATATAGAATAACACTGACTGATGATGTTTTAAAGCCTTTATTTGTGTTAATTTCCCTCAATGACTCAATCTTAACAGGGTTTTGTTAACCTGTCAATGAAAGACATGACGCTGTCATATGTCTATAAGGTTAAATCTGAAAAATGTTCATTTAGCAAGCTTTAAGGAATATTACACAAACTATGAAACAACTAAAATCAGTTTCATGATAGCGTACAGATTTAAAATTGGATGCTATACCTGCAAAACAAAAGCTAATACATGCAATATAATGAGTAGTTTTGTATGAAGTATTGATTTTGTATGCAGATAAATAGACAAAAGTTTGGAGGCTTATTGATTTGCTGAATAGCATCTCTGTGGGATCGTTTTAGTGACTAAATTGAAAGGGACACAACTGCTTGTATTAGATGTCTCCAGTCTGGTGGGACTTTCCAATTGACCTTATTTGGAAACCTGCCCCCATGTTTTTCCCGTCCATGACATTTCCCGTTTGTTACCAGGTTGTTAAACATCAACTATAACACTTCAAATCACATTCCTGCTTGCATCAACTTCTAGCACTGAATCTGCAGAGGCAAGGGAACTTATGTGATAGGTCCACCTTGGTGGCCTGAGCAGCCGCGCCACAGCTCACACCCACGCATCAAAGTTTAAGAAAATCCCCTGATTCGGATAAGAGATGCTGAATAAATCACTCATCGTTTTTTCTTCTTCTTCTTTTTTTATCTTTTTAGTCAGAAACAACTTTTGCTGGATGTAAGATAATACACAGCTTAATAGAAAATTTGGAGCTTAAGGCAAAACAAATTAGTCTGCTGCTCAAAAGAAACAAACAGGCAGGAGACCGCCGACTTCCCCTCCGTCTTCCTCCGTGTCATTGTTTTTCGTCTCCTCACACTCACAAACCTAAGGAAATAGTACAGGAAGTGCTAACAGTGTGAGTAACCCTAAAATGGAGCATCCACTGGGAACAATCGACAAGTAATAAATTACCTAACTGCACCAGCAGCAATTTGACTGCTAACAGAGACGGGTCAGAGAGGGGAGGCAGTCCGAGGATGAAGGATGGATGTTTCCCATGTTCTGAGGAAGGAAGGGTGGACAGACGAGTGTCTTCAGCTCTAATTAATACATCTCAGAGATCAAGTGGAGAAAATATTTGAGCTGATAAACAACAGGCTTACGTATTTCCACATGACCTGATTGACTGGAGAGCAGACAATCACGGACTTCATGGGCAGGTTTCTGTAACTTCTCGTTTCTCTCCCCAACGTCTGCAGATAAAGAGCAAAAGGGAAGGTTCAGCGCCCCGCTCCTGGACGTCAAGAGTCGGCAGCTGGTCCTGGAGGCCAACAAAACTCTGCTGCTCAACTGCAGGTGAGTTTTCCAGGTGGACCAATCAGCAGCCCCAAAAAAACGTTAAAGGAGTTCAGTTAAAGGAGGTAGCAACGATGTGATAAAAAATTATCTCAAAGTCACCAAAACATCCCCGGGATAAATGTGATCACTCTGTAGAAACTGTATTTTCTCGAGAAATTTTGAAACCAGATTTCTTTTAGTTATTTAGCTATTTTGGTTTGGTGTGTTGGTGCTTTAGAGGAGAAATCTTTTTTCACTTGCTATGGATGATTATCACTTTTACTTTATTTAAAGTCTTTTCTTATGTCTTTTTTATTTCATTGGTGTTGTTTTAAAATGGTGAAAGGCGGCTTTAGTATTTGCCCCACTAGCCTTTAGTTTCATCCTCCAGGAAAAACCAAAGCACACAACTCTCTCTGTGCCTTTCCTTTAGTGTAAATTCAGATTTGTTGGTTCTAGATGCTGAAGCTGACAGACTAAAAGGGTTTAAGACCAATTTCAACCATCCTAAAACAACTCTAATCTAAAAAACAAAACATTGCACCTAAACCTAAGGTTATTGTATATTAAAGGAGAAGAGAACAGAAATATAATTTATGCTAACCCAGGCAAGTGTCTTGCCCAAGGACACAACGACAGAGACAGTCAGTGCGGGGATCGAACCAGCAAACCGTCAATTGCAAGACAAACTCCCTAACCTCTGTGCCACGTCACCCCATGCCTGTTGAATATACATAGAAATCATTGATATTCTTTACTTTCTTTTATTTCCTCGGATCAGTAATCTTTTTTTACTTTTTTCTTTTTTCTCTTTTTTTTCCTTTTTTTCCCTTTTTTTTCCTTTTCCTTTTTTTCCCTTTTTTCTCTCTCTTTTTTTCCTTTTTTCTTTTTCGAATCAGAAATCTGCCTGGGAATATCAGGTCTCTGAGCACTTCCTTGGTCCATATCCAAAATGGCTGCAGCACATGTGAACGTTGCAAGCATAAGCCATTTGTTTGTCTGTCTGAGAGTTTCTTATAAACCCAGTGGCACAAACACTACTGCAAAACATCTATTTGCTACAATGAAAAAGTCTCTTTAATGTTTGGAGGAACAAATAAAATGGAGGGAACTACTTTGTTGTCAGCATGTCATGATAATAGTAGCTAGCTAGCACCACAACAGTTACCAAATCCCACTTTTGGCAGGGACTTGCGGCTAGAACGCTCTTAAATTACTTGAAGCTCCAACTTCTCAGACAAAGGGAACGCTCTACATTAAACAGGAAATGAAGGTAGGAGGTGGTGCGTCACTGATAACCTTCCCATGTGAAACCTGACAGAGGAAAATCACTGATGTTGCACCAACTATTACCCTTGTAATCTGGTTTAAACTGTTTAAAGACTCATAAAATACTGTCTTTGTAAACCAATGTGATTTTTTTAGAGACTGGACTTGTTTTAGGATGGAATGAGTCCACCTTGCTGTCTCCAATTAGCCATTAGCTTCAGCATTTTGAACCGCTAAGCTGGATTTCTGCTAAATAAAGCCTAACTGGTCGCAACCCTACCATAAAACCTCTTTTTAAAATCAAACTAAACTACAAGCTCCATGTCAAATTTAAAGTCACTGAATGAAAATATTCCTCTGAGGCAGTTTTACATGGTATCCCATCCTTAGAAAGTATAGCACATGAGGGGTTTTGCAAGCAAAAATTGACCTTTGTGTAATGTCTGACCAGGGGTCGCTGGGAGCTGTCATGGGCGTTTCCTGCAGGCATGGACCGAGATCATGTGGAAGTGGTTAACTCGCGTTGTGGAAGGACGCACCAGCACTACTGCAGCCGTCTTCGTGTCAGCCACAGCCAGATCTGGCACACCGGCCTGTACCGCTGCCGCTACAGGCACAGGACCCAGCAACAGCGCTCTGTCTACGTGTATGTCACAGGTAAGACAGAAAGAGTCCATGATTTAGCATTTCACCATCTCGAGGAAACCCCTTTCCTCCTCTGGCCTATTGTGTATCCCCCCCCCCCCCCCCCCCTCCCCAGGTTAAACAGGATGTAGCGGGTGCTAAATACAGACCAATGCCAGGGAACCAATTATACCTAAACACTGTTTGTTTCAGCAACACATCCTTCGAGATGGCTCTGGCACGGTTTCACCCCATTTCTCCCCCCGCCTCTTCTCTCTCCTCCCAGGTCCAACTCCCTCTGAGCTATATTTAAGACCTTTCTTACTTTCGTTTACGTGCTACCTCGCGGCCAGGAATAGCCACTGCTGCTGAAAGGTCCGGGCTCCGGGCAGAGTTTCCCAGGGCATCGGCCTTATCTGCTCCGCTCAGCCTTGCTCGAAGCATCCTGTGCTTTGGGGAGGAGGGAAAGAGCTCGGAGGGGGTGTGCTGGGAGGAGATGTTGCTGTGTCTCTGCAAGGTGGCGGTGAGGCTGCGTGTGTGCGTGTGTGGGGAGCGGAGAGGGATGAGATGAATGCCAGCGATCCGGTGGTATGCCGGGGCAGAGGAGGCATAATGTCTGCCCCGGGCCGGCTCCTCCCTGTCCTGGAAGGTGACGCTACTCAGCTGGAGCTGGGCTCGATGCCAGGGTCACGGGCCGTGCTACTGTTTGGCCAACAGGACCCTCGGGGGCCATCAATCGCTCGGGTCACCATGTCCATTAAGCTTCAGACTTGGCCTGCAGCTCCGCTCAGACGTTGCCTCCCTCCTCAAGCCCTCGATTAGGAATCAAAGCAGGAGAAGGAAGCGTTCGGTCTTACTAGTCCTTGGGGTACTTTTGTTCGAAGGTTCAGAGATTTGCTTTCCTTGAATAACACCCTATGGTCAAAAACAATGCAGCGAGCAACACCCACACCTTTGAATGGTAAAGAACGGCTGCTGCAGGCGAGCTGAGTGCAGCGCCGCGAACACAGGGAGGCCGTTTGATTGCTTCTAAACAATTTGCGTGTTTATTGTTGACAGCATGCAGTCATTCGCAGAATGGGTATTCGATGAATGGGTGTGGGAGACAGTGTATGTTTAGGAGATTGTTTTCAGTTATTGTTAAGATACTTGGAAGTCCATGTGTGATTGTTTGTGTGTGTCAGCTATTTTCTGCCCTGCATGATAATAGAGTTTTGTTGTTTTACGGGAAATTGGCAAATATTTCACGCTCAGGTAGTCAGGGAGTTCAAGGCATAGTTCAGAGAGGTTGCAAGTAGTTAATATCTGACCTGCACTAGATGGGTCTCTTGGCATCTTAATCCTGAATGAATCCAATTCAGCGGGACCCAGAGGCCTAAACCACCATTTTGTCCGAGAGGGGCCAACACCAAGGTGGATGTCGCCCCCCCCCCCCCCCCTCCAATTTCAAAAACATTTCAGTGGTTTGTGCAAATGCTATTCTCTGAACACACAAATTCACCATTAAGCTATGTTTTGAATGGGTGGTTATTTACAGAGCAGCCAATGATTATTTATGTGGGAAATGGAGGTAGGAAGTGTGCGCTACAAATGATTTTCCTGTTTGAAACAGTCTGAGAAGGGAACATGTAAAATGTTTCCAGTTAAAGTAACAGTCAATTATTAAAAAAAAAAAAAGTGGTGTAAAATGCAAAACTATTAATGAGGTTTACGTAACCCCTGTTTAATTGATTTTTACTCTGCCTCAGTTTTCAGTTTTTATGCGCGGAAACACTTTGCGTGTTTCACCCAGGAAGATCATTGCAGGTGCGCTGCCTCCACCTTCATCGCCCTCGCAACATTTTCAGCTCCTCTAAAAATTACTTCACAGTTCAAACTTGACAACAGGTTTGAAGGGTCTGTAATTAAGATTCACACAAATCACTCCAACTGTTTTAAGATGGTTGAAATCTGCTTTGGTCTTGGCTCCTCTTGGATTAGCTGTTAGCTTTAGCCTCCAGGACCGACTGATCTGGATTGCTACTAAATGAAGATGCCAATAGGGTTATAATAATAATAATAATAATAATAATAATTATCAGCAACAGGTAAATTGTTAACTGCCTTTAACCCTTTAAGAAAACCTAATTTCACAAATCCTGAGCTATCCATTACCTTTTAATTTAATCCAATAACGGCAATGACGAAGTCAGAAAAACACATTAAGTTGTTAGTACAGAATACTTTATGAAGTTAAAGAATGAACCGTAAGGCCAAACTTTTGGATTTTCTTCTAAATCAGAATTCCCCAACCTTCCATAAAATATGTCTTTAACATTGCAACTTTCTGATAGGATGTGATTAAAAGTTGTCCAGTGCACTGTATTTATTTATTACAATGGATTAATTCATTAATATAGTCATAATAATAGACTTTTTATATTATACTTTCACTTTGTTTGCACCTAAAGCTAAATCTATAAATAAGAAGATAACATAAATAAGAATTGCACATTTTTGACTCTGAATAGATCAAAGTTCAGTAAAAAAAAAAAATTGACCATTAAATCAGGTACTATATGAATAAAAGTAAGGAAATGGGTTGTAAAAGCAGCAAAGATGCAAATACAACACCCACAAACATCATTTCAGGATGTAATGGTGCTTTCAGTAATAAGCCCTCGATCATCTGTAACATAAAGTTTGATGTAAATTTTGCAACACCTTCTTCTAAAAACTTTTTTTTTTTTTTTTTTATATGTCATGTAGTTATTTTATTTCTAATAAGGTAAAAAAAAATAAAATAAAAAAAGCAGCATGGCAATAAAATATATAAGCCCCTTAAACTTTTTCATACCTTTTCAAGCTCCAGCCATATTCTTCAATATAGTGATCTAATAATATGTTTCACTCAGCAGAACCTACTTTACGTTACTGAATCGAGTCGACCTGTGTGTTGTTTCATCTCCGTAAAAATGAAGCCGTTCTGTGATCGCCTTTCATGTTTGGTAACATGTGTCACGTGTTCTGAGCGGCCTGCTCCTATAAATTTAGCCCGCTGTTTGGAAGAACCTTTGTATGTTCGTTTTGGACGTTTCCTCCTGCGTGCCGTGTGCGTTCCTGACCGCAGTGTTTGGGTTTCAGACAGCCAGCAGCCATTTGTGGAGCACCCTGACATGAGTCCTGCCGTGTTGTACATGAAGGTGAGGGAGCCGCTGGTCATCCCCTGCCGGGTCACCAACCCCAACATCACCACCACTCTGGTTAAGGTCAGTTCCCTCAGTACGTTAACCTTTTAGCCAAGTTGGAGTCTCTTTTTAAGTCTCTTTCATCTCATGTCACACTTTGTCCTCCTCTGCTCTGTCACACCCATCACACTGTGAACATCTCAGTTTTTTCCATCAGGGTTTACACACACACACACACACACACACAATGCACTGCCCAGTTGTTCCTCATCATCCAGATCATTCGCCACATTGTTCTTGTCTTGGCAGCCATTCACTACGTGGCGTGTGTGTCCGTTTGTTTGCGTCCCACTTGCGGATATGTGTGAAAGTGTGTGCGGATATGTTTGTGAGTGTTGGCACTTGAATGCCGAGTGGGGGTCTGGGAGGGGTGCAGAGAGAAGTGCTTTGAGTGCTTGCTGTCTGCAAGAGATGTCTGTGGACGGTGCGTGTGTCGTGAGCCCCGTGCCCGTTTCTTTACCGACAACTTCCGATTAAACAAGAAAAGCTCTTAGCAGGGTTTTTTTTTTTCTACCTCTGGAAACAGGATGTTGGCTCCAGAGTAGTAGGAGGGATAATAGCTGACAACTTTCTCCATCTGGTGCCTGGACTGGCAGAGGAAGCTGAGGTGGCTACTGTTGACCCAAACCCATAAAGCAACAATGCAGTTTATAATCTTAGATCAGAATGACTAAAATGTCTAAATCGGTTCTAAACCGTCGGATTTGCTGCTCTTAATCGTATCTTTCTGGTTAGCCAAGATTTCACAAAGGAAATGCATCTGCTTGCAGCAACAGTACTTGCAAAAAATCCTTCACGTCTGTAAAATGTTTATCATTCTGACTCATAATGACCACAAACCTCAATGTATTTTGCTGGGACTTTATGTGATGGATCAACACAAAGTAACGCATAGTTGTGAAATAGAGGGAAAGTGATGCATGGTTTTTAGAAGAGTTACGCTTATTTGAAGTGAAAGAACAAACAGACCAAGTATCACACCAGGCTGAGGAGGATTAAAGCAGGTTCCCGATCTTTAAACAGTATTAAGAGAAAGGTTTAATCCACTATCTGAAAGTGGCAAGAGTGTAGCACAACTTCAAAATTTGTGGGAACTTTGAATGAGATGCAGAGGTGGGAGAAACTGCTGTAAAGACAGCTATTAGTCGTGCATTTAGGTCAAATCTATGTAATGCATGACTAATGCTGTGCATTAGCAAGCAGAATGCCGCTGTTGAACTATAGCCATTAGAAGTACTGATTGCAGTTTGTTGCAGACCCTGTAGGAGATCCAGCAGACAAGGTGCTCTGCTCAGGTGAGACCAGGATGCAAAATGCTAATCCCACTATAAAACATGGTGGTGGTCTGGGAATCCTTTTTTACAGCAGGGACAGAGCAGGTTGTCACATTATGAGAAGATGTAAGAAGTTAAATACATTATAATGCTCAGTCTCATTAGACAGAAACAGCAAGCATGAAGCCAATGCTTCACTGGAGTGCTTCACATCAAAGCACATTCAAGCATTTGAATGGCCTAGTCAAAGTCCAGAGCTAAAGCCAAGTGAGAGTCTGAGACATTACATTTCACAAATCACAATTTGACTGAGATTGAGCTATTATGCTAAAGAAAAGAAAAATAAATACATAAATTACTCGGCAAAAAAAAAAAACAGTCTATAGATGTTAAAGGCTGGCAGAGAAATATCCCCAGATAGTAGCACAGGATTTTAGTTAGAGGTATCAGAGTAAGACTTTTTTTTGTAAGAAATGTTGAAAAAAAAGATGTATAATTTTCCTTCTTCACAATTCTGCACGGATCTGCACTGGTCTGTCACATAATCCCACGATAAAATACATTAAATATTCGGTTAATAATGTAAGAAAAGGTGTAAAGATCTAAGACCTCTTCGTTAAATCAACTTTAACCATGGCTATGGAGCTTGTACAAAAATTCAAAATCAATACATCTTCCACAAACCTCAACCCAGAAGCGTATTGCCAGGCAGCGTCAGGCTGGACCAAAGGGTCCCTTAAGCTTGTTCTGCTGTCATTGAAGAACCAGAGGAATGTCTCGGAAACAAACAGACCTGGGCTGCAGGAAATGCATCACCAGGCCTTGCATGTCTCAGCCACAAATACACTCAACGTTATTGTCTTGCCTCCCACTCCTGACAAAGTATCTGCAACCACAAAGGTAATTAGTCTAAAAATAACCTTCCTTCACTTTCCCCCTCCCACGCTTAACCTGGAATGTCTTCCCTGTCACAGCTTCTGGAGTGTTTTTTTCCTGAGAGGACTTTGCGCTCGGCCTGGGTCTCCGCTGTGACCCTTCTCCGCACGAACAATGCCCAGGAGGCTCTGCTCTCTCACTTAAACCGTGAACGCCGGGCCTGGGATGACGGGGTTGAACCGCAGTTCCAGTCCAAATGTCTATATCCTGTAGTAACAGGATGCAAGGAGATGGACTGGAGTCACGTTTCACGCATCCTGACGCCTTTCGCTCCTCCTCGCCATCCCGCCGCTCCTGCTCCCACCTCCGTGTACAGTAAGGGGGAGAAGACGGAGGTGAGAGGGGCGCAGGGGGCACCGTGGATGCCCAGGCAGGGCGTCATTGGGTTCAGGCGTAGGATGTGGAGGGAAGCTTCTACTTCAGGACTGAGAGTGGAGGGCAGGGAGGTCAGCGCCGTCCTAGAAGGGGGTCGCCTCGCACTGTGGGAGGGGGGAATATCAGCCAGTTCACACTGGTGAGAATGGGGAAAGTGTGTGTGTGTGTGATGGTGAAGGGGGAGTCCAGTCCCTCGAGAGAGGGTGGGAAGCTTCCACTATGTCATAGAAAAAAAAAAAAACATTTCCTTGTAGCTGCCTCAAAGAAAACAACAAGGTTATCCAGTTACACAAGTGTCCGTGGTCAAGACTTACAAAACCTACACCTAGCCTGAAGACTGTTCTACCTGGGGGGGAGAATAAGAAACCAATCACAGCTCAGCTGCACACGGAAATTAAATTACAAGTGAATCCCTAAGAAGATGAAATTTTCTCCTAAATCTCACAGTCACATCTTATTTGTGCGCGTTGCAAATCTGTCCGTTGTGGAAGAGTGGCACGAAGACGGCGGTTGTTGAAAGAAAGCCACTAGAAGTCAGTGGGGGGATGCAGCAAACATGTGGACCACTTATTGGGCTCCATGCAAAACACACCCTGGCCACCATGAAACACAGAGGTGGAGGCGTCATGCCGTGGGACATGATGGGACGACAGATGACGCTAAAAGGCAGAGGCGCTCCAGACTGAGAATGACCTTCCAGCACAACAACAACCGCCAACAAACAGAGCTACAGTGCTATGGATTGGATGACAGCATCTTTGTGTTAAAATGGCCCAGTCAAAGTCCAAGTCTGAATCCGGATGCTCTCCACCCAATCTGACTAAGCCTGAGCTATTTTGTAAATAATGGACATTCTATATTATTAGTGTCACACTTTTATTCGAAAAACATTCCGAAAACCATGTTATTTTCATCCCATTTCACACCTGGGCACTACTATGTTTTGGCTTTTTTACATAAAATATCAATAAGATAAAACAAAGTTAGTTGTTTGGAAATATAACACTTGACCAAAACTGCAACCTCACTTTGCATTTGAAGAAAACCTTGTTTTTATTAGCTGGTGCCAAGCCATCCAATAGAGGGATGAATATCTCATTATTATTTCTGATTATCATTCTTACTTAATCCAAATTTGACGCACCAATGCTGCAAATTATTACAATACATATTATCTGCATATAGCATGAGGCAATTCTTGTCATCTGAGCAGGTTTTCATGCATACACAATCAAATGCTGTGAATTTCTCTCCTGCTGTGACTCAGTTGTTCCCTTTTCTCATCTCTTTGTATCATGTCCGGTTCACTCGGTGACAGCGTGTGAGTCCCTTTGTGCTTGTTATCGTGGGAAAGCAAAACATGTGATTGGTCCTTTCCTCGGTGTGCCTCCTTCACAGTACTACAACAGGCCAATGAACCGAGACCAGAGGAATATCGCCTGGAGCAGCAAGAAAGGTTTCACCATCCAGGAGCCCAACTTCTCCGACATCGGCCTCCTCCACTGCGTGGCGGTCGTCGACGGAGTCAAACACGACTCGCGCAAATACTTTGTATACAGACCAGGTCAGTCTTTACGCCACTCCAATGCGAAGGTATCGACGTCCCGAAGGTTTGCGTTCTAAACCGTGCGTTTTTTTTTTCTCGTCGATCTCAGTGAGTAACATCACGGAGGTGTATCTGAACACCAGCGGGGATGTGCGGGCCCTGAAAGGGGAGAGGCTGGCGCTGAACTGCACCGCCACTGCAGAGCTGAACACCAGAGTCAACATCACCTGGGACTATCCTGGAAAGGTCAGACCTACATTCAGCCAGGCTGAAACCGGCACAGGTTTTAAACAATAATAGAGCTTTGATTGAGACTGAGCAGAAATGCTAACTTTCTTTCCTCTCTGGGATGTAAAAAGTGACAGGCTGGTTTCTGGGTATCAACTTTAATCAGAAAAATCTCTGTTATGTGTGAAGTTTGTGATTATTTGCCTACTATTAGGACAGGGAATTAGTGGGAAAACACAAAAAACAACAACACATACAGCACACTGTCTGTGGAAATGAAAGAGAATTGTTTTTTATCTGGATTTGTTTGGAATATTTATATGTAGTCAATATGTTACCAGGAATTGGCATCTCAAACAGGTCAAACTCAAAGATTAGACCTTTTGTTTCCATTGAAGCTATTTTCTGAACCAAAGAAGCACAAACGTCTCTATCTGCAGGTCAGCTGTGGACTTGTTTGTCTCAAAGTTTTTTTCCTTTGGCTTATATGGTTATTTTGATCTTAAATTCAATTCAGTTTTATTTATATAGCAACAATTCACAACGCCTGTCATCTCAAGGCAATTCACAAAGTCTGTTTCATGAAATCCTACAGACAGACTGGTTAGAAGCTTTTCTACCTGAGGAAAGCCAGCAGATTGCATGGAGTCATTGACTTGCAGCATTCATTCCTCCTGAAAGAGCGCGTAGCCACAGTGGTCACCTGCATTGTGTCGCTGACTTTGCAGCAATCCCTCATACCGAGCTTCCATGTAGCGGCATACTGAAGCTTTCTTCTTTCTCTTACATAGTTCTTGCTATTATAACATCAGCAATTTGACATGAAAATGTTAATATTTTATACAGTCATGATTTACAAGAGATAGAAGTGGCAATTTCAAACATTTATCTATTTTCTTTTAGTTTACATAAAGTTGAATGAATGTATTACAGTTTTTATTTTGATGGTTAGGGTAACAATGGAATCAGTAAAGACCCGCAAAACATTCTTGTATCACATTTGATTCAGAGTTTTGTCCACAATTTACCTATAAAACATTACACAATATTAACTGAAATAAATTGCTTTGTGACTCTATTAAAGACAGCTTTTAAAACAAACTGTTTTTTTTTACATGTACCTTTTTTAAATCCTTTTTAAAAGACTTTGTACTACATGAAATCTCTGCTTCTAAGGTGCTCCTGCCCCCACCAGGAGGGCTTTTAAGAGTTTTTTTCAATACGAGGTGGCTGCTAATCAGAGCAACGTCACAGTGTAAGCCATATGACATACAATGATGAGGAAAACAAAGGCTGATTTAAAACAAGAAAAATGCAAATGGGAAGTAAGTAGATGCAGCAAATTCTAAAATAGTATTTGTCTGGACACAAAGGAGAAGTTCTTGGTAGTCATTAGACCAACGCCCAGTGAAAATTTTCCCACTGGTTCTCTTCAGTGAAATAATGCTTGACGCTATTACCAGGGGGATACTAAATAGGGTTGGACCTTATAGAAAAAAAAAAAACATATCAATAAAATAGAAATCATATTAATAGATATCGATAATTATCAACAATTTCAAAATATATATTTTAAGTGCAGTCCTGGCCATTTTATGCTGTTGCTTAGCGACCTATTTTTAGATACAGAACAACAAACACTGAATTCAAACTCAACCCTTAATTCAACAAACTTTTTACCAAAACTGACAGTTTTTAAAAAAGAAAAAAAGATCTTGTGCTCTCTGAACTCTTTGAAGGGGGCGGAGCGTTTCTGCGTCTGCGTTATTGATTGGTTGGGAGGATTTAATGAAGTAATATTAACCTACATGATAGGCTAGAGTGTAAAAGGAATGAAAACTGTTCTATTCAACATTTTATTGACCCTTTTCTTTATCTCGATATACATCTATCGATCGATACATATTGTTATTGAATTATTTTATTGACCCTTTGTTGTAAATAATAACGTTAGGAGACGTTGACAGCGTAGCTCCACTAATAATAGATTAAATGACTGACAGGGAAAAAAATGCCTTTTTATCCATTTATTAAGTCTATGTGAAAGTTGTTTATTTAGCCAGCTTACCCTCTTTTTCTCCTCTTTGGATAACCAATCTCAGTTAAAAATCTTCACTTTCATAGACTTAGACTTAGACTTAGACAACTTTACTGTCGTTTTGTATGCACAGAGTGCGTACAGAACGAAATTTCGTTTGCATACAGCTTGAAAGATCACAGTAAATTGCAGTAAATTTCAGGATAAAGATGCAGCAGCGATTTATGTAAACAATTGAAATGTAAACAATGTAAAAATCATGTGTGTTGTATTTAGTCATGGTAAAGCATTCGTTGATTGGAAATAAGAACTTCCACATGCAGAGATATTTAAAAGTGACTTCATGTTGCTTGGTTTGGACCCCCAGGTGAGCGTTCTGTTTACTTTGTCGCTGTTGCTCGTTCAACCCTCAGACAAACAACGCAGGCTCCAGCTTTAAAAGGCTGGTGAAGCACCCGATGCACATGGTCTTCTACAGCGTGCTGACCATCCCGAAGCTGCAGCGCTCCGACCGGGGCCTCTACACCTGCCGCGTCACCAGCGGCGAGCAGAGCAAACAGCAGCAAACCACGGTCACCGTCTACAGTGAGTCCCCCCGTGTCTCCTGATGTGTTCGGATGACTCAAGCAAGAGTTTCGATTTTAGTTTTCCTTCTGCTTTGTGATTGAAAAAACTCTGAGTCAGTCAGATGTGGAAAGCATGAGTGAACCTGTGTGCGTTACGCATCGCTGCCCTTTCAGATCGTCCGTTCATCCGTCTGAAGCCGAGAAATGGAACGGTGGTGGAGGTGCAAGCGGGCCAGAAATCCTACAAACTTTCCCCGAAACTTCGAGCGTTCCCTCCCCCTGAGGTTGTATGGTGAGGCTCGCCTTTCTCTTTCTGCATGTGGATCAGCGATGCTCCCCCCCTCCCCCTCCCCAGGAGTTAAACGTCTTCAATGTGTTCACTTGTTTTTGAAATTGCTTTCTTTGGAGAGCTGAAAACCGTGAGGTGTGTTTGTGTTCAACCCCCTCAATTTGATGCCATCAAAAACAGATGTCGCTTGATTAGTAAATAGAGAATAGGGGATAAAAGAAAGTCAAGTTTTTTAGTTTTGCAAACGCCAAGAACACAAATGGGAGAAGGTGCTCTGGTCAGAAGAGACGATAGTAGAAAGTTTTGCTCACCCAGAAGACACCACCCCCTCCATGACACACGGTGGTGGCGGTGTCATGCTGTGGAGATGCTAACAGGCAAGAGCAGCAAAGGCTGAGGCTGAATTTAGTGCAATAATGGAAGGAAACCTGCTGGAGGTTTAAAAAGACTTAAAACAAGGATGCAGCTTCAGCTTCCAGCAGGATAACGACTCTGAACATTCAGCCAGAGCGACCAAGGCAAGGAAAGGCAAGGCAATTTATTTGTATAGCATATTTTAGTACAGAGACAATGCAAAGTGCTTTACATGATTAAAATACAGGAAAAAAACAGAATAAAAGCAAGTAGGAATAAAATGTAGAAACAAAATAGAATATGAGAGAACAAAACTAAAAGTAAACATTAAAAACAGTTGGACTACAAACTGTTTACTAACTGTAACATAATGTTTGATGGGAATTTTGCAATACCTTCTTCTAAAAACTTTTGTTTTTTGATATGTCATGTAGTTATTTTATTTAGAATAAGGTAAAATAAAATAAAATAAAAAAGCAATAAAATCTATAAGCCCCTTAAACTTTTCCATACCTTTTCAAACTCCAGCCATATCCTTCAATATAGTGATCTAATGACTAATGATGTTTCAGCAAAACAGAAAACAGTCGAAGGCAATCCTAAACAAATGTATTTTTAAACTTTAATCAAGGAAGGATTTTTTTTACTTTTTTGTTTTAGCTTTTACGGCACTAGTGGCTCATTTTTCGTACAAGGAAGGATTTGTATCAAAGCCTGTTGTAGGTTACAGCGCCCCAGCCAAAGTCCAGGCCTTAGTCGATCTGATCATCAGTGGCAAGGCTTAAACTAATTACTGTCAACAGAGGCTCTCCATCCGTTCTTACTGAGTTTGAGCTGTTTTGCCAAGAAAAAAAAATGTGCACAATCAGCAAGAGGGCTGAACACAAATGTACAAGATGCTTTTGCCAGTTTTATTGAACAACGTTCTTTCCACCTCACAATGTTGCCCTTTTCAGCGTCGGTCTATGACATAAAATTACAATAAAATACATGTTTTGGTTGCAAAGTGGTGACATGTTAAAGCATGACTCAAAAACGGTGCATTTTTTAAATTCCACATGACTTATTTCAGTGAACTTCGACTGATATGCAGACCACCTTCCCGTCCAGAGCACTTTGCGAAGCCTTGTGATTTGTTTCCGTCAGGTTGAAGGACGGTCAGGTGGCAGCAGATCGGTGCTCCAGATACCACATGGACGGGACTTCCCTGGTCATCCGGGACGTCGCAGAGGAGGACGCGGGAAAATACACCGTCCTCGTAGGGATCCAGAAACACGCTCTCTATCAGAACCTCACGCTCACGCTTGTGGTGAATGGTGAGATCCGATGAATGCTCAGGAGCCGGACGCCGGACTTCCTCCCTGCACCCGTTAAACGGTTCTTTCCTCTCCGTGTCCGCTCCTTGTCTCGCAGTGAGCCCTCAGATCGGCGAGAAAGCGGTGTCGTTGCAGGACCCCGGCTCCGTACCTCGGGGGAGCAGAAAACTGCTCCACTGCACATCCCACGGAGTCCCCCCTCCACATATTCAGTGGCTCTGGCATCCGTGCCCGTCCAAAGGCCTGTGAGTAGCCCAGGAGACCAAACGTCTCTGAAATTAGTGATTCGGGGTACCGTATACAACATGAGCTTTATTTAAAGCCATAAACATCAGCTTATTATCCATAATTTGACACGTTAGAGTTTCAACTAAACAGTAAACGGATCAGAGAACTATAGCTAAAGTATTTATTATGTGTCCCTTTTGATAGATTTGATTCATTTCTTGGGTTTGTAACCCTCGAATCACACATTTCAATGTATTTCATTAGGATTTCATGTGATAGCCCAACACAAAAAAAGGTTTATTATTCATTGTCCTGCTGGGTGGTGAAGCTACACGCCCAGTCTCAAGCCAAATGCAGCTTTTAACAGGTTTTCTTCCTGTATTTAGCACAGTCCACCTTCCAGTCTACTCTGACCTGCTTTCATCTCCCTGCTGCAAAGAAAAACATTCCCACAGCCTGATGCTGCCACCACCAGGCTTCATTATGGAGACGGGGTGTTTAGGGTAATGTGCAGGGTTAGTTTTCTACTAAAAAGTTACATTTTGGTTTGCTGGGTGCCAAACCGCTGCTCTCCTGGTCACTTCTTGCCCCTCTGTGATGGAGGCCAGACAACATGTTCTCCCATCTGAGCTGTGGGACTCTGCATCTCCTACCATGGGACCTCTTGGGATATCATTTTATAACCACGTCCCTGCTTTAAACTTCTCCACATCTTTCTCCTGGACCTGTTTGTTGTTTTGCTCGATCTTCGTGACACCGTCGGTTCACCAAAGCTTTCCTCTTAGGATTCTTTTCAGCAGTCCTTTATTTGCTTTTGAAGCCCTCCGTGGCCTCGTCCCATCCTTGTCACATCCTCTCTGAGGTGTTGCAGACTTAACCTGCACCTCCCAGGTCAGCTGCTCCTCACTGTACCAAGGACTGATTGTAAGCTCACAGGAAATCGGGCTTTTTGCTGGAGCAGCTCCTAAATGGTGGAATCATCTGCCCTCAGGAATTAGACAGGCATCTTCTTTGTCTGTTTTCTCCTGGAAATCTATCTTTTTAGCCTGGTATTGGACGCCCTGTGAGATGTTGGCTTTAATCATTGTTATATTGGCTTTTTTAGTTGTTTTTTTAGGCTGTATGATATTATTTTTCATCTAGGGGTGTTTACTAGTGTATTTTGTGGTATTTTATATGTCTTCTTCTTTTAAACGTATCTAACTACCCCTGGGTGAGGGGTAGGCAATAATAAGCTTTGCTTCAGCCTATTCCTTTTTTTTTGGTAAATTGTGGGTTTGTTTGTTCATCGTTGTTTTTTTTACTGTTTCCTGTGTTTAATGTTGGATAATTTACTAAAAAATAAAGTGAAAGTGAAAAAAAAATAAAATAAATAACTAGACAGCACATTGGTCCTGTGCTGGTTGTTTAAACAACTGGATCTAACAAACCTCTGCAGCTTCACATAGTTGAGCTCTATTTACCAAGCAAGTGACTCCTGAGAGCCATTAGTTGCTCTGGATTTTATATAGGGGTGTTGAAGTAAAGGGGGCTTAATACAAATGCATGCCACACTTTTTAAAAAACAACCTTAAAATCATCTGTGTTGGTCTATCACATGAAAATGGTAATTAAATACCTTGAAGTTTGAATATGCAACGTGACAGTGTGGAAAAGGAAAGGTGTATAAAAGCTATAATCTATAATGCATGTATAGTTTGACCACAAAAGACAAAAGTATTGCTAAAATGTTAGCCACGCCGATTTGCTATACAAATAGCTGCTCTGCTGTACGTTAGTCGGGGAGTAAGTGAGACCCATTTTTAAAAAATGAGACATGTTTTGTCTATGTCAGCATGTGTCCAGACAGCGCTTCCTTTTTGTAACCAGAACAGATGCCTTTTTAGGGCCTTTTAAGTGCTGGAATGTGCCAAAGTGTGCGTGCGTGTTTGTGTGCGTGTGCGTGTGCACCAAGGCTTGTGTTTGGATGTTTGTTTGCTCGTTCTACTCCTTTCCCATGTGTCTTGTTGTCTTACTGTCCAGCCTCTTGTTTTCCATATGTTTGTTTAAATGCATCTAAATATCCAGCCATTTATATGTGCGTATGTGTGCGTGTGCCTGCGTTTGTGTGTGGATATGTGTGTGCGCTTACACTCAGACACAGTACACGGTGTATCTCAGACTTGAAAGGACAGCGAAGAAAAAACACACTTCAATAGAGGCCAGTTCCGTGTTCTCAGTCACGATTTGTTGGTTTCCAAATCAAACGGTATGATTTAATGAATTTCCTGCGCAGGACGCAGAGTGAGAGGCCTGTTTATTATTGTGATTGCACACTGCATCCTGTGATGCTTTTTCGCGTATCTGACACACACTCTATATACAGAGTTCTCATGAGAAATGGCCCAACCCAGTGATGGAGAGGGACAGCCACTGAGTCAACACTGAGTGTTAAAGCAGCTACCTTGGCAGGAACACTGATTAAGCCGTTCTTGGAGGTCAGAGGCTCATTGTTTTGCTCACGACCCAGTCAGAAAGGTTAAGTATTACCTGAGAGCTTTGCAGCAGCCGCCCATACTCTCTTCCCCCCTCTGAGACACGCTGGCATCATTGGCGTGCTTGACCCGTAACCCTGGCACTCTCACGTGGCACAACGCCACCGTGCCTTCGCCTCTCCTTCAGAGAAGTCCAGACTAGAAACAGATACATTAGGTTTTTATTCAAACCCTGTGCCAGAGTTTAACTATCAAAGCCTCACCGTCATGCTAAATATAAACTGAGAGATGGAAAAAAAAATATTCTCGCAAATTTTACTTTGAAGACTCATTAAAAAACATTAAACGCTAACAATAAAAACTGAGCTTAAGGTTAAAATTGAATCATCCTGCACCTGCTGTGTATTTTGGTTGTATATGAGTGTATTTGTTTTTTAAGACGTCAAATGCAATCTGTTTTATGTAAGCTATAAAACCCTTTTTACTTAAGCATTTGGTAAGCATTTATTGCCATTATTGCCACCTTGAAAATTTGAAATTAAAGGGGTAGTTCAGGGTTTATGAAGGGAGGTTCAGTAAAATGGTTTAAGAAAACAGTTAACTGCAGTGGATTACTCCCTAATCTAGATTTATTCTTTTATACAGAATAAATCTAGATTAGCTGGACCAGAAGGCTGAAGCTATGAACCAATGCCATAGCAGACTTCTACATATTAAAATAACTAAAAAAACTTCTAAAAATATTTTATCGGTTTAAGCTAACGTTAATCTATAAACCTTTAACTTGTTGTGATGTTTGCATGGTGTGGTTATTTACAGTGAACCAAGTGATTATTTACACAGGGAAATGGAGCTAGACGGTGTGCCGCCAATGTTGTTCCTGTGTGAAATCTATATTGAAAACGCAACACATGATGCATTTTCCAGCAAAAAAAATAATAAAAAATATATTTTTCCACTGTTTACCTTTCTATTAAGTACCGTTACATGTAGCGTTTTTAGAAAGTGTTGCTAACAGGAAGATGTTTGGTTGTGCGCTGCCTCCTGGCTCCATTTCCTCCATAAAATCCAGTAATGGAAACAAGAAGAGAGTTTAAATGTTTATTCAAGCTTAGCTTAAACTGGCTCTGCTTGTTTTTCAGTTAGGAGGTTTCTTTTAAGGTTCAAGTCTGCTTTCATTTCGGTCCCTTTCGAGCTAGCCGTTAGCTTCAGCCTACTGGGCCAGTAGCGCCAGCGGACTCTCTTGACGTCTTGATTCAGCATGAATACAGATCCGCTGGTCCCGAGAGAGGCCAAAGCAGATTTCTCTTGTTTTAAAACAATGTCACAGCAATTTATGAAACAACACTATTTTATGGTCCTTTAAACCATTGTCATGCTTCATTTGGTAGCTATTTACACAAAAATCAAAGATCAATGACAGGAAATGGAGGATGAAGGTAGTGCACCAGCAATGATCTTCCTGTCTAAAACAGGTACTCCAAGTAGAAGAACTAAATTATTTCTGTGCAAAGTAACCCTGACATAAAAACAAGGGTGGGTAAAATGTAGAAATACATATATAGCAGTTAAATAAATGCTATTTTATGTATTTTTAGACAACCTTATGCTTTTGTTGGGCAGTTGTGGCGACTGAAAGCACTACCTGTTCTATTCTTAATGTTTGTTTCACACAGGAAGGTCCTTGGGGGTGCACCCCCACCTACCACCATTCCCCATATAAATAATAATTTAGTTCTGAGTAATATAATAGACAGCTAACATGCAACACATTTGGTAACTCTAAATTACATAGAGTAGAAGAGAAGTATCTACGGGAGGTAAGATAAAAAAAAATCAAACTTTTAACAGAACCTCACCTAAAAAATTCTGAGCTAACCCTTTAAATTCACCTTAAAACAGATGAAAAATGTGTCGTAACTGTGCATTTGCAGCACGCTGCAGGCCATTAAATCCTAAAGCCAACCAGCCAACTAAACGTCTCTGCAGATTGCATTTGGCCTCTCAGCTGGCTAACTTAAGGTCCTCTATAAAAGCTCTGTTCTGGTTCTGCTTCAGTGTTTGTATTCAGTGTGTTTCTTTAGGTTATTAGTTTTGGTTGGATCCTCACAAGGCCCCTTGTTCTTTGCAGCCCCGCTGCACCACGAGCCTGACGCCGTGCTGGAGGAAGCCCAGGGACCGTGTACCAGGCTGGGCCAGACTGACGGGTGGCCTCTCGCCTGGGTCCTGAGTCCACTCCTGGGTCTGGCCCTGGGAACCTCGGCGCTCTTATCTGGCCCTGGCAGGAGGCGCACTGGGCTTCCTGTGCAAAAATCAGAGCGCTTTTCCTCTCGTTGTTTGGCTTCCTCTCCGACGCGAGACGCTTCCCAGCGGCGTGATTGTCCCTTCGTCTTCAAACGTGGCACAGTCCGCTTCCTCAAGAGCTTGATCTATTCTTGAGTGCTCTCCCACACCCCTTCCCCCCCACCACCAAACGTTGCTGCCCCCCCCACATACCTCTCCAGCCTCTTCCCTCACCAGCTCTGCCCTCCACAACAACCCAGCATCCTCCACCTTCCACCAAGGAGCAACTACTACCCACACAGGACCTCTCCTCCTCACACACCTCCTCCGCCGCCTGAACCCTCAGTGACAATACCACCTTGTGATTATCCTGCTGAACTGTAAACCGAGGAAAGAGACTTGGAACACTGCTGAGCAGTGAAGACCAGGAAACACAGGAGGATGGAGCTAAATAAGCCATAACATTAATGATATACGGACACCTGCTTTACTAATTATTTATTTATTTACATGATCTGCCCAAGCCCAGTCCCTCCCCCCACACCCGCCTGCCCCGTAGCTTTAGTGCTTCTTGCATTTTTACAGATACTATGAGCCAGAACAAGTGCAATTCCATCCATCCACCGGCTGCCTTCCCCAGAGCCGCTTTGCTTTTTTTTTTTTTTGTTTTTGTGTCCTAGAGTGGTACTATATTGGGTGCACGAACAATGCTTGCAAAAAAAAACCCCGATCTAACTCTGACGTCCACCAAAAGCTGTGAGTTTCTGTCTCAACATGTAGCCGCCCGATCAAAAAGGTCAAACACGCATTGCCTTTGCTGGGTGAACCGGGGGAGAGGACGAGCTTTGCGCCGTTCATTACGGGCTGCCTTCAGGTCTCTTTCAAGGACTGATGATCTGCAGAAGCCTACCATGTAGGAGGTCTGCACAGACCAGAGACTACCCCGCTGTTATCCCACGCCGTGTTAAAATGTCTTCTTTCCCTATATCAGATGGTGTCAGCATAGCATCCCTGTTGTATTCGTAATGGGAGTTAAATAAAACGTAAGCTTTTGAGTGATCCTGCCAACCAGTATGACAGCAGGAGTGTCTTAAAGCCTTCAGCGTGTCCGCCAGTGGGTTTCTGAGTAAATCTGTCCGTGAGCGTGCCTGAGCGTATGCATGTGTGCCATTTTACGGGTGTCTGCCAATGTGATTCATTCTCTGTATACAGATGTTTCTATGAGTAATATATGAATCTAATATTTAATAATTTTATACAACTAACTTACATAAGGACGTAAAATGTCAATATTTGCCAACTCTGTATGGATCTGTTAAAAATGTATAGAAGTGTTATATCATTTAGTTGTGTTTGTTTTTGGTCTTTTTCTTTTTTTTCTTTTTTTTTTTTTGCATTAAAACATGCTCATATTTGTGTACCGGTTCATGCGCTTGTGTGGTTATTTTTAAATTGTGACGGGAACATCCAGGGACATCCAAATGTATTTCAGGTCAGGACAGGAAGAGAGGACAGGAGACGAACCCCCTCCAAACGCACCCCCCCCCCCCCCACACACACTATTCAGGCAGCTGCTGCTCACCCTGTTGGCAGGCGCACACTGTATGACTGTGGATGCGGTATGGCTGGGTTGCATGTCTGCGTCACCTTCTGTGTCTTTACTACCAGCACGTCCGCACGTCCATCCCACTAACTTCATCTTCCAGAGCAAAGCTTTGAGAGTGGATGCTTCTCCTGTGAAGCGTGAGCGTGTGAGTTGGTGAGGCTGGCGAGGGTGTGTTGCTCAAGTGCGGATGTGCCGCATGGTGTCATGCACAGGGTGGGTCGTTGGTGCACTCACACACACACACACACACACGCACACACACACACAGACACACACACACACACACTATCTTGGAGGAAGAGCAATCAGGGAGCAGGGAGAGGAGCCAAACCTAGGGAGGAGCTCAGGACGCACGGTGACGACAAGGATACGGGACGAGACAGGGAGCAGTGGCATATCCTTAAACAGGCGGAGGATCAGTGAACAAAGTGGAAATGATGGTTTACAGTAAAGGATGTCCAGATACCGAAGGTGCGTCATTTTAGGCTTTAGCATCCTTGTAGGACCTGATTATTATGGCTCTCCTGTGACATTTGGGTAGGAAACCATTTCTAAAATATAGAATTAAGAAATAAAAAAATCTACTCGTCTAGTGTAAAAAAATAATATTTTACATTATAATAGCATTAGCTCCCATTGAAAGATTTTGAATAATCCAGCCTTTAATTTGGGTATATTTATTGGTTTGGGTTGAAAAATTTCTAATTTATCTTGCGAAAGGCAAGTGAACATGCTACTCAGGAGAGGCAAATATATTCATGTTTATAAGACAGGGAATGGCTATAAGAACGCAGCTACACTGCAAACAGGGAACTAAAAGTAAGTAATATTTTCTTTAAATTAATGTATTTGTCCTTTATTGGAGCAGATAAATAAGTTTGACTGTCAATTTAATGAGTATTTTTACCCCTAAAAAAGATAATTAGATATTCTGCACTTGAAATAAGATGATGGGGATGAGTTGTTTCTATTTCAAGTGCAATAATCTTATTAAGATAAGCTAAGATAGGCTTTATTGATCTCACATTGGAGAAATTCACATCACATCGGCTCAGTAATCAGTAATCATAGGAAGGAGGAGTCAAGTAGGACGAGGTGCATCAAATATATACAGTGTGTCCTCGTTATACCATGGATCAAAAGCAGTAGGTAAGAAAAAGCAAAAAAAGAAAAATACAAAAGGAAATAAGGCAGAGGATGTCTTCTGTACATTCACTGTATAGTGGAAAACAGAATCTGTATTCTACTGGCAGATCATTTAAACCTGCCTGCTTAAATCGAGGACAAATACATTCATATCAACATTTTACTTAATTTTAGTTCCCTTTTTGCAGCGTACTCTCTTAAACCTACACAGTCTTTAAGGATGGTTTTCTGGTCAGATGAGGCAAGTGTTTACGTTTCAACATATAAACCGCTATGATTGCTGTAAAACAGACACTTCACCTCATTCACACCACCCCCAGGCTGTAACAGGCTGTACACCGTAAATGTCAGCAGGGTACAGATAAAAAGAAAGTATCTGAAGTGACACAAGCCTGTAGATGTTTTGTTGAGGAGAAACATATTGCAAAGTGTGCTGTATCTAAAAATTAAGCCATAGCTAAAACACAACAAATCATTGTTTTATAGGCAATAAATACAATTTATGTAGCACGATTAACTGGATCATTGTTAAATTTGGTCCAGCCCAACTACTGTATTGTTTAAGGATTGTCCTAACAAAATGCATGTCATTATTAAAATGCATATCATTATTATTATTATTATTATTATTATTATTATTATTATTATTATTACTATTACTATTATTATTTTATTATTATTATTATTATTTCAGTATTAGCAGCCTCTAAAAGCCATTACATTCTAAATAGGTTTATAGCAATTTAATTAAAAAACACTGTAATAAATGTACTGTATTAAATTTACTTAGCTAAAACAAATCCACCAATGGGCAGAAATAAAGCAACTTGAATCTTGAAAGCTACTGTTTACCAAATTCAATTCAATTCAATTTAATTTTATTTATATAGCGGCAATTCATTAAACATGTCATCTCAAGGAACTTTACAAAGTCAAGTTCAATCATATTATACAGATTGGGTCATATTACACAGATTGGTCAAAAATGTTCCTATATAAGGAAACCAGTTGATTGCATCAAAGTCCCGACAAGCAGCATTCACTCCTGGAGAAGCGTAGAGCCACAGGGACAGTCGTCTGCATTGTTCATGGCTTTGCAGCAATCCCTCATACTGAGCAAGCATGAAGCGACAGTGGGAAGAAAAACCCCCCATTACCAGGAAGGTAAAACCTCCAGCAGAACCGGGCTCAGTATGAACGGTCATCTGCCTCGACTGACTGGGGTTACAGAAGACAGAGCAGAGACACAACAACAGAGACAAAAAAGCACAGAAGCACACATTGATCCAATAATCTGTTCTACATTAGATGGTAATAGCGGGTGATCTGTCTTCTCTGGATGATGTCACAGTTAACAGAACGCCAGACCAGGTGTACCTACTTTGAAGATAAAAGAGAGAGAGAGAACACAAAGTTAAAAGCTGAAGTGAAGACAAACAATGCAAAACTGGAGAACAGTAGAACTCAGTAGAGTGAGAAAAATAGGCCCCGATGTCCTCCAGCAGCCTAAGCCTATAGCAGTTTAACTATAGAGGTAACATGAGCCACTCTAACTATAAGTTATAAATTTACCCTGGCAGCCCTCACTCTGTCTTATTTTGTCACTTTCACTGAAGAACTAAAGTGAAACATCAGTGGAGTATATTTGAACAAAGGATGTAAAATGATCAGAGCAGAAAAAGTATTTTTTGCAGTGAAATCACAGACTGTAAGTTTTTTTGTCATACTTAATAATTACCTGCCTGACCATCTGGGAAATATAGTTAAACAATGGGAACACAATCCGAGTGCCCCCCAAGTGGTCAAGTAACTATTACGGGGTTCCTGCATAGTCTTGAAAATAAAATTGATTGAACTATTTTCAAGGTGTTTGCATCGATCTGTCTATCAGCCCATCTCTCTATTTATCCATGTCTGTGAGTGAACCTTCAAAAGCGCAGACAGAGCATCTGCATGGAGATGATATTAAGTAATGTGATTATCCAAGCTGCACACATTAAGAAGCAGAGTTGTATTCACACACTTGGCACTGCAAGTCGTGATGCTGATGCCAAAGAACTTTACATGTCCAGAGAAAATCTGTGGCTGTCCAAGCTTAGCAGGAGATCAAATTACACATGCTACAGTATCAGGTGCGTAAAAAGGCGGTTACTGAATGTTGGCTTTTGGAATACAACGCAGATGCACAATAGCTGCACAGAAGAACCAACAGAATCACCTCCAGTTTCTGCCTAGAAGTGAGGCTGCACATTTTTAGCTCTTTGATTCAGATCCATCTTAATCTATAAACTTATTTGATTAAAACAGTCTATTTTAAGCATATGATGACTATGAACCAGGCAATATAAGGTGAGCTTTGTGAGATTTTCACAACTCACAAAAAGATTTAATTTAAGGTTTCGTCTGTCTTGGAACTGGTCTAAAATCAGACTTGAGAATTTTGATCCCAGGACCAGTAAATGTAAAGCAAATGGTGTCCCTGCTGAATTCAAATCATCTAAAGTCTTGTGTATGAAGCATTTTCATTATCTTTGGTTTATTTAACTGTGTTTGAAATATATAAAATGTCAGATTTGATTTAGATCGAGAAAAACAAAACTGCCCTTTAAAAGTATTGTGATAAATTGTGGCTTTTTTTTTTCTTTACCAATCAGCAAAACAAGAACAAAAAGGAGGAAAGAACATGTGTTTGAAGCAAGCAGAGTGAATTTAAAGGTTCTTCCTTTGACTCGTTCCACTTTGTGACGTTAAATTTTGCCTCATGAGGTGACTGGCGTAAAATGGCCGCAGCACTTCTTGCGTAGGCGCCAGCTCCCATGGTGCGTAATCTACGGACTTAGACCGTGTGAGAGTCATTGAGAGACAGGAACTCTTGTCCTGGAAATGTAGGATGATTTTTTTTTTTTTTTTTTTTTTTTGAGAATGGAAGGAAGCTAAATGACAGGATGGGAATACCACCCCTGCATCCTTCCCAGTTGAACTAGTGTTACCTCGCAGCCCAGGACCCCCCCTATGGTCGGCTTGCTGAACAGGGGGAAAGGACTCGGCGCTATTAATATAAAATGGTTTGGTGATGCTGGATCACATCAAGCAGCAACGATCAAGGCATTTTCCTGTATGCCGGTCGCCCCCCGCTGAGCACAGCTGGGAAAAATACACCCACTCACACACATGGATTTATCATATAATGTCTTCTGTCAACACAGCTGAGTCTGTGTCCTTCTCCTGCTCTTCCTTCAAGGTGTTTTACATCCTCCTCCTCGCTGTGGAGCCCTGTGACGGAGAGTCTCCCCGCTACATCTGCGTACAACCACATCCTGAGTGTTACTCACACACAGGAAGTTCTTCAGGGGAACGAGAAGGTAGGAGAAGCCCTAAAAAAAAAAAAGTCCCAACAGGCTGAAGAACTATGGATGGGATTTTTGCTCCTGCAAAATCTTTTACTATTTATATTAAATAAAGTACATTTTTATGTGGTTTTGCATTTGAGAACAGATTTTTCAGGATGTTATTGTGTGCTGTGCAAAGTGCACCAAAGCAAACTGATGGATGAACAGAGAAATTGATTTCTTTCAGTAATTCAATTCAAGCAATGAAACTCATTAAGATACATAAAAAAATGAATGTCACTCATTCGAGAAAGTAACATTTTATATAAACTTATTACACATATTTCTAGCCTAAAACAGATTTATTTCTATCACACTTTTTCCTTCCACTAAACTTTCTATTGCTTGTATATAGCACCATGTGAATAACTCTTAAACAATGACCTTTTATGGTTTACTCTCCTTATGGGGGATGTTTTATAAAGTCGGTAATGTTTCATATCAGGGAGAAGTCAGCCATTTCTAAAGCTGTGTGTCTAAAATGTCTCATTTTCTTTTCAGGTCTTATGTAATATTCAGATTTTCTGAGAAATGGTATAGGGCACAGGTGTCAAACTCAAGGCCCGCGGGCCAAATCTGGCCCTTCAAGATAAATTATCCGGCCCTCGAGAGCCAAAAAAAAAGGCATATATCCTTCTATAGTGTATAAAGTGGCTAAAACTGTGCCTCCTGTAAGTGTAACTCACCCCAATATCAACTTTTTTTGCAGATAAACTGTATAAACTGCGCCTAAGAGTGCTACTTTTATGTTACTGTGCGTTTTTTATACTACTGTGTGAACTGGAATGAAATTATGAAATGAAAAGTATTGTCTTTACACATGCAAGCGGCCCTTTTAATGACTTCATGATGCCAAAGTGGCCCCATATATAAATTAGTTTGACACCCCTGGTATAGGGGATTTTTTATTAGCTGCAACACACAATCTTTAAAATTAAAATAAATAAACACTAATGCATCCTACAATAAATATTATATCATTCTGTGCAAAATTAATCTACATTCATGTAAAAAAAAATAATAATAATAATTAGCCAACCCTTGTTTCCTTCCATTTCTTGTTTGTTTTAGTCTCCGGTACCACTAAAGGAATATTCATTTGTACAAGTATAATGATAACAACAAAAATAGCTCATAAGAGTTTAATTTAAGAGCTGATATCCAGCCATTTTCCATGGTTTCCTTAATAATAACCAAAATCCCTTAAGTTCTTACATGAATATGGCATTGTGCTGCCAAAACCAGCACTTTTAAGCATTTCACACTTTCTTTTCTGTTTTATTCACATGATACACACAGGAGTTAGTACTTGATTGCATAACAATTGTTTTTCATGACTGCATGTAGTCTAATCTATTTTATTTTCCATTACTGAAATTAATATATGAGTTCCACTATTTAAATTGAATTACTGAAATAAATACATCTTTCACAAGTGTGAAATGAGGACCAGACGTTCACTGAGACTCCTGCCTGTCTGTACGTTCAATGGAAAATATGCCATTAGTAGAAAAGATAACAAGTCAGGGTATTTTCAACATGAGCGCTCATCATAACAGCAACATGTTCATGAGGATGTTTGGTCTCCCTGCAGACAGTGGGGGTCCTGACCGTCGCAGAGGCCTCCGTGTCTGGAGTGTACCGCTGTATCGCCTCCAACTCTGCGGGAACGGACCAGATGGATGTTCCCTTCTATGTCACAGGTGACTGGGACAAAATTACTCATTAAGGAGCCGTTATATTGTCACTCATAGTAGCACATGTGCAGTAGATTCTCCTGGCTGTTTTCTCCCCGTCATGATAGAAAACCAAACTGAAGGAATTTAACTTCACTTCCATTTGCTTTGCTTGATGTTTTTCTAAGAGCATGAACATTGTTTTTCGTCTGCTATTAGGTCAGTTCATTCTTTTAAGCCCTTGTTTTATTTCCAGTTGCAGTAAATGAGGCACATAATTACACTTAAACTAAAGGAAATAAGTATTTACAATGATTTACAGTAAGGCTAAACTTAAAGCCTTTTTATATCCAGGGTCGTCTAAACATAAGGAGTTGAAAACATATCAAAGGGAGCAGATGGAAATAACTGATTTGTATGATAATTGATTTGCACGACTGACTAAAATGGTAAAAATATCCAGTCATTGTACAAATAAAGAAAATGTAATTTATTGGATCTTACATATCGAAAAATTAAACACAATGACAAAATTATAATTATGGGTTCTGAAATGATGTGAATCTAACCTGAAGTGTTCAAATATTGCAACCATCCACTGTGTCATTCTTCATTGGAACAATGATAAAGCCAAAGCTCTAAAGGATTGGGCCAAAACTAAATACACCCTTGCTGCTTCTGTCGGATTTAGGAGTGAAAGTAGCACCATGGTGCTGAATATCAAATGTGATTGATGAGCTGATTATTAATAAGTGTGACCCATATGTACAGCGTTAGGGGGGTTTTGCATTTCTGGAGGATACAGGTGTGTTTTACGAAAATACCAGGGCAGAAAGACAACAGCAATGAGCTTAGAGAATAAATTTACATTACTTCTCAACAAAGAAAGGAACAAAATCATTATTTTGCAGTGAGAAATATTATATACAAGTTGATAACGAAGCCATTCAATTGAATATTATTTATAAAATACTTCTCATACAGGCAAGTCTGACATACAGAGCTTCATATATATATATATATATATATATATATATATATATATATATATATATATATATATAGAGAGAGAGAGAGAGAGATAGATAGATAGATAGATAGATAGATAGATAGATAGATAGATAGATAGATAGATAGATAGATAGATAGATAGATAGATAGATAGATAGATAGATAGATAGATAGATAGATAGATAGATAGTATTACATTAGTAGTAAACAGTGCTATTTAGAATAAGAAATAACAATACTAATAACAAATAATAACGTCCCTGTATTGCCAAGATTGTCAAGAATCTGAAAAGGAAAAAGTTCTAAACCACAATTAGATCATATAATACTTGCTAAATTGTGACTAAAATTTGAAATAAAGTTTAACTAAAATATGAAACCATAAGACATCATTAATAGCTATAAACGTGAATAAAGAGTCAACCTTAAAAGGAGTGTCTTCTCTTTTCTGTTAAAAGATGAGACAGTTGAATGGATGTCCCAGGAAATTCACCACAACCTCGGATTGTTCAGCGCTCAGAAAAACTTGTAAAAAAGTGTAAGAGCTTCATGCTAGGGCCCTGCAGACCTCCTGTTAAAGTTCATGACAGTTACAATTCGTGACAGCCAGATTAGAAAAAAAGACTAAAAAAGATGTTTAAAGGGCATGTTCGCTTTTCTCCTGAAACAAAAAGGAAGCATGACCTTTCCAAAAGTCCGTCTTCATGAACCACAAGATGTCTGGAGCAATGCTATTTGTGCAGATAAGACCAAATATGATTAAGCATGATGCAATGAATCAGGTCTGGCTTAAAACTATGCAGCCCATCGGCGGATACACCATGAACCGAGGGTGTACTTTCTTGATATGACCGCATAAAAAGGAAATGCTATTGCTTTTGACTTGTCTTAAACAATACAGTTTTTATGAATATTTTGGCCTTTTAAAAAGATATATTTAAAATAATATCACCATAGTCTTCTGTGTGATACAAAGACAAAGCAAATGTGTAAAATAATACACTAAACAGCACGAGACTCAAAGAAAACACAGGCACACAGATTTGGGGGGGGGGGGGGGGGGGGGAAGACCAGCTGCTGCAAAACACCTAAAGGGCGAATATCTTAAAAATGGAACCTTGATGCAAGCGGAAGCTGAAAGAGCAACACTTGCAGAACAAAGGGCTGGAGGGTACAAGTAGCATGCACGCTTCACTGCCCTCTGCAACGTTGTTTGCGACGAAAAGCTACATTTGGGTCAGGCAATGCGGGTCAAGCGGTTTTCTGTCTGGTTTCTGGATGTTTTAGTGGAATGTGTCTAAGCGTGGATGCCGGGCTGTTTTGAGCTGCTTAAACGTGAGCGAGAGCGAAACAGGAACCCGGAGCTCTTATCGTTCCACTTCCCCATGCAGCGTACTTCCTTGGACTGGCAGGCCCCGCTTTATTTCGGGAGGCCTTGGGGTGTTTGGTAAAGATAAACACTATCTGCCATCAGGAAACTCTCAGGCCGTTTCCACGGGAAGTTTCAAATAGCTAAAGTAAATAAAAAGCCTTTTCACTGTATTCCACTCGCTGTTTTTACTCACAATAGCCATTCAACATCGTCATCAAAGGTAAGGAGAGTGGAAGAATCTGATCTTCTGGAGAACTCAAGTCAAGAAACTGAGAGGGCCTTCTCCCGCTGAAGCAGCAGATCTGTAAAGTCCGCTGACCAAGCTGTGCGCCTTTTTCCACAGATGTCCCGGACGGCTTTAGCGTAGCCCAGCTGGAGCAGGCCAGGGAGGGTGGGGACCTTCATCTCGCCTGTTCTGCAAACAAGTACCTGTACACAGCGCTGTCATGGCGAAAACTGAATGACACGGGAGGATCCCGCTCTCCGGCCTGGAACACGCATCACCTCGAACCGGGGGAGTTCTCCAACGCCGTGGTCCTGACCTTAAAGAACCTGAGTGCCGAGGACTCTGGGGCCTACAGATGCTCCGCCCTCCAAGTCATCAGCGGGCGGGAGCTGCACCTGGACACCCAGGTGGAGGTCACAAGTGAGTCGCTGTAACCTCCCGCTCTGTTACCAAAACGTTAACGCTGATTTATACCGAAGCTGCAATATCCATCGATTCAAATTCAGGAGCGGTTTCACTTCTTGTTGATTAAAACTTGCTGTGAAGGAACAAAATCTGGCATTTTAGAACAAACTGTATAGTTCTTGGTCGACTGGAGATGTAGGGGGTCAAGTGGGCAGGAGAAATAAACAAACTGTTTAAACTGACTTTCACTTTAAACACTGATGCTAAAAGCAGCTAGCTTTGAGTCTACTTCCCTCAGTAAAAGCACCCTCATAATGGAGGTCGCTGCCAGTGTGAGTTCACTCCTTGCAAACCAGCCGGTTACAAGTTGGGGCTGATCAAACTCTTGCTGGATTCTAGTCACCGACAGATTTAAGGTTGTAACATGATCCCTTGATATAGAAATGCAAAATTGAGTTGTGTTTTTTTTTTTTTAATTGCACATGTCCTAGAACCTTTCGATGTGTCTCTGTTTCAACTCACCGGAATTAAATAATTATGGCTCCAGCAGGACTCCATAGCTTTAATTCACCCATTTAAATTCTCTACATATACGGATATTTAAAACTAATTAAAGTCACAGTTTGGTAGCAGGCATGGACCTGCTTCACGGTTCAAGATATAAGAGAAAGTGCCAAGGTGGGTTTTTCTGACTGTATGCAACATAGAGAGACGTGACGTTGTCCCTCCTTCACTGGCACACTGCCAGTCAGCTAGCTGAGACAAGGCGACTGCACTTTTCCCCCCCAAAATCAGCTGTTTGCAAATATTTCCGCTTGCAAAGAAATACAACAGTCATTGTGTGGAAAGCAAAGGAGCACCACCCATCCTTTTTATCAAAGAAACGCTCTTGTAAAACCACCAATGGCAAGCTATAAGTGGCGTGTTTGTAAAGCAGCTGACTACAGGCTCACCAGAGCAGATAGCCCCACTAATTACCAAGCTAATGTTAGCTTATTACACTTGTGTTGTTTCATAAAAGCCAGAATAGCAATCAGGTATACTATTCTGCCCAATAGTTGCAAACTAAATAATTAGTAAGGTGTTTAATTTTTTTAAAAATCTATATATTAAAATCAAAATAACACATTTATGTTAAAAAGTGAAGTTCTACTTCTAATAATCAACATGCTACATAGTTTTCACACATAGTCATGTTAGAAAGTAACCCCTGACATTCATGCAGACCTTCTATGTAACTAGTCCCCAGGAAAAGTTTGTTAAAAATCTTTGATTTTCTAAGTTTTATGAACCTTAGTTATTTTCTTCTATATAAATGTGAATCTTCCAATAATAAAATAATTAACGTGAGCAGGAGAAGGTGGGCATGTAACGATCAAGAAAGGCTTTAGCCATGAGTCCAAATGTTTAATGGTGTCCTTCTAAATCAGTTTTATATTCTTTAAATAGAATATCTATATCTATCTATCTATCTATCTATCTATCTATCTATCTATCTATCTATCTATATATATATATATACATATATATATATATATATATATATATATATATATATATATATATATATATATATATATATATATATATATATATATAGTTATATATAGTTAGGTTTTTTAAGCTCAAACTAATGCAATGTGCAATAAACACCCACACTCTCGTGCGATGATCTGGTTTCTTGGGAATCAGGTTCACCTCGGCTTCCTGGGGCCCCACCCAGCCGTACTTTTGCTCCTGCGCTCCGGCTAAGCACCTCTTTCACGTGGGAATGAGCTTTTGTGCGGAGGAAGAGCACACAATGGCACTTCCCACAATGCCACATTTACAGGCCCCCGCACAGAGCCAGAGGAACAATCAGCCAATCAGACACTGTCAGGCTCCCCCGGCCCCCGCTGACAATCATCAATTGTTGTCCAGGAGGAAGATAGGGGAAACAACAATCAGTCGCAGTGGTTAAGTGACTTTTCTGCATGTCTTTTACTGCTGTGCTCCACACAATCAGGGTTAAACGCGTCAACTTCCTCCCTCAGGACCCCCACAAGGGAATTTACTAGAGAGTCAGAGGGTGAATGAAAAGGGGGGAAAAAAGGGTTGGGAGTAGAAAGGGGAAAAAGGGGGGGGGGAAATAAAAGCATAGGATTAAAACAATTAGGGAACTTCATTTACTGTGTGTGCATTATAGCTTAAAAATAGTGCATGACAAAATGCCTTCCAGTCATTGTGAGCCCCATCCGTGTGATGAAATGAAGCGCTATTCTGGCTCTGAAGAAACGGGTTTAGGCCACAGGCGATTTTACAAAGAAATTGCCCAAGAGCACTGGAACTGCATCTGAGTCACAGGTCCAAACCGAGGTCACTTTTCTGCATGCAGCAGCGGACAATTATAATTATGATAAAGAGGCGAAAGTCCTGGAAAGAGAGCGGTAATAAATAGCACGGGTTTTATTTCATTAATAACTCAATCGGTTCATTAAAGATCATTCAAAGTTAAACTTACACCAGTTCCGCTTAGTTCGGAAGTCCTCTTATCCTCATTAAAACCCACCATAATTAAAGCAGTTCAAGACAGATAACAATGACAAAATGAGTTCTTGTAAAGCCTCTCGCTGCTTTCTTTTTCTCAGAAAACGTAAAATATTAAAGACACGTCTTTCCTAATGTCTGAGTAGCGGCCATCCTGCTACGTTATAATCACAAAATGAAATACGCTCTGTTGCGTTTTATTTGATAGACCGACATAAAGGGATAGAGAAGTGGGAGAAACACGCTACGTGCATTTTAAAAAATTAGTTTGAGGGCTATTGGAGAAAATTGTGAGGACCGAGGAAGACAGCAGACAGGCGAGGAGAAGTTTAACAGTGGAGTTAGGGCGACAAAACAGAGGATAACTCAGCTACAAACCTTTTCAAGACTTGGCTGTCCACCTAAACGGACAGGTCACACCACAAATTGGACCTTAATGGGGGAGTGGCAAGGAGGAAGGCGTTGTTGAAAGAAAGAGATCAGACAGCACGACTGTGTGGTGGAAGGTGCTCTCATCAGATGAGACCAAAATATTTCGGCCTCCATGCAAAATGGAGCTGTAACACTGCACATCATCCTGAAAAGACCATCCCAGGGTAAAAGCACGAGGGTGGCAGCATTATGTTGTGGGAAGGCCTTTTTTCAGCAGGGGAAGGGAGCTGGTCGGATCTGCAGGATAATTGATGAAGCTAAACATGGAGAAAAAGCTGTTGGAGGCTAAAAAAAATCTAAGTGAGGGTCTGTGACAAGCTGCACATCTCGCTCTCCTTTCAGCCCTGGAGCCGCCTGTGCTGCTCAGCAATTTGACGGACTGCACCGTGAACGCCAGCAGCTCGGTGACCCTGAGCTGCGAGTCTCGAGGAATCCCACCGCCAACCATCACGTGGTACAAAGACGAACGGGTCCTGCAGCAGGGATCAGGTAGGACAACGTCTGGCACGAGTGAACTTCAGCTCCTGACTGCAGCTTACAAGCCGTTCCCCCCCTGCTTCCCTCGCCAGGCATCGTCCTGTCAGCGGGAGACGGGACTCTCCATATTGACAGGATCACCGCAGACGACCAAGGCCTGTATACGTGCCTGGCCACCAACGACCGCGGATCTGCTGAGAGCTCTGCCTACATACGGGTCAACAGTGAGTGAAGATCGTGTTTCCCTTCAAGCAGGTCCTGCCTTTGATTGGCCGTTTGCTGAAACGTTAAAGCGAGCGCACCTCCTTATATGAGCATTTGTGATCGTGCATTGTTCCCAGCCTGTAGAAGTCACACAGTCTCCATGTGCAGCCCGTAGTACAGTATATCACGCATTGTTTCGTGTAGTATTTAAACCCAGAGGTGGGCTGTGTCAGTTCTATTAATGGAAGATGATGAATGTCATGTCTCTGAGTAAACATCGATCAAAGTCGGCCCTAACATAAACGCATTTTGCCTTTTGTTCGGTTTTCCTCATTCACGCACACACACACACACACACACACACACACACACACACACACACACACACACACATCCGGAGGTAGGAGAGGAGATGGAGTTTGCTGGAAGCGGTTGTGGTGGACCCGCTTCCCAGTCCAGGTTTGGACAGAGAAGCGGTGTGTGTGTGTGTGTGTGTGTGTGTGTGTGTGTGTGTGTGTGTGTGTGTGTGTGTCGTGTCCTGATGAGCCAGGAAGGAAGCTGTCTCCCGTTTTGATTTCCTCCGGAAGGGCCCGGCCTGCATCTCACAGAGGCTCCATGCTGAAGTGAGCTGCATGGGCATTTCTTTACCCTCCCATTAAACAAGGACAATAACAAAAAGTGGTGGAGCTAATGGGGGGGGGGGGGGGGGGGGGATTGAGGTTTTAAAGATCAAAATGTAAAGGTGAAAATGGCAATTAATTCAGGGAGGATTATGTGAAACCATTTGTCCTCTTCAGACTTGATCTCAGACAACAGTTTGAGCTTTGGGCTCTTAATTAGTTACTGCCGGCTCCAACGTACCAGAATCATCTGCCAGAATCATCTGCTCAGCGCGTAGAGCTCAGCGGAGGCCTGTTAACGAGCTTTTCGTTTGGTTCAGTGGAACAGGGGCGCATCTAACAGCAGTGGGACGGGGAGAAACTCTCTGAAAGGCCCTCAGGAAGCCTGCAGATCTATGGATCCTGTCCAGTTCAACAGTGGGTGGGTTAATAATGACAGAGGGTTGTGTGTTTGTGTGTGTGTGCACAGGTCCATCAGAAGTCTCCTTTCTGGAAATTCCCACCTTGACCTGTACCTGTGTGGTGGCCACTCTCTTCTGGCTCTTGCTCACGCTCTTTATTCGGAAATTGAAACAAGTAAGAGAACAAAAAAATAAATAAAATCACATCTGTAGCACTGTTTTCTAAAATGATTGGGCATAATAAGTAAAGTCGTTTGCAAGGTATTTACATCCACTGAATTTTTCACTGTGTGTCGTGTTACAAATACAAACATGAATGTATTTACTGGTGTTTTATGTAATAGACCAACACAAAGTAGTGCCTGATTGCTGTAAAATGACACTTCTTTTTTTAAATAAACAATCAGAACTGTGTGCCATCCTTCATTTGCAGCTGCAAGCTTGTTGGGTTATGTCTCTGTCAGCTTTGCACATCTGCAGACTGAAATTTTAGTCTATTATTCTTTGTAAAATAACTCAAGGTTGTGATTAGGAGCTTCTGTGAAAGGCAATTTTCAGATCTTGCTACAAATTGTCCATTTTAATGTATTTCAAGACTTTGACTAGGCCACTCTGACTCATGAACTAAACCATTCAGTTGCATCTCTGTATGTTGAGTGTCGTTGTCCTGCTAGAAGATGAAACTCTGTCCTGCTCTCAAGTCTTTCACAGCCTTTAAAGGTTTATTTTATAATTGTCCTCTCCACGGATCCTCCCAGGTCACTCTGGGCTGCTTCTCCTAAGGGTACCCTCCTTGCTCAACGTGCCACTTTAGGTGACGCAGGAAGGATTGAGTGCTAATCTGAAGCTCGGGATATTGTTTTATAACTTTGTCCGTCTGCTGTGTCCCTTGTTTGTTCACAAACATTCTTCACATATCTGCATTTATACTGAAAATAAATTACCTACGGGTGCACTCTGCTGACTAATTGGGTGACTTCTGAGGATTTTTTTATGTTTATTTAGGTAGATTTAAAAGGGGGCTGACATGCATTTGCAAGCCACACTTTTCATTTTTTTTTTTATTTGTAATAAACGTTGAAGGCCATTCAACATTTCCCTTCTACTTTGTGTTGGTCTATCCCTTAAAATGTCAAATAATTAATTAAATTCTGTTGCAAAATGTGGCGAAATTGTCAGGGGTGTTAATGCTTTCTCGTATTTGGACGGTAGCTTGTAGGTCAATGATCTTAAACCTCTAAAGCCGGAAATTAGGCCGTGAAAGTTTACACTAGACTCTTCCTTGTCTTAAAATTCAATTTGTGTGTGATTTTTGCTCATCTGCGTGTTTTTTCTCTCTCTCTCTCTCTCTCTTTCTGCTCCAAAGCCGAATATTGCAAACCAAAAAGCAGACTACTTATCAATCATAGTGGATACAGGAGAGGGGCCCGTAGCGGAGCAGTGTGAGCGCCTGCAGTATGACCCCAACCAATGGGAGTTCCCTCGGGAGCGTCTTAAATTGGGTATGCTTCTTTAGTCTATCAAAAAAATGCATATTTCTTGCTGTGCAATGGCCTTCTGTGAGATCGGACCAAACTTTGGAGCTGAGCGGGGACAGGAGGGAGGTGTTTGTGATCACAGAACTGATACAAGGATTTTCTCATAGCTCTTATCTGGTTATTATTGGGAGTGACTCCCTTTCCATTAATCAGACTCTGCGTCTGTGTAGTCTGGGGTGGGCTAATCAGCTGCAGCCTGCGGGTATTTCACTTGTGTTTACTGGAAGCAATCAACTCCCTCTGTGATCAGGGAGGGATGCAGAGTCGGACGGACAGCTGATGAGTTCCCCCTCCCTATCAGCGCCTCCCATCTGTGAATGGATGTGAATAAGAGTAATTAATTGACACACCTCTTGTTTCCGTGTCTTCCCGACTCTCACACAATCTCCCTTTCAACAGAGAAACCTCTCGGCCGCGGGGCCTTTGGTAAAGTGGTACAGGCGTCGGCCTTTGGCATCGACAGCTCTACCGGCTGCAGGACCGTGGCTGTGAAGATGCTCAAAGGTTGCACCCCTCATCTGTTTTCTACATGTCCATGACATCAAACTGAGAGGTTCCCCGTCCCTCGCTTTACTGTTACTGCCTTTCATCCACCAGAGGGCGCCACCGTCAGTGAACACAAGGCCCTGATGACTGAGCTGAAGATCCTCAATCACATTGGAAACCATCTGAACGTGGTCAACCTGCTGGGGGCCTGCACCAAGCCAGGAGGTGGCTTGTCTCGTCCAGCTCTGCACCTTTATGCGTGCTTCTGTCTGTGTGCACAGGTCACGGCTTCTCTTTGCACCTTCTAACTGAGGTTACGATTGTTGGCTTTGTGCACAGGACCGCTGATGGTTATTGTGGAGTACTGTCGCTTCGGAAACCTCTCTGCGTTCCTCAAAAACAAGCGAGACGTGTTTGTGCATTACCGGGTGAGTGCAGCAGCTCTCTCTGGTACGTGTGAGGCGCCTCCCTTAATGCACGCCTGTGTGAACAGCTCAGCAGCTACTTCTTGTGGTTTTGAGATGAACCCAGAAAACCCTTTTTGTGTGTAATTGCAAAATCCTACCCTTAGAAAAAAAAACTAACTTCTTCAATTTTTTGAGGTATGAAAATGTTATCAGCAGGGGAACAGAACATAGACTTCCTTAACTGCTTCACACGTTTACATATAATTGAAAAGCTTCTCTGTTTGACCTGAAAAAAAAGAGTGTTTGTGATCCAGAAGGGTCAATGAAAACAGAGTGGCCTTTAAACGTTTCAGTCTATAGGAAATAAAAAAAAACCTTGAACAGACTTGTTTCCTCCGCTTCAGCAGGCAGGAGGAACAGCTGCAGGGCCCGGTTTTGTCTCAATCCTCTCCAACAGCCAGACCGCCGTCATTTCAGAGTCTGGTGACACAAAAGACAAATGCCCTGGTAGGACCACAACTACACAGACATTTTCCTATCATCCATTATCAGTTTTTTTTCCCTCATCTTGGTTTTTTTTTCTCCTAGATCCAAAACTGCTGTCGTCATCCTCCTTCCCTCTTTTCCTGGAGGATCTCATTTCCTTCAGCTTTCAGGTGGCGAGAGGAATGGAGTTTCTGGCATCTCGCAAGGTTTGATACGGCACAGACACCCCTTAGTCCACAAACACTGACATTTAACAGGGGGCAGCGGTGGCCTAGGCAAAGCAGAAGTGGGTCAGAATCACACAGACTGCCACTCTGGGGGGAATGGCTTATCTGCACAGGACACATTTCATCGCAATAACAACAGAGATGATTATTGTTAATAGCATATCTTCGAATTCAGAGGTTTAAATACTTTTCTTTATTATTTGGCAGAACTTCCTTTTAAACTGCATGACTTGGTTCAAGTGTTTGGGGTTTCTTTCAACAAGTTTTCAACAAGTATTGGTCCATACTACCCAGAAATGGTGTAACTGACCCCAGTTTGTGCACAGCCCAGCTCACAGGGCTCACAAGTTCCTTCAAAAATATTGACTTTGTTGTCCTCGCTGTCATCAGTTTGTGCCGTGCTTTGGTTTATTGCCCGTTTGTAAGATCCATCTGTGCTAAACCTTTAAGTTCCTGGCTGATTTCTTGACACGCTGCTTTAATAATTGCAGGTGTTTTTTTCATTCTGGGATTTATATACACATTGGTTATTTACCAAAACCCTTTAATCCTGTCTCCCTCCTGGTTGGTTAAGATGGTTGGACATTGCCATAGTGTTTATAACGCGTGTATAAAATAATTTGGACAGATGAGCGTTGCCCTTCAGGTATGTGGGAATTGTACCCAAGGAGTGATGCCACACAAGAAGGGGGTGTGCATACGTTGTTGCCTTAAAGGTGTATAGCCACGTAATATGCTTATTAAAAAAAAGACCAAAAAACATTTGATCATGATGAAATAAGGCTATATTCATCAAGCCTCCATCTTGATAATGTTTTGATGGTCCTTTTTGAGCTGAAAGATAATTCGCTCTCAGGCGCGATTAGCAAATATAAACAGACGTGGTGACATCTAGTGGCAGTATCACAGAACTATCATAATGCCGGTTTGCTTAATTAATAAAACATTATTAAATTTTGCCAGACTGACCCTCTGCAATGTCTCGCAGTAAAGCGGCAGCTCGCCGTGATCGAAGACTAACCATTTTTATTTAAATACACTGATCTACAGCAACTTTAAGAGCCTTAATAAAGAACATTTACGTCAATCAACTCTGCGTCACATCTAAGCCTCGGCAGGTTTAGCGTCCGCCTCAGTGAACACCGACGCTCATACTGTATTCCCAGTGACATTCCAGGCTTTTCCGTCTTGGAATCATATATTTTGCACCTTTTTCACTGGATCTTGGACCTTTCTTCATTATTTTCACTGGGAGATGCTAATAAAGCTGCTTCTTGCTTTAACTCCTGCTGCGCACGCACAGTGTCGTACTTCTGGTAAAATCGTAAATAAACACGAAAGGCTAACACTAACAAATTGAGTAAGCAAAGCATAAAACACCAAAATAACAACTAATACGCCAGCAGGACGTGATAATCTTTTATACAACTTTGTATGCAAGCACAGTGCGCTACTGACATATGCATTTTAAAAAAAAGTCAAATAACATGGCTATGCACGTTTAAAATACAGCCACAGGTGTGCCTCCAGGTAACTCAAATGTTGTGAGGTGACCTATCGGCTGATAAAAGGCTATAAAGTATCCTTTGGGCTTTCACAAATTGTCCTTCACAAAAAATCTTCTGATTTTGGGAAAAAAGATATCCCTCTGATTATTTCAACATTTTTGCTGAAAGAGATGATCTGATGTCTGTTTATTAATTGTGCTTTTCTGTATGCCTGCATCAGTGTATCCACAGAGATCTGGCTGCAAGGAACATCTTGCTGACTGACAATAAGGTGGTGAAAATCTGTGATTTCGGCTTGGCCAGGGACATCTACAGGGACCCAGACTACGTCAGGAAAGGAGATGTGAGTAGAGGAACAGTTTCGTTTTACACCTTCTTCTCTGTTCTGTTGTCACAAAATGAGACTTGACTTGCTTTCATTTTCTCTCATGCAGCAATGTTTAAATTTTAAAGCATTCATAGCAGCTACCTAAAACGCAGCGACAGGGTTGGGGTGCAACTTATGTAGTTTTTAAAAGCAATAAGCGCTGTTTAAGCTTGTCATTTGTTTCCATAAGGCATACAAAATGCAAATTTATCAAAAGCCTTATCTATTAGTTGTGATATGAAAATATCACCGAAAACAAGGTGATATTACAAAGGATGTTGGTTGGTTTTATTGAGAGAATCACCCCCAAAAAAAAAAAAAGTCAGATCCTAAAAAAATCTGAATTATTTTGACAGTATATGTATGGTAGGTGTCTGGCTTCAGTGAGTAAAAGGATTAGTCAAGCATTTGAGGTGAGGTTCTGTTAAGCCTTGTAATGCCCACATCTTTACATTATAGTTAAATCCGGATTGTTACTTTCAAACTTAGTCTATTCTAAATGTTTGTTTTGTTTTTGTTTGTTTTATGGCCCAACAGACTTTTTGACTTATTGTATACCTCTTGTTTTAATTAGAGAAAGCCTACCAAAAATATTGCTTTACTAACTGAACATTATTCGATATTGCAAAATTTGAGAAGTTATTGGTTAAAACTCACCCACATATGTTTTTACTAGAAAAAGGCCAAATATAAGTAATGTTCCTTATTACTAACCCAACATCATTTTACTGATAATACAAATTGAAAATTACATTATAATTAAAACTTTAAATAACAAGTAGGTGTTCATGCAGGTCTCTGTGAATCATAAGCTGAACATTAAAACCGTCAATATCTTACCAGCAGTGGACAGCTGTCCTCATGTCTCCATTTAAATCCAGATTAGTTGGTCCCAGAGGCTGAAGCTAACAGACCAAACTGGACTTCTCAGGCCTTAAAACAACTCCTGTCTCAAAAATAGGTTTATACAAACCTGATTTATACCCTTTAAATCATTGTCATGTTTGCACTGGGGAGTTACAGCGAAGACAATTTCTATCCATCCATCCATCTTCTGACCCGCTTAATCCCTCATGGGGTCCCGGGGATTGCAGGTGCCTATCTCCAGCGTTCGAAGACAATTTCACACAGGAAATGATGATTGAAGGTAGTGCACCAACAAAGACCTTCCTGTGTGAAACAAGTACTAAGAACGGAAAACAACTACAGTCAAAATGACTGCTTCATACAACACTAAGGCAGCGTAACAACGAAGGAAATTAAACTGCATAATATTTTTGTTTTGTTTTTTACACACCGGAGGTGCTGCAACACTAATCTTCCTGCATGACATATTTATGGAAAACTGGACATTTGAATTTATTCCATTCAAAGTAATTATGTAGTATAAAAGTAACTAGTGATTAAAAAAATTTTTTTCTTTCAAAGGGACAGTGCGTAACTAATTTGGCTTTTAATCAGTAAAACTCAAGTATTGGGTTTATAAATGCATATTCTAGCAAAGTCTAATAACCTCACATCAGAAACGAAAACGTCTCATAGCGTAGAATTAGTAGTTTAGAAATACATAGCTGTCAATGCGCCCACTGAGTAGCGCCATGTTGCGTCGCTATTTCTGATTTCAGTAGCTGAAAGGAGACAAACTGTCAGCTACATATAGCTACACAGTTTATACGTATATATACGTTTTCCCTATCTGTCCTCTATATGGGGAAGTGCTGTCGGCGGAGTATAAACAAGCAAAGACGACCGTAGATTATTTTATTTGCCATTTTCTGTTGACATGGAGGACCATCCATATGCTTTGTCCAGTGAGAGATAAGAGAAAGTAACCAAGAAAAGAAAAAGAAGAAATAACTGGCAGAAAATGAGTGTCTATATCAGCGCAGCTATTATTACCAGGTGAAGTGGAGATGCAGAGGTTTTTGATACTCCGCGGCTTCCATAGTAGTTATTGCGCACTTAACGGTGAGGTCGTTTGTAATTCATTTAGCACAATACTAGATGGCGTACCAGTGTGAAAATCTTACACACTGGGGCTTTGAGCAATTGCTATTTTTTGAGTTTTAAACTGACTTTTCATCCTAGGAAGTTGCTTAATAATTGTCTTCTCTATAAATAACCTCCCAATGCAGACATGACTGATTTAAATCTGCAATGACATTTTTGAGATTGGAGCTGTTTTAAGACACAGAAATTTGCCTTGGTCTTAGACTCACTCGGAATAGCAATTATTTTTACTCACCGGGAAACTCTAATCTTAGTTTATACAGCATCAAGACGTCTAGTTATCCATTGTGAGGAAAATATTAAATATAACTACTTTGTAGCACTTCATTTTAAAAATACTAAACCTTCTACTTTTCTAGCTTTAAATTAGGCAAAGTTTATGCTAAAATGAATGTTAACCTCTAAATTAACTTTAGAGGTTAACATTGATAAATTTGCTAAAGTTAGGAATGTTTTTTTTTTTGTGCTCTGATTGGCTCACAGGCTCGTCTCCCTCTGAAGTGGATGTCTCCTGAGTCAATCTTTGACAAGGTTTTCACCACCCAGAGTGACGTGTGGTCCTACGGGATACTGCTGTGGGAGATCTTCTCTCTAGGTAAGACACCAAGTCACAACTCTTCCTGTTGTGTTTTAATCAGGACTTTAAAAAGTGTTGTTTGTCGATGTGTGTGTTTTTTGTACAACAGGAGCCTCTCCATACCCCGGTCTTCACATTGATGAGGAGTTTTGTCACCGGCTGAAGAGCGGAACGAGGATGCGCGCGCCAGAATACAGCACCCCTGAAATGTTGGTGGCTTTTTCTATTTTTTTTATATAAATATGAACCATCATTCTGGTGCAAAGGAGACAAAATGATCAGAGAATCACAGCTATATTTTGGGGGGAAGATTTGAATTATTATAAATGTTTTAATTACATTTTTTAAATCACATACCATAACATCCATTTTTTTTTTTACATTCTTGATTAAAAGGGCTGCTTTTCGTCGATTTAGAAAAATAGACCCTGATGATATTTTTTTTCAAAATCACCTATCCCACACCACACCCAACCACAGCTGTGGCTAAATGATGGAGTAACTGTCGGTAAAAGCCTCCTAGGAAAGCTGCACTTTGTTTCAGGCAGATCGGATTGAGGTTAGATGATGGTATATTAATAAGATAAAAAAAATTCTACAACTAAATATTAGTTTAGAAGTGTGAACACTTATGCATCCAGGGAATTGCAGCATTTCTATTTTTCTTATTTTATCAGCTAACACATCCATTTGTTTTACCATTGAATTGTTCATATTGAAGGTGTTAAAAGCCAGGAAATGAATCATGTATTTTTTTACCTCCAAAAAAAACTGACATTTCAACAGGGATATGTACACTTTTGTGAGCCACTGTATGTCATCCGATGATATGATTGTATTCAGAATTTAGCGGCAAAAGAACCAAAAGAGAACGAGGAGAGCAACATCAGTTCAATTCAGTTTTATTTACCTAGCACCAATTCACAACAAGGCTCTTTACAAAGTCAGTTCAATCAAATCACACAGACAGATTAGTTAAAAAGTTTTCCATCTAAGGAAACTAAGCAGATTGCATCACTCCTGGTTGAACATGTAGCCACAGTGGACAGTCGTCTGCATTGTGTCATTGACTTTGCAGCAATCCCTCATACCTGTATGTATGCATGCATGTAACGACAGCGGAGTAGAAAACTGCCCTTTAACAGGAAGAAACGTCCAGCAGAACCAGGATGAGTGTAAACGGATGTATGATGGAGCTTGATTATTAAGAGCTTTATTTGTGAGAAGGATAATTTTAAACTCTATTCTTGATTTAACAGGAAACCACTGAAGGGAAGCTAAAATACGGGAAATATGATCTCTCTTATTAATTTTAGTCAGAACTCTTGCTGCAGTGTTTTGAATCAGCTGGAGGCTTTGAACTGCATGTTGTGGACTTCTTGATAGTAAAGTATTACAATAGCAGCTCTTTGTCCAGGTATTACAAATAAATGCATAGACTAGTATTTCAGCATCACTCCTGAACAGAATATTTCTAATTTTGGCAATTTTTGGAGGTGAAAAAAGAAAACCCTGGAAACCTGTTTTATATGGGATTTAATGACATGTTCTGGTCAAAAATGACACCAAGGATTTTAATGTATTACTAAATGCCAATTTAATGCCATCCAGATAAAGTGACTGACCAAGAAATTTCTTTTTCAAAGACTCTGATACAAAGATGACAACTTCTGTGTTGTCTTAATTAACAACCTCTTGAGCACCAGGGTTGAAACAGCACCCAGTACCTGGAAAGAAACACAACTTTTCAGCAATTACAAACTATTTAAATAGTCATTATATTAATATATTTTTAAAATAATTTGACATTTTGTTAGAATTCACACATGTCTAATGTTTAAATGGAGTTTGTAATTGCTGGAGTAAAATGTAATTGGTTTTAATCATGTTATTTTGAGCACAAATTCAACACCTTGTACTTGTGTAAGAAGCTTATTAGTCATCCAAGTTTTTATGTCTTCAAGACTTTCCTGTAGTACATAACTAAGAGGATTCAGCTACAAATACAGCTGAGTATGATCAGCAGAACAGTTTAAATGTATCCAATATTATCTGATAATTTTACCAAATTGACAAACTGTAATCTGTCAGATAGATAAGATCTAAACCCACCTAATGTTTTCCCCTTAATCCCCACAGCACGTTCAACCATTTCTAAAAGAACATTGTGAACAACTGTTTTACATGCAGCACTGAGATCTAACAGGACAAGTACTGACACAAGTCCGTTATCTGAGGACATGAGAATATCATTAGTGACTTTCACTAAGGCTATGATGAGCTCTGAAGCCTGACTGAAACTATTCAGACTGCTCATTACTCTGTAAATGTTCACATACTTGATTAGGAACTACTTTCTCAAGAATTTCAGTCTCTGGGGACCCGGGAGGAATGTAACTTCAGCAATTGCAAACTACTTAAATAATCCCTACATTAATAATTAGATTCTTCAAGCAATTAGACATTCCTGTGGATTCTACACATCTATGGTTAGATGGAGTTTACAATTGCTGAAATAAACATAATTGGATGTTATTTTCAGCATAAATTCAGAAAAAAAAACAGGAAAAAAAAAACAGCCCGATATTTAGATAAGAAAGGAGGATTAGACATATGTAGATCTCTAATTTAACTATATTTATTCACTTCATGGTTTGGGGAAAAAAATAAATCCCTAATTATTTCTCAATGATCACATATGAAACTGGTACTGAGTTAAAGTTAATCTAGAATTTTGAGTTAACAATCACACCAGATGACTAAATAGTAATCTATGTGTGGGAGGAACTCAGCTAAACATTCAAAAACCAACGAGCGGTCATCTGTTAACCAGATGGCTGAACAACAGCTGGAGCTCATAACTTCATAAACCTGAAATAAACCCAGCCACAGAATTTAGCCACAGCTCTCAGACAAGTGTTTGTTTTTAGGCTTTGACATTTGCCCTTATATACAAAACCAGACGCTTTTATTGTTGCTGCCTCTTAACACTGGGTCCCAGTTTCAAAATCACACCAATGACTTATAGCTCACAGCTGGATTTTGATCTTTTTTTGGAGGGGGGGGGGGGGGGGGCATTACTAAAGACCGTAAACAAAGTCTCCATAAAATACAAAGCACATGGGGAAAATAAATATTGCTTAAACATTTTTAAATTGATATATGCTGTTATGGTGTTTTTCGTTATGATGACCTCAAAACTTTATTGTGTGAATGATGATTTGATGATTAGTAGTTTGAATGGTGTCCTCATTTAGACACAATTAAGATTATTCAGACCGGGAGACTGAAGCTAAACAGCTAGCCCAAAAGGGGAACTATCTATGAACAGTCATCAGGATAGCACTGACCAGTTGTTTACTCAACAAAAAAAAAAGGTTGGAGGTAGTGCGCCACTGATAATCTTTTTGTGTAAAACTTGCACCGAGAATGTGACATTTAAGGCATTTCCAGCAGAGTAACTGATATATCATAAAAGTAACAGGAAAAAATATTGTAGTGTTTTAAGTGAACGCTATTATATGGATTTCTGTCTTGCCTTACGTTTCTGTTAGCTGTTAGCTCAGAACAGATGCTTCATGTTCTCAAACCGTTTTAACAGGTGGCTCATCGTTTTCTGAGCGAATAACCGTCAGCTTTCTCTAAATTAATTGGCCAGCAAAAATGTGAGAGCAACGTAAAGATTCAAAAAACAACATTAACATAAATTACTTTGACAGTTTTAGGATGGTGGTGTTTTTAAGACAGTAGAGGCCCCTCTTGTGCTAGCTGTTAGCTTCAGTCTTCAGGAGACGCTAACGTGGGTTTACACTGAATGAAGAGACTGTGACTCGTATTTCATTAACTGCTTAGGACTTTTCAACAGAACCTCGCTTCACCTTTTTAAGACTCCTATAGTTTTTCACAGGATTTGATCTGTTATAGGGCGTGCACTTTTAAAATTGTTCTTGCTCCTGCTGTTCTTAAGGAAAAGTGTGTTTTTGTGTGTAGTTACAGCACGATGTTGGCGTGCTGGGAGGCAAACCCTTCAGAGCGACCCACCTTCACCAGCCTGGTGGAGATATTGGGAGACCTGCTACAGGCCAGAGTCCAGGAGGTCAAACATGAAACGTTCTTAGCCTTTTTATTTGTTGCTGCTGAAAACGGACAACCATTTCTAAGGTTTGACCGACGTCTCTTTCTCCAGCAGGATGGGAAGGACTACATTCCTCTGGGAGCTTTTATGAATGGAGATCGCTGTGAGGCCTTTAAGGACAACCCATTTGCAGTCACAAACCTGAGGTGAGGCGTCGTGCTTCTGCCTAGAATATTGCATTTATAGAGATAACAGAAATTATATTGAAGATAAAAAGTCTAAAAAAGGAAGTTAGGCGAAGGAGGTGGATGTGAAAGACAGCAATGTGGGGAAAGCAGAAGAGATTTCAACCCCTGTTTTAACTTTGAACCTCTTCCATCCAGCTACATGAGGGGTATGGCCACACTTCAGACTTTTGAGGAATTACCCTGTGAGGAGCAAGACAGCCGTGATGTGAGACAACACTTTCACATCTGCTCACGAGCTTTCCTTAAGACACAGCAACCGGTCCGATAAGTTGCACGTCTGAATCTCTTTTGGTTTTAGGAAGAGCAGAGCGACAGCGGGATGGTCCTTCCTTCAGAGGAGCTGAAGCAAATGATGCAGAGTAACACCAAGAACAAGAAAGTCAGCAGGTGCACTTCCCATCTGTAACCGCAGAAGTATTCACTCATCTTAGAGTTTTTCACATTTTGTCAGCCCCTTTTAATCTGATACCCCCAAATAAAATCCTCTGCAGCCACTTCCCTTCAGAAGTCACTCATAGTAACTGTGTGTAATTTAATCTCAAGTGTGTGTACAGTTTTTCAATGAAAGCCTTGATGTTAGTTGGAGAACATTAGTGAACAATCAACACCAGAAAGAAGCTGGTCAACGTTAATCGGAAGATAGATGGAGCTAAATGTGTTTTAAAATGGCCTAGTCAAAGTTTACAGCTAAATTGAACGAGTAGAGTTTGGCAGAAATGGAAGATTGTCACTAGATGTGCACAGCCGGTAGAGACAGTGGTTTATGCAAGTGATTCTACAAAGTACTGTAGTGTTGCACCGATGCCATTTTTTGGTCCCGATACGATACCCGATACCTGGCTGTGCAGTATTGGCCCATACCGATACCATCTGTCTGAAATTGATGTGTGTGTGTATATATGAAGAACTGCATACTACTTAGGGTAGTAGAACTTTTTATTGCCTACCTGGAATGGGTGACAATAGTTGAATAAACTTTTGGCTCCCAAAGGCCAAAATAGTGCAACATTGGTGAAATTATAACATGTATATTAGTAGTGCAACATTAAGACAGTAAAATTACATTAATAATTGAATAATCTCTTTTAAACCCTGAGTTTTGGCTCTCAAATGCTAAAATAGTGCAACTTTCATGAACTTATACAACATGTATAATGCTAGTGGGGAGAGAGAAGGCTGCGTTCAAGTGATGTACAAACATCAAAATGGTATTGGTGCCCTATTTGTTGGTACTCGCCGATACCGATACCACCATTTTAGTGCTGGATCGGGGCCCCATCCGATACTGGTATCGCTATCGGTGCAACACTAGTTAGAACAGAACCAAGTACTGAATAAAAATGAATACCAAACCTTTCAGTTTTGTATTTGACAAAAATCTACAAAGTCATGAATCACTTTTTCCCCTATCTTGTGTTGGTATATCATGAAGAAATTCAATAAAACTAGTCAATCTTTGTCTTTGATTTCAATAATTTCCAAAATTCTGGGATCAATAAAGTGCATCGTATCGTATTGTAACTGGACAAAATGTAAAGAAATTCTAGAAATCACACTTGTGTAGCTCAAGAAATTTAAACTAAGCAGACAAAATAAAATGCATACTTGCAAAACAGTGGCGCATAACCAGTTATTAAGCTATCAGCGTGTGTGTATTTCATTGTCTTCAGGTTCTCCATGTTTTCTAAGTGCAGAGGCAACCAGGCGGCCTTTCTGTGCAGCAACGGCTCCGGTCTCTGTGAAAACGAGCCCTCCATCCTGCCCGCTGACTGGGAGTCCGACGAGAGCTGCTCTCCTCCTCCAGACTACAACTCTGCCTTCCTCTACCCATCCCTTTAGCTCCTGGCTCCCTGCCGTGTGATCCTCAGTCTCCTTTCCAACAGAGTTCCCGCCTCAGTATTCAGCCATCCAAAGCCTTCTCTCCTTTCACACTTCGCTGGTTGCATCCTCTACCTCGCGGTAATGCCTGCAGGTGTTCCCATAACGTCATCTTTCCTAAAGTCTAAGCTCAAGAATGCATTCAGAGAGTCTAGAGCTAGATTTCTAAAATCGGAAACAAAACATCTGATGCAAAATCGACAAGAATGACGTTTCAGACTAATTTTCTCCTCTGGCCAGAGCAGCTAAGCTTCCAGAAGTTAGCCTGATCTCTATATAAAGCTTATTGTATTGGTACCTCCTGCTTTGTGAAGAGGAGCATTGCTGTATGGAATAACCGTTCCTCTTGCACAACTTCTATATGCTGGATGAAAAGATAGTATTCATATTAGACATTAGACAGAGTAAATAAATGTATTTATTTCTACTTTATAGTCATGTTATAGACGAGTTGAGCATTTATGTGCTCATTATTATTTAACAGAATTTTCACTGTATTATGTACATATACCTCTGAGTAAGGCAGTTTAATCCTGAAATGCACTGAAATCTCCTTTCAATGTGTTCATAGATTTAAATAGCAAAGCTTTTGTACCTCTGGAGTGTTGCCCTTTATCAGGTGTTGACATGAGAATTAATCAATTTCAGCAAAGTGGCATTATTAATGATTAAGTTTAGTTTACTAAAACCTCAAATGTCTCACACTGTTCTTATAGCGTAATCTCGTCCCCAGATATTGAATATACATATCTATAAATGCTTTTCTTTTTGTTATTCGGCATGTTGTATGGTGTTTTTATTTGGCACCAAGAGAAGAACTAAGTAATTTTAGTTCTAACAAAACATATTTCTCTTTCCTACACACATAGCTGCTGTTACATTTCCTGTCCCATACACTCATCGTGGGCATCATTAGGAGCCTCATTGAGGCATGAGGCTCCTAATGATGCATTTGGACCATTCTTCTGTCAAATAGTTCTAAAGCAAATTTTTTTTAATAGTTTTAGAAAACAAAATTTAGGTGCACATATTTGAATGTATTGTGGACTTGACCAAATCCACACCAGGTCACAGTTATGCCTACAAGGCTAAGCAATTCAGATACATCCCCACTGATATTAGGCTACAAATGCATTAAGTTGTACCTTAAACACCAAGCTTCTGTTAATTGGTTTCCTGACATACACCTGTTTTATAAGCCTAGTCAACTATTCAATGAGGTGGAGGTCATGATACGATGCTTTCTTGATTTGTTTGGATGATGATACGATATTCTCCGATATCACAAAGTCTGTCATGATTTCCAATCGATGTGATCAATATGGTGCGATATCATCTGGCCTACTATTATTTACATTGATATCAGCTCATGATTAATGATTAGACAATTTTCAAAGCTGTTACATGTATGAGGCATTGAAATCAAAAACAGCATGCTTCTAATTTTAAAATATTAATATTGATAATAATAGATTACCTATTCATTATAGTCTCATGCCTGCATTTAAAAAAAATTATCTTAAAAATTATACGGTTCGATATTTTCATTTTGCATCCATGTGATTGTACCATTGCTCTTTCAATTGTTTAATTGTTATCGATGTGGATCGATGTATCATTACACCCTTAGTGGAGGTCAGGATTTAAATAAATATAAGGTAAATATCATGTAAGATTGTTCATATAAGCCCGATCTATTGATTTCATGACCAGCTTTGATGTGTGTTGAGCATCAGGCGAGGTTGTCAAACATAGTCAACTTTATTTGCATAGCACCCTTCAGCAACAAGGTGGCTCAAATTGCTTTACATCATTAAAACATCATGAACACATCAAAACAGTCACAGTAACAAATATTATATTATATCAAATGAAAACAACATAGATACACATCGACTATGTTGGTCAATGGTCCTGTTATTTTGGGTGGTAAGAGACTCTAAACAGGCGGGTGTTCAGTCTTGATTTAAAGGAACTCAGTGTTTCGGCTGATTTGCAGTTTTCTGGATGTTTGTTCCAGATTTGTGGAGCGTAGAAGCTGCATGCTGCTTCTCCATGTCTGGTTCTGGGTCTGCAGAGTGGACCAGAACCAGAAGAGCTTAGTGGTCTGGAGAGTTGATACAGCAACAACAGCTCTTTAATGTATTTTGGTGCTAAGCTGTTCAGTGATTCAGTTCAGTGAAACCTGAGACCACCAGCTGTGAAGCATGGCGGTAGCTGCATCATGCTCTGGGTTACTTCTGCACTGCACAAAATGCACAGTATAATAAACTTCCCCTCAGACCAACAGCCAGGTGGTTGAAACCTGGAGGGGACTGGGGTGTTCCAGCAGGACAGTGATCCTGAACAAAGTTGGCTTTGAAGCAGATACAGCAAAGAAACGATATTCTACCATCCAGTGTCCTTATAAAGTCTGTGTGACGAATCCAGCCACCTAAAAGATGTGCCTCCATTTCTGGCTGCCTGATGTTGATGGCAAATCATTTATGAGCATAAGCAACATTTTGACCTTGTGTGGATCAGAGAAAATTCCCAATAATTTCAAACTTGTGCACCCAGGTAAAATCGCTCAGGTTGTTTGTTGCATAAGCATGAAAAAGGGAAGAGTACAAAAAAAATAAGTGCATTAAACCTCTGGACAGCATGCCGTGTTACATATTTTTAACACCAGCTTTATTTCAGCTTCGTGTACGACACTACTAGAACCAAAGCACTACAGGATTATTTTTTTAGAGTATTTGCCCATAAAATACAATCTACTGAGAAAAATTAAAACAAACCTGAAAATCTGCCAGTAATTATTACTAATGCTTTACTTTGTGTCACTATGGGCCAAATATTTTCAGCAGTGTACAGGTCAGTTTAGCTACCTGCTGTAAAACGATATTGTTGTAAATTGCCGACTCATGTTCAAATAAAGAATTTTTGTAATCTATGATCCGCATACTGTATTATTCTCATCATTAATGTTATTTGATGAAAAAAAGTTACCCAAGGGTATCAATCAGTGAGTAGTCTGAGATTGTGTCCAATTAATAAACATTACATAAATATGTCAATAAGCTCAAATTCTTCCAAAGTGGTGCGTTCATGTGTCACGGGAAATGTTTTTTCATATGACTTTTTGTTTACAACATAAAAACATCCTCAACATGGTAGGACAAAAGTTCATCTGTAAAGAGTCATGTGACATCTCTTCGTCCAATGAAAGTTCATTGATTTTCTAACATGCAATCCCAAACTGAAACCCTTTAAACTATGGCTGATCGGATCTAGAGGGAGCTGCGACTGAGAAGGTCCGGTCTCCCCAATGTTTACATTTTGTTCTCCGAATATTCAAGAAGAACTGGGCTGATGGCCTCAGGGATCGACCACGGCACTGCAGCTATTGGGGGAGCATTTACCAGCATTTTTTCTTATGGATAAGCCTTACATACACAAGTGCACTCTTAAAAAACACCTACAGGTGCTTACAGATTCACTTTTGTGCAGAAAGCCCCTATTATTAGCTTAGTTGTCACTTTATACATCTGATGTTTAATAATACTGTGTTTTTCAGTGATGGTATGAAGGTGTTGGTTGTTTGTATCTGTAATACTTTATCGATTTGTTTTGCTGTTTTTTTTATATCGCTCTTTGCAGGTTTAGAAGCAGACTCATTTTCCTCTCCTCTATTTTAGTCGCCTTTTCTCCCTTTCAGCGTGTAGTCTAATCATTTCCTCTTCTTGTTTTCTCTTCTGCCTTCCCGTTTATGTGTCTATTGAACATGAAATAGTCCCAGAGTAAAATCCAATAAAGCTTTATGCATTTATAAATGAAGTGGAGCTCTATGGAGAAAGCAGTAATACTCCACTTGTGAAAATAAAATCTGCCGGGCTCTCATTGGCATAAAGACAGCAATTCTTAATGCTACACTGCCAGACAGGACACATAAAAAAAGAAGGAAATCAATAAGTCAGAAATATGTGGTGCACCCGGACTATTAAAAGCTGTCTAGTTTGACGTCCACAGCCTTGTTCTGAGTTTTGTTTCAGGAACACAGACTCGAGGGTTAAATGAGGTGGAAATGATGCATCCAGTTCACTTTTATCAAAGCTCCAACATATTTTCAGTTTTATAATCCCAGCCCTCAAATTTAGCAGATTTTGTTTTAGCCTCTCCTGGAGCAATGCTAAGTGAGAGAAAATTATTGTGACGTGAATGCATGGTACAGACCGTTATAAAGCAATATAGGCGTTTCTGTAAGAATGACAGCCTGCTTTTGCTTTTCTGACAAGTTTATGACCACAGGGTCAACGTCTTCTGCAAAAACATGTTTTATAAAACCAGGACTGCAAAACTGCAAATAATTTCCATTAAATAGTCCTTTATACACAAACAAACAAAAAAAAAAAAAAATATATATATATATATATATATATATATATATATATATATATATATAAATAAACCCAACAGGCTCACCTTAACCCTTTAGCAAAGTTTTTCCACACCTCACCAGAGCCAGAAAATGCTAATTTGACACTTTTCAGACAGTGTGGGAACCCCGTTTTATATCCTGCACTAGCTTCCTCATCCTTTGTGTTACATAAACTTACTGGGATTTCATGAGACAGACTAATAAAGAAGTGCAAAATCATAAATTAAAAGTTTTTTTTTTTAATTCTCAAAATCTGAAAAGTCTGGTGTGCATTTGTATTCAAACCCTTCAGTCTGACAACGCTAAATAAAATCAGTTATTTAGGATTAGCCAATTGGTAATTAGTCCACCTGAATTTAATCTCAGTCTGAATTTATAAGAACAATTAATAGAAACGGCATCAATGAAAACCAAGGAGCACAGTAGACAGGCAGGAGAGCAAAAAGTAACATTTTGGCCTGGCTTCTCTTCAGCAAAGCCAGGGATGTCGTCAAATGCAGGCAAAAACCTGATAAACAGCCAAGACTAACAGAATGGTTTAGATCGAAGAATATTTAGTAAGAATGGCCTAGTCAAAGTCCTGACAGAAATGCAACTGATAAACAATAAAAAAAACTTGCAAACTGTTGCTCATACATGTTTTCTGTCCAATCTGAGCTCCATGTGTTAGAAAGGCAGAGGAGCAGGAGTTGAATATTTTTTAAATATGCATACAAATTTAACAAACAACAAAAGAGATCTCACATCAGACTCAGTTTTGGTATTCTTTATTAAAATACTGCTGTACACACAAATATTGCAAAAATTTGAGACTAGAACACAAGGAGGGGCATAAAACATACTAAGATGGTGATTGTAGGTGTGTTGCTGTGGGGGATAACAGGGTGGGAGGAGGGGGCGTCGGCTCTAAACTTAACTGGAGTGTGTGTTGTAATGTGGAGCGCAGTGATCTGAGCACTGGCACCGCGTCAGATGAGTCCAAAGGGTTTCAGGTGTGTGTGTGTGTCTGTGTGTGTGTGGAGGGGGGGATTTCTAAAGCACCACATTCACCAAATTTGCTTTTATTCGTATTCGTTCTTCGATTTCACTAAAACAGAGGAAGTAGTACATGATCTAACACGGCTCCCTGCGCGGCTGTTGCCCTAAAGGACAGATCATTTCATGGTTTCCTTAAAGTCAGAGTAAAGAGCCAAGCACGGATGAGATGCTGGCCGGTTCGGAAGTGCGCCGCGTGTTTGGTCGGCTATTATACGCCGAGTCGCAGGCGGTGGAGTCAAATCGGGGGGGGGGTTTTAAACGGAGACTGCAGCAGTACTGTTTTTAGCGATTAAATTCAAATTAAAACAGATCTGTGCTTTAGGGCAACATGAAATCCCACACAGCATGATCCCAACCACAGATTCAACCTCCATCTGAAGACGTCCCGCCCGACGACGGCCAAAGACATTCAATCATCAGGGCTGGGGGGGTATGGGGGGAGGGGGGGGGGCTGTTTGTCATCCTGAGAGAAAATTCGAGTGCGAAAGCTCATGATCCTAAATAGGTCAAACATAACTAAAATTCGGGGTCCCCCCCCCCCCCACCAACCCTTCCCCCTTTCACCTAAAACCCCTGCTGGAATTGGTCCACAGAGTATTAAAGAGCAAAGGTGAGGCGAAACCTGATTGGCCTCCTGTGTCCCGCTCTGCAATCTCGCAGCTCAGCAGAGAGAAAAAAGCAGCTGGTAAAAAGTCGCCAAATATTAATTTTCTTGCAAAACGTAGAATCCCCCCCCCCCTCCCTCCCCCCACGCTGAGGGCGGAGTGATGTTTGGGACATTATAGGACAAAAGAATAAGATGATAAAGACAGGGAGACTGAGGGTGAGGAGACCAGGGGGACATTCCACGAAGAGGCAGCTGCGGCTCACTGACGACAGCAGACCTGAAACAACCGCAGCGGCGTCCAGTAGCCACTAGGTGGCTGCTGCATATGTAACAAACGCTTCAGCCTCAGGAGAAGACACGCCCTTCCTCAGTGCCGACAGAAAAAACCTCAGATTCGGATCCTGAGCCCGAGTTCGCCCGCCCAAAAACGAGTACGTGTCTCATGTTCCTTTATCTCCTGTAGAAAAAAAAAAAACAACAAAAAAACATCTGAAAACCAGTCTTTCCCCAGTTATTCAACCCTTTCCACCTTCCCAAGTGGTTTGTCCTTTCACAAAAGGGACCAGCAGTCGAGGCTGAGCTGGGTTGGCCCATTTTAAGACACGGGCGCCATCCCGTGGCGCTGAAAGCCTCGGGCGATGCGTCCCGTCTCCCGAGTGCGTCAGAATGAAGGGGTGTGGTCTCCAGCCGGCAGAGAGAGAGATGCTAACTCAACAGATTTACATCCTCCTTGGTTCTACGCGTGTGACCCTTTGGCTCTCTGTGCGCCCAGAAGGCCACTCACACGTTTTTTTTTCTTTATTTAAAAAAAATAACAAAAATTAAAATCTTAATGCATCCTCCTCCTCAAATAGAAGAAAAAAATACATCCCCGACTGTAGAAATAAACAGTAAAAGCAGGAAAAATAAATTGTTTCTTGTTTTTTGTTCCCCCAAATAAAAAAAATGTCGTTCATCACAGCTTCCACGTTAGTCCATTTTCCTTTTTTTTTTTTTTGTTTTTCAATTTTCCAGCCACAAAAAAAAAAAAAAAAAAAAAAAGGCTTTACAAAAATGGTTCCTGGTGGACAGAAATCAGTGTATGTGACTGAGGTTCACGAAGCCCCGCCTCGCTGCCTTCGCTGTGCTGATGTCTGAGAGCCTGGTCCTCTGCTGTAGTGCAACGGTACGCTCCTGGTCTGGGCCAGTCCCGCCCGGGGCCCAACAGGGGGCGCTACAGAGAGCCGGCGGCTGCAGCCTGCAGCTCCTGGAAGGTGCTGTCGAAGCAGCGCTTCAGGTCCGAGTAGGTGACGACCAGGACGCTCTTCTCGTCCCGGGACACCAAGCTGATCTTCTCGGGAACGCCCGCGTCCAGCTGAGAACAAAAAACACGCGTTTTTTTTACGGCGAGCGCGACAAATGCAGACATGAGATTTGTGCACAGAGTCAGAGCATCCCTATTATCACATGCAGAACTGAGTATTTTTATTCAAACTGACCTGTGACATTTTCTCAAGTACAAGTATAGGTGTAAAACAGCTTTAAACGAAGTTTAAAAAAGAGGAACGAAAAGATCTTGTGATAAGATATTATATATTTGGGTTTGTAGCTCAGGATCTAAAAGTAGCCTTCGTATGATTTACAGTCTTCTCGCTTGCCTCACTGAAACAAACCTACTTGAACTCTCTTAGCTACAAAAAGTCAAACAAATGGTAATAAGACTGAACTTTTTGCTGTTTTAGTCAAAGAAATGCCGGTAAAAAATTTGTTTGAACTATAGGAAGCAAAATATGTGTGTCAGGGCTTTTCTCTAATAGAGATTGCTGCACAGGACCGAGCACCATTTGTATCGATCCAGCTCCCTGGCAGATTAACCTCTCTGAAATGTTTGTTCACATATCTCTCCCAAAGGTTTTATGCCAAAATGTTAAAAGAACCTCGATTTCCGGGTAATCTTTGAAACTAAGTCCAACTCTACGCCTTCAATGAGAGTTGCTTTTTTAGAAAATTCCCCCCCAAGAAAAAAAAAAGTAAAAAAAAAAAAAACAAAGCAACTGATGTTTTGCTTCCTCTCCTCTTCCTCTTTGCTTCCTCTCCTCTCTTTTTGAATTGAGAAGCTTTCTCAATTCAAAAAGTCTGGAGTAATGTGCAGTACCAAGCTTTATACTACTGCACAAACAGCGGCCTTGTAATGGCTTAGACGTGCAAATTCAACAGAAACAGGTCCACCCCTTAGTAACGAGGAGTTGTTAGGAGTTGTTCGGTTCAATCTGCTGGCTTAATGTCTTTAACGACCGCCCATTACTAAGAGGTGGACCTGTTTCTGTTGAATTTGCATGTCTAAGCCATTACAAGGCCTTTGTTAGGCAGTAGTATAAAGCTTGTTACTCATCATTACTCCAGGAAGCTTTCTCAATTCAAAAAGTCTGGAGAGGAAGTGAAACGTCTTCAACTACCGAAAACAAGTCCAGTTGCTTTGTTTTTTACTTTTTTTTTGGAATGACCATGACCTGGATGACAGAGAATCTTCACCAGCTTTTTTTTTAGAAAAGTGTCTTGAGTTTAGCCCCAGCTTTAAAACCACCAGAAACTGGCCTAAAAAAAAAAAAAGTTGGCAATATTGGTTTTAAGATCCTCTGGCTCAACACTTTATGGTGGATTTAAAACCGTTACCAAATGACCGGCTACTCTCAATTAGCTCACGACAACCAACCAATGAGCGACCCGGGCGTGAGCAGCTGCTGGTAAAGAGACTTGACTGACTTTGTTGAGGCAGGAGACGATGTGGCTGAGGTCGATCCACGGCATCCCCGCTTCCGTCACCTGGTGGAAGAGGTGATCGCGGAAAAGCTTCAGCAGGTAGCGGTCGCCCGTCTCCGACCACGCCGGGTCCTTCTGAAACCTGATCGACAGCACAGAGGTTTAGAGAGCGGCGGAGAGCAAATACGGACAAGCACGGGGTTGTTCCACCGTCGCGTTTACTCACTCCGGTCGCTCGTTGATGGTTCCCAGCTTGGCGAGCAGGCGGAAGAGGCGGCCATTTTGTACCTCCTGAAAGACAGTCGATAACGCCTTAAAGTTATCAAGTTTAAAAACAACAAACAAAACCTTTGTAGCAGGATGGACGGCAATCAAAATGTCGCACCGAAATGAAACTGACAGTTTTCAGGTTTGCTAAATTAATATTTTTAACTAATAGGCGCTTCACACATACAGGTAAATTACATTGGTTGCACAGCGAGCAACGCTGGAAAGCAGCGGTGAGGAATAACGCAACAAAAAGAGAACTAAATTGATAAGCTGCGAATAAATATTTGTGACCTTTATGATAAAAGCGCATTGGATGCCCGTAAGAGAACTGACTGGAAGTTGAATTAAAGTCATAATATTTCCAGAAACTGAAAGCCCAGCCGTTTGACCTTCTGTCCAAACAAGGTGCAAAGAGTCCGTTTCCTAGCAGGTGCCGCCAGACAACTTCCCTTTTACCAAAAATTAAAAGGAAGCTGCAGCGACATACTTTGCCGTCGCCTTGCGAGTGCTGAGATGACTCTGCACACAGACGAATAAAGTGACAGAGTGGTTTCAGAGCAGTTTCATTAAGCAGTGGCAGGATCTGTTCTACTTAAAAGGGCAGCCTGGGTTTGAGCCTGGGGGGCTCCCGTCCTTCACCAGCAACCTGCTGCTCTGTAAGAGCGCCGTCTTTAAACTAAACTACAACTGGGAAAGACTCAACACTATGGAGGATTGGACGTCTTTTAATCTTTGCAACAAAAAAAGCTTTTAAACTTGAGGTTAAGACTAAGAATGCCGTATGTTGAAGATACAAAAGAGAGACCGCCATGTTTTACAGTTGGGGTGGTGCGCATGTAAGGTGAGCAGGGTTTTACTCTGCTTAACATAGGCTGGGTGATGTGGCATAAAAATAAAATTCACATGAAATTTACAAACAACTTTAGAAAAAAGAAGCGTGGCTTGGCAACAGTGAGCGCGGGTCTGTTTTGCTAGTCTCTAGTATTCTTAGGAATATGGAAAGCGCAGAGGACAAAAAAATAAAAAATAAAAAAACACTGACATGATTAACACGCGGTAAAAAAAAAAATGGCGTTATGGTCTAACAAAGTTAATGTGTTAAAGCTGACAGCCCTACTATATCTATCTATCTATCTATCTATCTATCTATCTATATATATATATATATATATATATATATAAATAAATAAAAGAGAGAGAGGGAAAGGCTTCACTTAACTTGTGTCACTTGCATTGTCAAAAATCCTGATTGTTCAAAAAATGTAATCTTAATAAATTGCAAATTCCACTCAATTAATACAAGTCAATTTGTGCCCCAGCCCTAATTGCAAATAGTGATTTATATGTAGGTCATTTGTCCATACCACTCTCCCCTATAGCTTGAATTTATTACATAATGTGAGATTACATGGTCTCCTTTTAATTAAAATTGAAAATTATGTGTAATATTATCTTTCTTTCCCCGCCTCTCGCCCATTGACAGCTGGAGATAGGCACCAGCACCCCTCACGATCCCACAAGGGGTAGACGTGTTAAAAAATGAATGGCTGAATGGATGATCTTTATTTGTTTATAAAGTCTTTGTACTTATTCTTCTCAGTGATCAATAGGTTGTTAAAAAAGAAATGAGTAAATAAAAAAACTGCCTGCTTCAATGGAAATAATCAACATGGACGAAATTCGTCCTGGACCGGTCCTGAACCAGCTGGATGTGCTCAGTCTTTTCAATACGGAGAACATAAATGGAAATGAAATCTGAAAACACAAACACGGAAATCAGAAAAAGGCGCCGTCAAGTGTATTCCACTTGGTTTGGGTCCTTCTTAAGCAGGTGGGAAGAGTTAAATGGTAAATATCACTTTTCTAGCCATACCACCCACTCCAAGCGCTTTTCACCATAGATGCATGAAAACAATCGTGCACGCATCCCTGCACCAACATGCAGCTCAGCAGGCAACCTGGGGTTAAGTGTCCTGCCCAGGGGCACATTGACATGTGACAGGAGGAAGCTGGAATCCAACTAATAACCTTCAAATTTTAAGATGACTACTTTAGTTGCTTCTTTAACTATAAAAAAAGCAAGTTTAACATGTTTAGAGACATTTGTCTTGCTGCATTATCTCTTGAAACTTGAAAAAAAAAAAAAAAAAAAGTCCAGAAAATATTCGTCCTTTTGGATTTGCCGCCGTAATTCAGAATGTATTTATTTTCCTTCCTTTGCAAATGTTTTAGGCCTAGATAAGCTGGCATGTAGCGCTTCATTTTTACTCAAATGTTCCTGTGCAACCTCGATTTTCAGCAGCCTCTTGACCTGTGCGTGCCACGTGGAGACGTTTTTTCAGAGGAGCTGCGGTGTTTTGTTTTCTGTGCAGCTCTGTTGCTTCTTGTATTACTGCGTGTGAATTTACGAGCTGTAAAATTGGGCAATCTGGGAGTGGCTTTTGTCTTCTTTTCACTTTGGGTTTCATTGTGTACATTACAAAACTTCCTTCTGAAGGGGCGTTGGTAGACACTTTTAGGTATAACTCATACTATTCTGTTTTTTCCGACTATGCATCTTTAGCACTGTTTAGTTTTAAAACTATATCCAGCCTCATAAACATCAGCAATCAAACAAAGAAATATATTTGATGAGCAGAGAACACCTCAGATCTGATCTTTACCCATATCCCTCAGGTACCCTCAACTAACCCTGGACATAGCCACAATCTTTTATCTCCCCACTTATTGGCTCCCTGAATGTCCAGCACATAAATATTTTTTTTGCTCAAAGCTAGTAAACATTACTGTCAATATGAGTCAAAGTTAAACTACTCCTATTGTGCAGAAACTGTACATAGTTTAAAAAAAATTAGAGTCCCAGTTTTTGAAGATATTTTATTGAAAGTTTGAGTCAGTGTCTCAAAAGCGACAGCGATCTCTTCTGGTTCATTAGATTTAATTCCAGTTTGTTCCCTTTTGCAGGGGTGGCTAGTGAGCTACATGGAATCCAGTCTTAACATTTCCTTCCTGGGACTCTAAAGGAAAAGCCCCCCCCCCCTGCAGGAGCCATGCATGGGGCCTGAAAGAGGCCACGAGCTGAGTAACAATGAGCCTCTCTGAAACTCAGTTCCTACAGGGCATTGGAGAACATGTCAGCCAATTCAACGATAAGTCTCTCACTTCTGCTTAAAAACAGATGCAGAAGTGAACGAATCCGTCTATGCCAGCTTTGTTTTGCTTCCTTGGGGGACTCCAGACGGAGCTGAAAGGCCGGCACAGGACCCAGTTCCCCATGCTGAGGGCGAAATCTGCTGAAATCACCCGCTGCAATGCAGGGACTTGACTGCAACCGGATCAGAGACCGCTCCGGAGCCTCGGACAAGGCCTCCCCTCCGAACACGTTTCGGCTAGCTCGTAGCCGCAGAGCTGCATGTCTTGTGCTGAAATGACGTTTTCCCTTTTCATTGCGCTTTCCGTGGATGGCCAAAGTCGAGCTCACACGAGACACCGACAGGTTGGAGAGAGAAACCAAAAGGAAAGGTTACATGGTTATTGGGAAATGTTTGTGTAAGGTGTCCACATGGTGTTCTTAAACACAAAGAGCTAACGGTCGTAGCTCATGATAGCATTGTGATACAATGTCATTGCCGATGTGATTCGAGTGCGTTTTTATAGTTATATAATAAATGTTATCTTCACAGGGGTTTCATACACTAATGATATATTAATGTTTATGTTAACTGGCTCACTCATTATGACTAAAACTTCGGCATTAGTTTTAAAGATAGTGCCGAAAATACGCTAGCCAAAATGCTAGTTAGCTTCTGGTAACTTCTGATTTCTGGTTATTCAACAAAAGCCGTTTTAAACATAAAGCTTGTTTCGTTTCACTCCGCCATCGTTTGATAGAGCTATGAGCCTCATTCCCGCATTAATATGGTAGATTAATGTCGATTTAAAGGTGTTTTGTTCAACTTTAGGACTAACAGATTTTAGTGACCGATCCCTGCAACGACTCCTATCTCCCAGAGGTAAAAGTCGCATTAATAAAATCGAGCGTCCCTAAAAGTAATGATCTTACAGAGCAAAGCATTCTTTAAAACGTTATTTCCTCAAATAATGTTCTGTGTAACTCGGGATTTGCATTGTGAATGGTTGAAACACATACCAAATGTTGTTCTGAATTAGTTAAGCTAATTTAACTCCATTAGATGTTCTTTAAAATCAGATCTGCAGTGAACCAGGATTCACTGAATTATTCTGATTATGATCAACCACTTTTGTCTTTGTGTTCTTTTGCGTGTACATAGTTCCTTAGCTTAGCTTATTTTTATCTTCATTTTGCTTAGTAGTTTAGTTAAGTTTCACTAGTCTAGTAGAGAGGATTTATTGATTGAAATATTGTGCTAATTCAGATACACAGCATTCTATAGTGATGTTCTCTAGATGTTAATTTTATTTCTGTTATTAAATTATTGAACTTGAAGAGAAGTTGTCACTCATTTATTCTATATGTGCAGTTTGCTGTTAAAAGATCGCCAGTGCTCATATCATCCCTTTCAACCATTGTCCTGATATCAGCTCTAGAGCCGATATCCTCCAGACAATATTTAACAGAGTTATTTATTAAACATTAAATACCTTTTAAAACAGTGTATAATTGCACAACAGCTGTGACGTTTCCTCTTAACTTCTTTATTTGTGCAAATTTCTTTTAAAATACCTTTGACCTTATTTATCTTAAGAAAATTGCTTTTGCATTCCCAGTATATTTAGTGACCATGTCTCAGAGACGTAACTATTTGTCTATCATGTATTGCTTTGGTTTTGAGAGCAGTTTTAAAAGCACAATCTTGCCGTTTCATAAATGCCGAAATAGTTCTTTTTATCCCAGGCAGATGCTATCCTGTTTTTGTTTTTGTTTTTTTTATCTGGAAGTGACGTGTTGTGTTTTGAATAAGTGTCAAATGTATTAAGTTTTGTTTACTTTTTCATGTGTTATATGGTCGGACCAATTCATTTCATTCAATGCAGCTTCCAGGTTACCCATTTCCCCTGACCCAAAGGGAGCAGTGGACCGAGGCAGGGACCTTTGGGTCTGTCTGCTGAAGCCTGGTTGATGGGCGGGGTCAGCTAGGCTCCTTCTGCAGTTCTGGTCAGGCGCCAGTAAAAACCGAATTGCTGCAGTTTCCCTGGCAAGGCATGGCACATAAAGCAGCATGAGCTGCTACATGCCCATATTGACGTCAGCTGCAGCCACAGCATGGCTTTGGCTGGTGTTGTGGTTTAGAGTTAGCAGAGCCACTGCCTGAAGTAATCCTTACTGCAACCTGGACAGGCTGTGCTGCTACTAAAGTTTGTTCTGGTGATAGAAGTGATGTAGTTGTATCCTTGGATTGGCTTATTAACTAATGGACCAGGGTTCAGCTGCATATCTCCACTTAGTAACAGCAAGCAAAACAAACAACTGTAGGCACAATATTTGATGTTTTCTAGAAAATCCTGCATGAACGGCATTCTTACACAAAATTGGGTAGTTAATTAAATATCGTGTCTTATTAAAAACCAAAAAAGGAGCCATCTTGGTTTATCAGTCTGAGTTGGCTTATGTCCAAGAGTAGAGAGTTGGTTTCTGGTCAAGCTGATGCCTGGAGTTGGTGGGACAAGGAGAAATAGCAAAGTGATGCCCTTTTATTAAATCTTATCTCAAAGTCCCAAATTTCCTTGAGTTGACAAAAAAAATGTCAGTTGAAACCGATAAAAACTAATGAAAGATGTTGAAGAGGAGAATTAAGTATGGAGCTGCATGGCACCCACCTTCTTCCGCCATCTTGGAGTTAGATTGACATTTATTTTACGTTAATATCATTGAATGCAGCATAGAAACGCAACTTACCTCTTCACAAATTGTGTTAAAACAAAATCTTATGCAGTCTCTGCTTCTTAAGTGTAAAAACACCCTTCTGCAAGCATAACCGTCTAAAATAACCTCACTCTGATTTGTAGGTTCACAAACTTCTGCTACTTACAAATTAAATAGTGTTTCAACAAATTATGTTTTAACTTTTTTTTTTTATTTGTTGTAATGACCTCTTTTCTATGCTCCTCTATTACATGCCAAATAACGCTGCTCTGATGTAAACGCAGAATGGCGAATGAATGATTAAATGACTCATCTGCTTCTCAGTCGCATTCATTCAGACAATATGCTTCAGATGTTTCACAAAACATCTGAAGCAACACCAAAGGCTTTTCTTAACAAAAGCACTCCCTGGCCAGATAAACAATACACCCAGTTTTATAGGAGGAGACACTGAGCTAACAGATGAGCTGACAAACAGGAAACCCTCCCCGCCATCACACAAACCAGCAGGTTAAAAGCTGCAGCTGTTTGTGCAAAACTTTACATTTCTGTTCATAAGAAAAGCAAACTCTGACCCCAGACTGCAGGTTAAAGTACACAGAGAGAGGAGCTGGGTTGGTGCATTAGACCAGAGTACATAAGGGGAAGAGGAACTTAAGGCATGAAGATAAAGAAATGTACAAAAGCCTTCGCGGCACTTATTTCACACATTTACACCAATATGGGGAAACCAAACTTAAGAGCAAGCGGCAAACGTTTTAATAAACCCCGTACCACACCCTGCATTCACGCCACTTCCCGCTAAGCTAATTAAACTCTTTCCTGCTTAAGCTACGTCAGAATATCCACTACCACATTCTTTATGCATTCGCCAAGGTGGACGTTACCTTGGCCAGGTCCTCCTCGATCACGTCGTTTCTCATCTGCGACGCGTCGAGCTGCGTGTAGAACCGCGCTCCGATCATGGGCATGATGTCATTGACGCTGCGCAGGCGAGACTGATCCGTCAGCAGGTACCTGCAGACAGGGGAAAACAGATCAACGCTGCAATGACTCCACAAGATTTGGGAAACTTCCCCTTTTCTGCAAATTAACTTTCAGATCAAAGGTTGTTACGTAAAATTGTGTAAAGGGTGACTTGGCTCCAGAGAAGCAAAATGTTCAATATTGAACGGAGGCTGGACGTTTTCTAAGGTATTTACCTTTTATGTAGTCTGCTATATTAAATCTGACCCTTATTAATGGAAATATATATTATCTGAAAGCTAGAAGGTGTTTCACTGAAATGGAGCATGCATGTCATTGGACTCGGAGCATGCACTCTGGACTCGGTGGAGGAAGTAGCGGAGAGGAGGGTGTTAACCAAGCTTACATCCATCATGGACAACACCTTTCACCCCCTGCACCAGACTGTAGAGGAGCTGAGCAGCTCCTTTAGCGACAGACTTAGACACCCTGTCTGTAAAAAGGAGTGCTACCGCAGGTCATTCATCCCTGCTGCTACCAAACTTTACAATGCTGCACTATAACTGTGATAACTTGTGCAACAACTACTGTGCAATTCTATTTAAGACACTGTGCAATGACCTATGCAATAATACTGTTAAATAATCCTGTTTAATAAGCGACTTCAGCTGTATAGATATCTCACTACCTCACTGTTGCTCTTACCTGGTACCACTTAACGTAAAATGTCATTCCATTTGTGTACAAGTCACCTGAGCGTACATAATTCACCCTAAATATCTGCTTTATTTTCCCTGTACTTTTTATTTTTGATACACATATGTGTGTATCAAAATATTTATTTTGATACACACATATTTGATACACACATATTTGATACACACAAAACACACATTTTTGATACACACTGTATCAAAAATAATATTTTTGATACACAGTGTGTCCACATACACATATGTGGACACACTGTATATACCTTATGCACCTTTCCTCCTTGTGGCACCTTTCTTTTTGTTTATTAAGCCGATGTGTGACAAGTAAATTTCTCCACTGTGAGATCAATAAAGCCCTAAACTATCTTATCTTATGTCAGATACCAACAGCCCATTTAGGACTCCTTACAGTTTAATACTCCAGTTTTTCTATGTGCCAAAGCAAACTTTTGATAGGTAAAAAAAAAAAAAACTGTGCACTAATGCAAGTTGTTTTTTCAAAGATGTAAAAAAAATTTGTTACGGTTTCAATTTCATCTTCTCTTCAGAATCCAGAGGACCAGAACGCGACACCTGCGTCTTAAGGTTTCTGCAACTTTCACAATGTTACGTGTTTAACCTAGAAATCTATCACGGAGTCCTTGTACAATAACCGCTTTATGGTGTGATTTTGCAGGCTAGTGTTTAACATGTCACCATTTTCCTCATTTGTTTTACGCTTACGGCTGTTGTTCAGGAAGAAGACCAGTTGTTTTTAAACTAAAATTGAATACCAAAAGAATTTCTACTTGAATTCATTCACAAAATGCAATGTATTTTATTTTTACATCTTGTTTTAAACCAAAACAAAGTAGCATGTACTGGTTATGTGGAAGTAATGTTTTTTTTTTCTTCCCTGAAGCTAAAATCTGGAAAGTGCGGCAGGCATTTGTGTTGAGTCCCCCAGAGCCGAGACTCTGCAGAACCACCTTCTGTTTGGTTACAGCTAAAAGCCTTAGGGTGCGTGTCAGGCAGATTTGAAATTCTAGAGACTGAAATTTTGGTTCATTCATCTTTAGAAAACTGCCCAAGTTCACTTGGTTCGAAAGTGGAGCATCTGTTCCGATCAACTTTTAAGTTTTGCCAGGGATTCTCTATTGGATTTAGGTTTGGGCTTTGACTGGGCCATTCCTACCGTTGGATCTAAACCAGGCATCTCTTCTGCGTGTTTTAGCCGTTTACCTGCCTCCTCACGCCTGACTTAAATAAATGGGTGATGGAGAAGACACCGCCTCTAAACAGACACATCTAAAACAGGCAATAAACAGCAAACCGTGCTTCTTGTAGCTTACAATTGCTTATTTCTTGGCACTTTCCAATAAAGGCCAGACTGTTAAAGGGCGTGGCTAATTATTAACAAGCTCCTCTAAAATTATAACAGACCTCTTGGCATTGCTCTTTAATGCTCTCCTTGTTCCCCCATACTTGTTATTTTCGGGTATGATGGATCAAACGCTGGCATGTAAAACATTCGAAGGTACTGATTAATCAGATGACTTTGAAAACGGTTGCAAAGGATTTGATTGATTAGGGTAAAGAACCCCAATAAACACATTTAAGTCCTTGATTGCATGCAGCCTGAACGTATCAGCTGCAAACATGTTAGCAGAGAATGCAGCATGTCAGTAAACATCGCTACTTTAGATTATTTGGTCGGTAAAAGGTTGTGGTTCATCTAATAAAGTGTGAGAAATGCGTTTAGATTTTGAGCCTTTTTACATGTGAGCCTCTTGGCTTTCGTGGGTTCTGACTAATTTAGATAGAGGCTCGACCACCTGCTTTAAAATAACAAAACAACGGGCACTTTTTCATGTAACAAGACCTGAAACTTAATAATTTGTTTAGTTAGCTGGGGTTTACAGCTTTTTTCATGTGTTTAAATGTTCATGCATTTATGTTCTTACAGAGTTCTGGTTGTTGCTGAATAACGTAGGGAAATTTATTTTTAAAGATTCAAAAGTTAGACAATGCATATATTTCCAGAGGATATTTGAAATTCTGTTTTAAACATCTCAATGTTAAAATGTTGAAATATTTGAAATCACTGGTCTAGCACATATTGGCAGCTTAAAAAAGCCTAAATTAGCCGTTTGAGCCGTTCTGACAACTTAAAAACAGGAGAAGTGCACCAGAAAATTGCTCATTAGACACTTTTTATGCCAACTCGATTTTCTCTGGAGTGTGTTGGACTACAAATGTTGAAGTTTATAGTCCAACTTTTCTCATATCTTAACCTACTGCTACTATTCCACAGCAATGTGCTTTCCTCCAACATATTTCTGTTCACGTACGACACTTTGAATCGTCTGCGTTACTGAAAAGTGCTTTATAAATAAACTTGCCTTGCTTTGGAGCGATAACTTGGAAAGAAAACGGCCCTAGAGGTGTTTTATTGTGCTTTACAGTGTTCATCCCTCTTACAGAATAAGATTCTTGAGGTCCGAAGAGTAGTTTATGGACACCAGCTCCATGGCCTTCTGCAGGTTCTCCCTCTGAATCCCAGCCAGCGAGTTACAGGCCAAAGCCAGCACCACCTTGCCCAGCGAAACCAGATCTGCTTGCTGCACGACAAAAACACACAATTACATATATACTGGTACGGGGGCGCAACTTAAACAGTTTGTCGACATCAAATCTGGATGTTGAGAATGCTGCACTGCAAAGGGAACTAAAAATAGGTAAAAATGTTGTTGAAATGAGTGCGTTTATCCTTGATTTGAGCAGGTAAGTTTAAATGATCTGCCAATGGAATGAGATTTTTGCTCATAAAATAGGAACAACTCACCTCCATCTTTTTTTCAAGTGCAGTATTCTAATCATCTTATAGTAGGGGTAAAAATACTCATTCAATTGACAGATAGTCTTATCTGCCTACTCAAATCAAGGACAAATACGCTAATTTCAGTTAGTAAAATCTTACTTTTAGTTCCCTTTTTGCAGTGAACTCTGTCATTGCATAAGTACCTGGTACTGCGGCATCAGGGCGAGATGATTGGTCTGACTGTTGTCAAACGTCAAGACATCAAACACCCCAGCGCAGTTCACCCGTAACCTTCAGATAAGAGACCAGCAGCTTTTATCAGTTTCTACGCTCGTCTGGGAAGTCTGGACCGAAAATAATTATCTCCGTTTAGCACATTAACGTCACAGGGCGGGCTTTATTTAACACTTTTCTGTTAAAAAAGGCATTTAAGGCGTGGAGTAGGGGGGTTTAAACAACAGCAGGTGGACTCTGATGGGGAATAAAACTGCCTATACCTGGTTTTGCCAGTGATGAGTATCTTGCTGGGGTCCATAACCCGACAGGCGAGGCCGGCCGTGTGGATGGTCCGCAAGGCCGAGCTGAGCTGGACGATGTAGGCCCAGATCAGCGACTCCGGCAGGAGGCCCGCGTGCTGCCGTGGCGGAGGAGGTTCGTGTTGCCCTTCACAAGCGAAAGACGCTTTATCACACACAAGCAGCTTGTGGGTTTGACATATATCTTACAAACTAAACCTCAGACTGGCAGCTTCTTCGGTAATTCTCAACAGAACCATGTCTGGCAGACGCAATATCAGTGGGGTTAAAAACAAAACAAAAAAAACTAGGGCTGGGCGATAAATCGATTTAATTGATTAATTCGAATTTATAAGATTTTATTTCGCCAATACACTCATTGAGTTTCCATGAAGAGAACAGCATGTGATGCTAAATATATGTTTAGGCAAATGTATTATCAAAATATTGTTAAGTAGAAACTTTTTTTTACCATAATACGAGGTACTTCATTTACTTATTTACTTTTTTTTTTAACTTAGTTTTAAGTTCACAAGTGCAGTGAGGCCTGTTCTTCTCTCAATGTGTAATACCACTAGCAGCAAATGTTTTGTTATATTTTCATTGTTTATAATGGCACAGCTACCATCTTGTTTTACAAACCTGTTTCACAGCTTGTTTTTAGTTGCACTTTGAATTCAGGTCAACTCCCTGACGAAATGCTTGACATAAAAGCAAGGTTTTAAAATAATTTCTTTAATTTCTTTTTATGAAACAAAAAGGAGGAAAAAAAAAAAAATCGATTATTCGGATTTGGTATGATAAAATCAGAGATTTATTTTTTAATCCATATCGCCCAGCCCTAAAACAAACAATCTCTATCAGCTTAAGATGAACTAATCGTGCATCATGGGAGGTAGAAACCGACCAAAACGATCATATAAACCAACCGGTCGTCAGCGCCCAAGTTAGACGGTAGGTGTGAACGAGGCAGACATGTTTAAAGGAAGCGCTTGGTTTGTGAAGTTATAATTACCGTCAATGCAAAGTTTTTCTCTCATCTCTAACCAATTCAACAACAACAACAACAACAACAACAACAGCAGCAGCAGCAGCAGCAGCAGCAGCTATGGGCGATGTGTGCGTGCGGGGAAGCGAGAGGGCGTGGACAGTAAGAAGTACCACAGTGTGACACCGACCACAGCGGGCTTCGCATACGACGGCCCGTCTCCTGAAAGGTCACGCAGGGCTAAACGGTCGGGCAGCTTTACGCTTCGCGTTCAGGATCCTTTCTAGCGTTTTCTCCTTGTGCCCCCCCCCCCCCCCTGACAGATTCTGCACATGGGTTTTATTTTCTAAACAGTGTTTACTGCAGACAAGTGTCGGTGTGGTTTTGCTTCCTCCTCTCCTGTAAGGCAGCCTAAAACAGGAGCTTGTGCCTAAGATCACTTTCAGCCACAGTTTCCTCCGAATCCACAAGTCTTCTTTAAAAGAAAGCCGTTGACCAACCGTCGACCTGAAACCACCGGCAGCAGCTCCTTGAAGGGCTCGTTTGGGTTTCGGTGAGGTTCTGTGGCCGTGTTATTAGTAATAGTTCCCCGTACCTGTGGTAGAGAAAAGCGTTGGCTGCGATGAGTCTGGAAACGTGGAGAAATCCAGCAGAGCGCAGTGGACAGCTAACCGCTGTTAGCCGCAGCCGCGTTGCTACTTTGGTGCTAAAAATATCCCCGATTATATGTTCGCTTTGTTCTCCTGGAACATCTCAAAAACAGAAATGTGCCGTATGACGCGACCCGTTCAAAATAAATAAGCGACGCTAAGCTCATTTTTGAGCTCAGGTTTCTTTTTGTGTTCGATTATTAAATTACTCATTTATTGCAACCTTTATTGATAAGAGTTAATAATTTTTGGGGCTGTTCTATATCAGGAGAGCCTGTATTTGGGATACCGATGACAATAACTAAACCGGTTATCATTAACCCAGATTGTCAACTCTCTCTCTTCATCCCAATTTCTCCACCACTGTCAGGTCCACTAAAAAAAGATACGTTAACTGCGGGCATCGCGACCAGTGACCAAAAAGATTATTGCCATCCAGGATGTGTGTTTATCGCACTTAGAAATAATCCTACCATGGGTTGGGCAATATATTGAGAATTTAAAAAAATATAGAGATTTGTTTTTAAAGAGATATATCGTTTATATCGAGATTGACTATGTTGCATCAGAATTATACTTTTATGTAGTCCAGTAGGTTATTTTTTCAGCCGTATCTCGTATTTATCTACAGCTGTTGGAGCTGTGAGACTTGTGGGATAAAGCTTTGATTCAGAGACGCCTTTTTATAATCACTTTATGAACAGAAAAACATATCTAGATAAATACTGTATATAAAAATACTGAGATCTTCTTTTTGGTCCATATCGCCGAGCCCTAATCCTAACGAATAATTCACCCAAGCAGTCCTTTTCAGTGTTCCTACAGCATAAGGCAAGTGAAATTCAAGACTTTTTAAGACCTTTTTAATGCCACTTGAAATAAAAAGTTAAGACCAACTTCACGATAAACAAGATAAACCTGGTTGCGACAACTACACCCAAATGTTTATTTTAACATAAAGCCATTACTTTCTGTAATGACATGTTTAACATTTTGAAAAACATTCCATATAGGAAGAAAGCTAAAAAAAAACACACAAATTACAGATATATTTTTAACAACTACTGAACTGAATTCACAAACTTTGTTTTGTTCCCTACTAAGATAAACTATAAATCAGTTTTAAAAACCACAACATAACCAGTGCCAACTCTTTTTCACAGCTATGGTCCGGCCGCAACAGTTTTTATTGGTTCCGATATCGGGACGGAACCAATAATGGTTACATTGAGCCATTCTGTAAATTTAAAAAGATATATAATTGTGTCAATTATTTTACCGTTTGGTAAGGATTACAAAAATAAAATCCTATTTATGACCTGGTAACAATTTTAAGACCTAAGAACGACTAATTTAAGACATTTTAATGCCAATTAAGGCCTTAGTTTTATATTACAGAATTCAATGCCTTTTAAGACTTTTTAAGGATCCGCGGGAACCCTGCTTTTGCAGTTGTGATTGGGTTCACTGTGCAGCTTTTAGCGTTTATATTTGGACCAGAGGAGCAGTCACACTGTGACAGAGACAACGATGGGCGTTGCACAGCTCTGCAGGGAAAACGGGGTTGGACCGATATTTCAAAACAAGCGCAGATGGATTAGAGCCGACTGTAGCATCTTCGTTTGGGACTTAGACTACCAACTCGCCTTAACTGCCCCCCCCATTTCCTAATTTAGCATCAAATACAATAGGATGCAATACAGCAACTACTATGCAATATATTCAGCTTCCTGTAATCTCCTCCTTTGTTTCAAAGCAGCGGCGTGAAAGAACGCCCAACAGCTTCCTCTCTAGAAACATCGTTCACCTTCTCTGCCTCTGTTGTCTTTTAAAACACCTCACCGGTAGTGAAAAAGAACTAAATTAAGCATCTTCACTGAGCCACAGCATCCACACCAAAGAGCGCTATTGTGATCAGGGCCTGGAACCGCCGGATTCCAGCGGCCACGCATTAATCCGTGTCGGCGGGTCCGTTTCGGAGCAAACACCACGCCAACGCTTGCGGCTGATGCATTCAGGAGCCTGAAGCGACCCTAAATTTAGCGTTAGTTGCACAAACGTTCGTCAGCTGACAAAACAACGTCAAAGTTGACGACGACTTTACGCGGAAAGACAGCGCTGGACTATTTATGTACATTTACACAATCTCACTGTGATACACCACATCTGTCTACCATTCAGGAAACGACAGAAACGTCTCAGAACCTCACATGGAAAAGTCCAAACGAGCCCTTCAGGACTCGAATTACACCGTTAATAACATGTATTATTTGCAACACAATCCACATGTGTGCAACATGAGCGCGCCTAGATGCAACACCACCAGGAAGAAAAAAAAAACAAAAAAAAACACAGACCTCTAAATAGACATGCGACAATTACCTCACTAGTAAACGAGTAAACTAAAGCAGAATGTGTGAAGACGAGCGATGATCTGCGGCGCCTGAGGTGAAGCTGGATCTATTTCAGAGCAATGGCAGAGGGGTGGAGGGGGGAGGGAGTGAAAAAAAAAAAAAAAACTCACCCCACTTCCTCTTTGTGAAGTACGAGTCTGCCGCTGGGTCATTAAAATGCCTGCTGAACATCGTTTCTGCACCTGCATGGAAGTCGTATGAGAAGACCAAAGCTGGGAGAGGGCAGAGAAAAAGAAAAACAAAGTGGAGAACAGAAACGTTAAAACCAAGTGATAACATAACTAAAAGAGCCGAGGTACGTCTGCTGACCGGAGTAATCAACAGCCTGAAACGAGGTTGACAAAAGCTGCTCTATGACACTCACAGTGGTCACCGAAGGCCTTGGTGGTGAAGACCTCTCTGAGCGTCACCGTGTTCGAGTGCTGGATCTTCTTCCACATGTCCACCAGCATCATGCACTTGGTGTTGACGAGGCGGAAACCTGGTCGCAGTGCCAAAACACGGGAGAAAAACAACACGTTCAACACATGAACTAAAGCACAGGTGTCAAACTCAAGGCCCGCGGGCCAAATCTGGCCCTTCAAGGTAAATTATCCGGCCCTCGAGAGCCAAAAAAAAAGGCATATATCCTTTTATAGTGTATAAAGTGGCTAAAACTGTGCCTCCTGTAAGTGTAACTCACCCCAATATCAACTTTTTTGCAGATAAACTGTATAAACTGGGCCTAAGAGTGCTACTTTTATGTTACTGTGCATTTTTTTATACTACTGTGTGAACTGGAATGAAATTGTGAAATGAAAAGTATCGTCTCTACACATGCAAGCGGCCCTTTTAATGACTTCATGATGCCAAAGTGGCCCCATATAGAAATTAGTTTGACACCTCTGAACTAAAGTCTTAGTTCACAATTTCTCTTTAAATTAAAGCAATGGATGGTTCTCGGCTTCCTGCTTGAGCCACTTTATGTACAAATGACTGCTAGTTACTGCGATCCAAGCTTAGCTGAGGAATCAAGCACCGGTTCATGCTCTAAAACAGATCTACGCTCCTGTGAGGTTCATTTATTACCGTGTATCCTCCTCAGGCAGTACGGCAGGTCATCCTTGCTGTTGACCGCCTTGTAGCAGGACGTGATGTAGCTGAAGTTGCTGGTTTTCTGCATGCGGTTGGGTGGGGGCAGAGGCTCGAGGGGGAACAGGCTGTGGTAGCTGTCCACCTCGGACGGTACGTCTGCCGGAAGCGGTGGCAGAGAATTAGGACACAGGTTACACACGTACAGAGACACGGTGTTCCTCAAAACTATTCAAAGCCCTTAAAATCGGGTTTTAATGGATTCTCTGCGACAGACCCGACTAGGTGGCCCATTTGGGTAAAGTTAAAGGACAATGTTACCTGGGTCTCAATTGCTTTGAGACAAACCGGTTCTAAATGTTATATTTTGATCATCTGAGATCATCAGAGCTGCATCGTCCTCATTTTGGACAATGTCTCCCACCCCACGAATGAAGCGTTCTTCCTTCAAGCCGCCATTAGACTTTACGTCCCCTGCTGTTCTTTGCAGATTTCCTATTTATTGTAAATAGTTTCTTGTTTTTCCCCAAGCAGAAATATAGATGCACATGCGGTATATTTTCAGTTTCACGTTTCTTTGAATCTCAGTATCTGAGGTTGTTTCCTCATGCTGCAGATTTGCCCTTACTGCACAGTCTCTTATTGTTACTTTCTGTTTGTTTTTGTTTTTACCTTTGTGTGAATTCCACACCTCGATTTCCCCACTGAGGGACAGTAAAGGATATTTCTATTCTATTTTCAGCTCTGGTCACCTGAACGGGACTTCTAGTAGCTGTATTTCAACAATGTCACTCTTCCATAAAGGCCAGATTAGTCATTTATAGCTTCTCTGTCAACAGCTTTTAACCACCTGAGCTGTGGATCTCTGCAGCTCCTCTAGAGGTACCATGAGCCTCTAGGCTCCTGCTCTGATTTATGCCCTCCTTGTCTGAATTGCTTTAAACTTGTGCAACAATGGTCCCAAACAAACCTCTAGGGCTGGGATTCCTAAACTTTTCAGCATGCGACCCCCGAAATAACAGTGCCAGAGACTGCCGACCCCCTTTTGGGCTTAATTTTATGAGAATTCTTACAACAAAGTGCAGTCATGCCCCTTGTGTTAAAATAAGGAACGTTGAGCATCTTTTTAGTTATATTTTATTCTCAGTAATGACTTTATTCTTATAATATGACTTTATTGTTGCAATGTTTTTACTCTTGTACAAAATGTTATGACTTTATACTTGCAATATTTCAATTTTAGTCTAATATTTCAACTTTATTCTTATACTATTTCAACTTTATTCTCATTTATCAACTTTATTCTCATATTAGGACTTTTGTAATGTTATTTATTCTTGTAAACAATGTTATGACATTATTCTTGCGATATTTCAATTTTATTCTAATATTTCAACTTTATTCTTATACTAGTTCAACTTTATTCTCATTTATCAACTTTATTCTCATTTATCAACTTTATTCTCATATTATGACTTTTTTTCAATGTTATTTATTCTTGTAAGCAATGTTATGACTTAATTCTTGTGATATTTCAATTTTATTCTAATATTTCAACTTTATTCTTATATAGCATTTAAACTATATTCTCATCTATCAACTTTATTCTCATATTAGGACGTTTTTTTTCAATGTTATTTATTCTTGTAAACAATGTTATGGCTTTATTCTTGCGATATTTCACTTTTTATTCTAATATTTCAGCTTTATTCTCATATTACTTTATCATCATTTATTACAGCTTTTTATCATTTATCACAACGTTGTTCTCATACTATTTCGATTTTATTCTCATACTATTAGGACTTTTTTTTCAATGTCATTTATTCTTGTACACAATGTTTTGACTTTATGCTCAAAATTTTTAGGGGGAAAAAAAAAACGTATTGGAGCCATTGCTGATTAAAGAAAATAAATAATTTCTACACTAAAAAAACTCATATTGAGATTAATTTCACATATTGGTGGGGGGGAAAAAACCTGGATGTTCGCTGATGTCGTAAAAATTTGAGGGAAAAAATTTAACGTTTTCCACCATTAAAAGGCATTAATTTGTTATATTAAAACTACGATATTCAATGATATCTCATCTAATGACCCCCACTTTGGGAACCCCTGCTCTATACAGCACCTGCCCTGTATTTTAATTAGGAGTAACAGAGCAAAGGAGGAGTTAACATAAATCCATGTCGCACTTTTTTAGATTTTTATTAGGGAAACTTTTCTGAATCCTTGTACCTTTTTGCTACTTCCTTACATATTAAACACTACTTTGTGCAGCTCTGCCGCATAAAATCAAAAGTTAAAAACATAACATGACAAAAAGTGAAAAAGTTCAAAGGGCATACAACTCTTAAATTTGATTAATATTATTTTATATAAAAAAAGAAGAAAAAAAAAAACAAAAAAAACTGATTTATAATTCGTTTTCATGACTAGCAGACATTGACGGTTCACCTGGGTTTTCTGAGTGGTCAATCTGGGCCATAGTTATCAGATGCCTGTGAATCAGCTCCTGGTGGAGGAAGCAACCAGAAGGGAGGATTAACGCCAAGAGAGTAGCAGAGAGTAGCAGCGCGCCGCTAGGTGAGAAAGTGAAGCGGACAGCTGAGCGGTACCTGTCGGAGCTCATCAGCCATGAAGAAGGACGGGGCGTTGGCTTTTGGCTGCATGTAAGCCACATGGGGGGCTGTGGGGGGGTATATGTGGAAGGTAGGAAACACCTGCAAAGAAACCAGAAAGCCCAGCTTCCTATTTATCAAGAAATGAAAACCCTCCAGATGATAGAAACTTTTTTTTTTTCCTCCTTCTAAAATGAACTAAAACTATGCAAACGAGGGAGGAAACAAAACTTCAGAATCAGGTGTTGGGTAGTTTACCTTACAGGACAGAAACCACATTTTAACACCTAGTAGACCACAAATAACTACAGACGCAGGTTCACCTTGAGCTACGCTACCAAGACAAAATCTTCGGTACTTTTAACGTGTGACGCCCACTGAGCTATATAATACACTGGAGTGCTGATTTGCCTGAGAAACTGAAGTCACTGGCCGCCATCTTGCTACTCCCTACTCTCACAGAACCCCATAGGATTTGGTTGCAACAACAAGCAGTTTTCTGGCTGTGTGAAAACGTTTCACAGGTAATTCTACAGTCAGTGGATGTACTAACACTATTAACTACTAGGAAATTAGGTGCTGAAATATTTTATATGTTATTCATATTATATTTATATATATATATATATATATATATATATATATATATATATATATATATATATATATATATATATATATATATATATATGTATATATGTATACATACATACATATATGTAAATATATGTTCTTGTATATTGTTATTTATACATTTATAAATGTTATATATATATATATATATATATATATATTTAAATAAATAAAATGCTAAATATTTCAGCACATGACTTTCTCATTACTTGATAGTTTTAGAACATAACATAAAAGTATATGGCATTTGACATTTTAAAAGTCTTAAGCCCCCCCTGAACATGAGAAAATCCTCGTTATTTGATGCTGTAGCGCACATATTCCCTAGTTACTGGGGGGAAATAGGGAGTACCAATATGGCGGCTGGTGGCTTCACAGCGACTCGTTCTAACAGCGGCGATTATGACTCCAGTGTATAATAGAGCTCAGTGGTGACGCCGCGTCTTCGTGTTGTTTGCTAATTGTATTTCTGTGTGTTCCCGTTGCTTTTCGTACCATCCCTGCCATTGGCCCTGGGGTGTTGTCCGTGTAGAAGTACGTTGTTCCCCCTACGGTCTCTTTCTGAATGATGTGGGCGCCCTGGTCGGACGCAGTGGTGGGCACCATGTAGTTGGCAGGGTTTGGGGTGTGACTCCGTCGACGGGGGGCGGGTGAGGTGTGAGGCGTGATCTTTGGGGAGTGGAGAGGGGAGGACCCAGCAGACAAAGACATACCTAGAAAAAAAAAAATACAATATTTCAGAATATTCACTGGTCGTAGGAGTAAACATGCATGCCAAGATATAAAGTTGCACAAAGGTATATTGAAAAACAAGGTTTTTTATGTTTTAACAGGAATACCTGGCGCCAAAGCAGCTGTGGAGCCGCCGAGCCCCGGATGAGCAAAGAGCGGAGAGGGGAAGGCCTGAACCGCAGACTGCGCTATGGCGGCCATTCGCGGCGCGCCCTTGGGGATGAACTCACTCGCCGTGGGGTTGGGAGCCTGTCGGCACGAGTCAAACACGAAAACGATCACGGTCAACAAAAAAACGGAGGCGATAACGAGGGACCTCCTCACACGAAGCTCAAGATTGCTCACCTTTCTCCTCTGGGAAATGCTGAGAGCACCAAAATCACTGAAGAGTGACGACGTCGAAGAGTTCACTGGATCTGTCAGGGAGCAAGAGTCACAGATTAAGAAGAGGCGCTCTCCATAATCCGGAGACAGGCGTCGGTCTCCTACACGGCCGCTCTGCTCTGGCCGGGGATGATCCTGCGCCCCGTCGGGTTTCAGTCAGGATCACAGCTAAGGCTAAAGGGTTAAAACCGCGGTCTGGGTACAGGAGACGACCACCATGACCACTTTCATGGACGTTTGCAGAAATCTGGGTTCCCACACCTTGGTGAACATCAAATTCAAGGACCTTTCAAGGACTTTCCAGGACCAATTTCCTCAAATTCAAGGACCACACGTGGCGGCATTTACCTACTGTGACCGCTGAATAGGTTATCATATTTTAATACAATGCAAATTCAATAAAAGACTAAACGGCATAGAAGTTGTTGGGTCAGAAGCAATGCAAGAAAGTTAATTTATAGCCTACATTGATATTGATCATATTCATAGCCTACATTTATATCCACAGTACATGGCTATGCCATACTACATTACATATAAGATGTACATTAGCCTACCGTTTCATGGAATTTATGGAAAAAAGTGCAGCATTGAGATGTTCAGAATTATATCATTTTGTTTCACTTACTTTCATCTTTGATTAAGCTAGTTCTAAGCTAGTACTTCTGTTTAAAAGTGCCACAGTTGCCAGAAAGCTGCTCAGAGATATATTTAAATCATTCTCAGGCTTTTGTTACCTTTGTTAAAGACACAATTTCAGTGCATTTTACTAACCCTCCTCCTTTACCCGGGTTTGAGACCGGCAAAATGAACCATAAAGAGACACTATGGCGGAGTTACACATTTTTTTTTTTTAACATTTTCCTTTTTCTCTTGTGGTCCACTAAGGAGCCTACAAATCACGGTAGAACATGAACATGTGGCTGTGTGAATCAAATGCCGTTATTTATTTAAGACAAAATATTTCAAATTCAGTTATTTATGATCAACCTGCACCGTCAACCCCGGCGCACCGTCGCTTAATATAGCGACAAAGTCGCTGAGTTGGCAACACTGCGTGAATGTAACCTATTGGACGCATATAGGCCTAAACCGTAGCCTACTAACTAACGAAGAAGAGCGAATGTACTTTTGCAAATTAAAAGTCTGCGGAATCAACATAATTTTAAAAGATCGTGTGGTAGTAAAATAATGACACGAGTCGTCATCCGTGGGAACTTTCAACACCACAAAAAAATTCAAGGACTTTCAAGGAAAAGGTGTTTTTTTGGCTGTTTTCAAGAACTTTCAAGGGCCTTGAATTAATTTTTTCAGATTCACAAACTTTCAAGGATTTCAAGGACCCGTGGGAACCCTGAGAAATCAATTGTCATCACCGCTTTTAATGCTCGTTTCCCCTCAGATAAATCTCCAATTCTCTCGTTAAATCAAGATGACGAGCGTCTTGTCAGGACAACCGTTTCTTTCTCTTAATATCTTGAAACAGCATCATGTTGATATTTAGACAAGCAGCCATTTCCTTATGTCAAGCTACTAAAAAAAAAATCACAAGCTTGCTTTAGTCACAACATTTTGATTATCTTGTGATAACGGGCTCTGAAGCTTGTTTTGACGTGGCAATATCTTCACCAGCTCGTTAAACTAAAAGGCACCGAGACCTCAAGCTTGATTTACTAATTTCTATGTTTTGGTTATTTTTCTTTAAACCGCCACACATTGCTCCCTTCAGACCGAAAGGCGAGAAAAGGCCAGTCCCCATGCTTTAAATGCTTTGCAGGGACGTTAGGAGGGTGTCTTACCGTGAGCGCTGTGGCTGAAGTTCTTGGCACCGTCGTTGAGAAGACTGGGGGAGCTGCTGCTGGTAGTCATTCGCTAGAAAAAACAGCAGCATCAACAAAAAAAAAAGTCACAGAAAAATTACAAAACAAAACACAGTGACTCACATTTACATTTGTCATGAACTCATGCCTGAACACAAACCCTTTTCAAATAATCTCCAACAAGTAAAGCTATATTTGTAATTGTGAGGCACAACCTGAACTGACTTTCTTTAGGCTCAATGGTAAAAATGTAAAAAAACACCTTTGTAAATCCATATCATGGCTTTCCATTGTAGTGTAGAGGAAATATGTCCAATAAGGTTAAGCTAAAACTGTATTATGCAAACAAAAAATTGAATAAACAAAAAAAAAATCTGTTTTTTTCCAACAAAGCCTTAAATTAAAGTAAATGAAACGTCAAACTAATCTCAGTGACATAACGGCCGTTTCATTTGTTTATATAAGTCAAACTGTAGGGAAAATTCAATAGCAGAAAAGAACAGCCAAGGATTTAAAAAGCTTAGAGAAATGTTTTTATGAAATAGTTGGATCCTGTTTACTGAATTATTTTGACATCAAATCTCTCCGAGGGACTTCATTTAGAAAGGCTGGAGGTTTTTGGCTAGGCGCATTTTTCTTTTTTAAAGATACAGTCATACTCAATAAATTAGAATGTCACTGAAAAGTTAATTTATTTCAGTAACGCATTATACGGATCAACACAAACTGATCATATTTTAAAGCCTTTATTTGTTAATTGTGATTTTTTTTCCACCTCCCGCCAGTAAAAACACGAGTTTAGAATATTACATCAGACCAATAAAAAAAAAAATCAAACTTTTTCAAGCCGAAACTGGGGCTTAATGAAAAGTATGTTTAATACAAGCCTAAATGTTTGCTTTTTTTCTTCTTCAAAAAGCACTTTTGGACAAACAAGCCTCGTAGACATATGTGCATGTTCTAATTATTGAACACGAGCCAGCGTAGATGTAACGTTTCTTCCCCGGCAACAATTTGCAAAACAAACAATACTTGTTTGTCTTTTTCTAAATTTACTTCCTTGGGTTTAAAGCCACTTCTCGTTCGCGGATCTCATCTCGGACAGCCCTGCTTGGAAAGAGTTTCTCACCCGCAAAATTATAACATCCGATTTGTTCGAGAAAAAAAAAAAAATAAATAAAAAAAAAAAAGGATTTATATTTCAGATTTAGAGAGTGCACAGTTGTGTTTTAGATCATCCCTGATGTCTTTAGTCCTTTTGCTCAGACACACCAGAAAGTTATCAACTTCGATATAATTCCTATGGAAATAATAAGAGTAGACCTGCTTATACAGACTTTTTTTTTATAGCTTTTATTCAATAATGACATCATGTGAAATGTATTATCTTCTCAAATGCATTGATACCCACGGTACGTGACAAAACGGTTCTACGCTTTGTCACATTATAGCCTCAAACACACTTGTATACAGGTGCTGGTCATAAATACAATATCATTAAAAAGTTGATTTTTTTTTTCAGTAATTCGATTCAGAAAGGGAAACTTGTATATTACATTCACTCATCACACATACACTGATATATTTCAAGTGTTCATTTATTTTAATTGTGATTATTATAACTGACAACTAAAGAAAACCCCATAGTCTCTCATAAAATTAGAATATTAATTAAGTCCAATACAAAAAAAAAATAAAGGATTTCCAGAAACGTTGACCAACTGGAAAATATGAACATGCTCTTCTGCATTGTTGGGTCTGGCATATCGCATCTTCCTCTTCACGATAATTTTATGGGGTTAAGGTCAGGTGAGTTTGCTGGCTATTTAAGAATAGGAACACCATGGTCCTTAAAGCAGGTACTGGTAGCTTTGGCACTGTGTGCAGGTGCCAGGTCCTGTTGGAAAATGAAACCTGCTTCTCCATAAAGTTGATCAGCAGCAGGGAGCATTAAGTGCTCTAAAACTTCCTGGTAGACGGCTGCGTTGACCTTTGACCTCAAAAAACACAGTGGACCAGCAACAGCAGATGACAAGGCTCCCCAAAGTAAGGGTGGGCGATATGAAGAAAATCTAATATCCCGATATCTTTGGGCTATATCGCGATACACAATATATATATTGCGATATGTTCAAATAACCTTGAATAACAAATGTTTTTAGCCAAATAGTGCCTAAAGTTGCATTGGTATATCTCATTTTTTTTGTTTGAAAAATTGATTGCAAAATAAAAATGAATTTAAAATGTTTTATTTTAGCCATTTTTTTTCCACCACAGCTGCACATAGAAGCTTTTCACAAATTACAATATTGTCATATTAAAGCTCTTTCGTGGTCAACACTGGACCTTAAAAAAAAAAAAAAACAGAACATCGCAGCGGCCAAAAGGAACGCCAAGGAAAAATCTGACACAGAATACACCGGAAATAAAAAGGTATCATAAAAATGTGACAATTCCAAAAACAAAAGTTTGTATTGTGACTATAAAATCAACTGACCAGTCGCAGCTACATATTCAGAGCATCTCAAAAATATCTCCGTTGCTCTTTAGGTGCTGGGAAATTTTAAACAAACGTTTTTTTTCTGTCATATGGGATTTAGCAAAAGAAGACGCCAGTTACAACAGTTTTATGGCCGGTTTAATTAAAGTTCCCTTCAGTGTGTGTGTGTGTGTGTGTGTGTGTGTGTGTGTGTCGCCCTCCTTGAGCGAGGCGTCAATGGTCGTCTTTTAGACAACTGTGACGTCTTCTCCATGATGGTGTAGCCTACAGAACTAGACTGAGAGACAATTTAAAGTCCTTTGCAGGTGTTTTGAGTTAATTAGCTGATTAGAGTGTGGCCCCGGGTGTCTTCAATGTTGGACCTTTTTGCAATATTCTAATTTTCTGAGATACTGAATTTGGGGTTTTCATTAGTTGTAAGCTATAATCATCAAAATTTAAAGAAATAAACACTTGAAATATATCAGTCTGTGTATAATGAATGAATATATTATACAAGTTTCACTTTGTGAATGGAAATACTGAAAAAAAAAAAGAAAAAAAAACTTTGGGTATATTCTAATTATATAACCACCAAATGAATATACACATATATAGTTGCCATTTTTTGTGATAGAGTAATAAAATAATGCATACTTGTGGAGTGGAAGTTGATATGTGACTTTTTTTTTTTTGTTTAATTAAAAATGAGAAGTTTGGCGCGCACATGTGTTCTGTCTGGTTTTCCGTCTAAATAAAACCCAGAGCGACTGACGGCTTTAAGAAGTCACTTAATTAGCGAACACGTTCTACCTGTTTGTAACTGAATCCCTGAAAAACACTGTTCTCTGAGGGCCTCGGAGGTTTAATGGAAAACATTAGTGGACATCATGAAGGAGCACAGCAGATGGGTCAGGGAGAAAGTTGGGGGAGAAGTTTTTTTAGCAGAATTAGGTGATAAATCAATATGATGGAAGCGTGGCACAACTGCAAACCTACCAAGCCATGGCTGCCACCTAAACCTAGGCAAGAGCGCATAATCAGAAGAGCGGCCAAGAAGCTCAAACTCTGGAGAGCTCAGATGGGAGAATCTGCAGAGCGAAAAGACAATCCGCCGCGCTCGTCGTCGCTACTCTGACATGTACGGGAGAGCGGCAAGAATGCTGAACAGTTGAAAAGAAAGCTATGAGAAGTGAACGCCGCACTTCAATGTAGGTGGAAGACGGCGTACTGGACAAACGAGACCAAAACTGAACTTTCTGGCCTAAATGCCAAACGCCGTGCGTGTTGGAAAACCACAACCCTGTAAGCACCGTCCCTACTGGGGTAACATGGTGGCCTCAGCAGCAAGCTGTGGGGACGCTTTTCTTCCAACGGTGACAAGGCAACAGGTCAGAGTTAATGGGAAGACGGATGCAGAAAAATAAACGAGTGTTAGAAAGGGGGGCGAAGAGGAAAACATGTTAGAGGTTACAAAAGATTTAAGTCTGGGGCAGAAGTTCACATTCCTGCACGACAACAACCCTAAACGTTCAGCCAGTGCTACAGCAGCATAGTTAATCCTCGGGGGGGCCGTTGTCTAACTTTTATACGTGTCCCTGGTCCAACACACCTGAATCAAATGGGTGAATTTCCTCCTCAGCCAGCAGTCAAGCTATATTGTGTCCTGCTAATGAGTGAATTTATGAGATAATCCAAAAGCTGCAGAATAACAGCCCTGAAAAAGCCGCCGTTTGGATCACAGACATCACCTGGTAAAAGGTCCAGTCAAAGTATCTGGTATTTATTGAAGAATCTGTGAAGACGTGAAAATGTTTGTTCACACACACCCTTCTCCTTATCTGGGCTTGAGGTATTTCACAAACCAGAACAAGCAAAAAAAAAAAAAAATGCCCATCTTTAGTCATGCAAAGGCCAAAAGACTTGTAGTCGCACTGAAAGGCGGTTGTACAAAGTATTGACACAAAGCTGCAGAATACATATGCACCTTAACTTTTCCGCTTTTACTTTCTGGGATTATTTTTTAAAATTCCTCTATCGGTTTCCTCCATTTCACAACGATGCACTATTTTCTGTTCAATTAACATACCAAATTACAATAAAGTATACTGAAGTATGCCGTCGTTGTTACTTGACAAAACGAGAAAGAGCCCAAAGCTATGAATACTTCTGACAGACACAGCGCCTCATGGGTATTGATAAGAATGTTTCCTCGCTTAATGCAAAGTGTTTGATGTCTATTATTTTATTTTTTTTGCCTCTTACAAATTTGCAAATCCAAGTAACCCGCTGGTTAAACTTTTGAGTTTAAATGTTATTAAACCACACAGACTTAACAATCTGCTATCAGAATAAGCGCGGTACTGCTGAAACGAATCGTTTACCTACAAATCGGTATCCGCAGATGATTCAAGTAATGACTTTCTGAACAGCAGGTGCCATTCGATTTGTTTTAGTCACATTTGGTAGCAGCTCAAAAACAGCCACAAAAAAAAAACAACCTCAACATAAACCAACAAACGCACCTGGTGCCTTGTAAAACTTCAGCTGTATTTTTTTAAAAAGGAAGAGTAATGTGAGCATGTTGTTTCTCTGACACGTCTTGTACCTGCATCATTGTGTATTTCGACTCTGCCGGGCTTCCGAACCCGTTGACACCAATGAAGCTGCTGCTGAAGTAAGAGTTGGTGAGATTGGCATCGCTGAGGGCTGGACCCTCCATCCCTGGGACTGTGGATGACAAAACACAGAAATATAGCCGATGCCGACTGCAGCCGGAGCAATATAACCTGTGGTTACCTCTGCACAGAGATCCCAACAGGTGACTGCTACTCGGCTGTGTAAATTACACACTCACAGGGCTAAACTATAAAGCATGTAAACACTGCACAGAAACTCTTCCGGGAACTGCCACAAGGCGACATGTAGTAGATTCTCTGCATGTGTGTTTTTTTTTCTCCTCCCTGGGAGTTACTGATGTCTGGGCCTCCGAGTTTGAGCTGACCCAGACAGTAGCTACTACACACTGACACGCATGATTGCCAATTGTTGTTACCGCGGGAAGAGAGGTCATCAGAAAGCATAAACAGTGACGTGAAGACAGCTAGCATTGACATGCTAATGATAGCAAACATTTAGCAGATGTTTGTCTTTTTATTTAAATCCGAGTACACTTCGTGAAATAAAAACTGAATTACAACCAACACGGCGAGAACTTAAGTGGGTGTAGACATTGGAAGCGGGACCAGAAGTGAAAAAAGTTTGATAAATCAATCAAACAAGCTAGTTGGGCTAATGCTAATTAGCTGCTAGCTGCCCGCCCAGCTGTCATACAAAAACAACAGGCCTCAAGTCAGAGACCCAGGAGTATACTTTGTTTCAAAAGCCTGGGAGAGCGGAGCCAGCTAGCAAAGTGTGGGTACAAATCTTTTCACAAGACATATAAAGGTTACAGCAGCAGCTATGCGCGTCTGAAAAGGTTCGTGTCTAGAAGTTCAACGTCAAGCACGCTGCCCTGAAGTTAGAAGGCCCGGCTGAATCCTCGGACTAAATTTGAACGCGGCTCCGGAGGGCCCCTGGGCAAAGTCTGGCCCAATCAGCCCAACCGTGTGCGGCTCTGCTCGGTGTACTCACTGGTTAGCAACTGCCCGTCCATTGTCGCGCCTGCAGGCCCCAGTGCCTCGCTTTTCTTGGGCACCCCGGTCCCTCCGCCGCCCGGACAGGCCGCCGCCGCCGCCGTGCCGCCGAGGGAATACCCCGCTGGCGTCCCGCCACCTGCGGCCATGGGGAGCGGGACGGGGCTCCCGCCGCCACCGTGCAGCGACATGCCTCCCATGGAGGGATCCTCGTGCAGGAACTGGCACTCATCTCCGTAAAAGCAGGTCTTGTCTTTCGCGTAGTATCGGCAAAACTTCACCTTGACACTGGGTATCCCGGCACCCCCGAGCGGAGCAGCGGAAGGTGGGAGTCCACTGTTCATGGCACCGCTGCTGCCGCCGCTGTTGCCGAAAGATCCTCAACCATAGAGGAGACGCGCAGAGCTAGCGTGCTAGCCAGCTACTTTACAAACACTTTCCCCCCACCTCTCTCTCTCGAAGTAACGGGTCGCAATCAGCTCAGCTCAAGAATTACAGTTTGGTAGCTGTCATTGTGAAAATAAAAGGCTTTTTTGCTCTAAGTACACATGGCTGCATACGTGAGATCCTGCTCGTCGCTGTTGTCGCTCTCCATGCAGCTGCCTTCCTTGCAGGGTAGCCTGTTGTTGTTTTCTGCTCGCACCCTGGCTGCTGCTGCTGCTGCTGCTGCGCTTCAGAGCAGCGAGCATGGCTCTGCGTCCTGGCTGCACCCGCGGTTCACCTGCTGCAAACACATCCATAACAACCACTGGGATTTACTGCTTTGGTTTTATTCCTTTCTGCCAAATAAAGAAATAAAAAGCAACGCTGTTTTAAAAGCACGTCGTCAATACAGTATGGGGCAATAAGGGGGATTTATTTTTATTTAACTTTTTAATTTTTTTGTTAGGAAAACTGTGTGTTAAACGCAATTGAATGGATTATGTTGTGGTTCGAGCCGGCCCAATGCATACGTGAACTTAGGTTCAGGCAAGGCAAGGCAAGGCAAATTTATTTGTATAGCACAATTCAGTACAAAGACAATGCAAAGTGCTTTACATGATTAAAATATAGCAAAATAAAACAGAATAAAAGCAAGTAGGAATAAAATGTAGATAGGAAAAAAAAGTGGTGATTCAGTTAACTAGAACAGTTGAAGGCAATCTTAAACAAATGTGTTTTTAATCTTGATTTAAAGGAACTCAGGCTTTCTGCACCTTTACAATTTTCTGAAAGTTTGTTCCAGATAAGCGGAGCATAGGAACTAAATGCTGCTTCTCCGTGTTTGGTTCTGGTTCTTGGTATGCAGCTCGGCAGTGTTATAAATCATCTGTAAATGCAGCTGCTACTGGCTGTCCTGACTGCTGTCAATTGACATTAGGGCCGGACGATATAGAAAAAAAGCACATTGATAAAATAGAAGCCATTTTGATCGATATAGATAATTATCAACAACAAAAAAATAAATCAGAACATATTTATTAAGTGCAGCCGTGGCCATTTTATGCTGTTGCTTACTGATTTATTCTTAATGCAAACACTGAATTCAAACTCAACCAGATTTTTTTTTTTTTTTTTTTTACCAAAAATGCAAAACAAACAAGTTTGTCTTTTTTAAAAAGCACAACTGCACGCTGAACTTTTTGAAGGAGGCGGAGCTTGGTGATGGAGGCTTCCTGGGTCTGCGGTTGAGATTGGTTCGGAGGATATAAGGACTTCAGTATTAACCTACATGATAGGCTAGAATAAAACGAAGTAAAACTGTTCTATTGAACTTGTAATTAACCTTTTTTTATTTAATTTTTTTCTATTGCGCCACACGTCTATCGATCAATATATATTTTTATTGAATTATTGTCCGGCCTTAATTGACATTATAACATACTGTATTCCACATAACTGTAATTGTAAGTGATGCTTTTTAGGAAAAATTATTATCATCATGGGATAGAAAAATAAGTTTAAAAAAACATGTTATATTTAGATCTATAATACATTTTTCTTCTGCCAATTATTTTTGTTTTAAGTCACAATGTAGACCTTTTTCCTTTATTTAGGTCCGTCTGTCCGTCCGTCCGTCCGTCCGTTTTCTTCCTCTTATCCGGGGTCGGGTCGCGGGGGTAGCAGCTTCAGTAGGGAGGCCCAGACGTCCCTCTCCCTGGCCACTTGGGCCAGCTCCTCAGGAGGAATCCCAAGGCGTTCCCAGGCCAGCCGGGAGACATAGTCCCTCCAGCGTGTCCTGGGTCTTCCCCTGGGCCTCCTCCTGGTGGGACGTGCCCGGAACACCTCACCAGGGAGGCGTCCAGGAGGCATCCTGACCAGATGCCCGAGCCACCTCAACTGGCTCCTCTCGACGTGGAGGAGCAGCGGCTCTACTCTGAGTCCTCCTCGGATGACTGAGCTCCTCACCCTATCTCTAAGGGAGAGCCCAGACACACTACGGAGAAAACTCATTTCAGCCGCTTGTATCCGGGATCTCGTTCTTTCGGTCACGACCCAAAGCTCGTGACCATAGATGAGGGTACGAACATAGATCGACTGGTAAATCGAGAGCTTCGCCTTTTGGCTCAGCTCTCTCTTCACCACAACGGATCGGTACAGCGCCCGCTTCACAGCAGACGCTGCACCAATCCGCCTGTCGATCTCCCGCTCCATCTTCCCCTCATTCGTGAACAAGACCCCAAGATACTTGAACTCCTCCACTAGGGGCAGGACATCCTCCCCAACCCGGAGAAGGCACTCTACCCTTTTCCGGTTCAAGACCATGGTCTCGGATTTGGAGGCACTGATTTTCATCCCGGCCGCTTCGCACTCGGCTGCGAACCGCTCCAGTGAGAGCTGTAGATCACGCCCTGATGAAGCCAATAGGACCACGTCATCCGCGAATAGCAGAGACGCAATCCTAAGGCCACCAAAACGGATCCCTTCAACACCTTGGCTGCGCCTAGAAATTCTGTCCATAAAAGTTATGAACAGAATCGGTTGGCGGAGTTCAACTCTCACCGGAAACGAGTCCGACTTACTGCAGGCAATGCGGACCAGACTCTGACACCGGTCGTACAGAGACCTGACAGCCCTTATTAAAGGGTCCGGTACTCCATACTCCCGGAGTACCCCCCACAGGATCCCTCGAGGGACACGGTCGAATGCCTTCTCCAGATCCACAAAGCACATGTAGACTGGTTGGGCAAACTCCCATGCCCCCTCCAGAATCCTGCTGAGGGTATAGAGCTGGTCCAGTGTTCCACGGCCAGGACGAAAACCACACTGCTCTTCCTGAATCCGAGATTTGACTATCCGACAGACCCTCCTTTCCAGAACCCCCTTTATTTAGGTTTGAGATCCAAAATATACTCTGTTTTTGAAATGAGGCATGGGTCTGCTGCTCATTTGGTGATATAAGAACGATTAACGCTCTCAACTTACAGTATCCAAAGGTTTCAAGTAACACCACAAAAAGTTATTAGATCTTTAGCTGTAAGATATGATAAGAGAAAAGAAACTCTTTTATTGTCCCACAATAGGGAAATTCAGGCATGACTGGCCAAAAAAAAAATAAAAAATACCCACATAGACGTGGTTACACACAAGATCAGTAATGATTAACAAGCTAATCTAGAATTAAAGCAACAGAGAATACATTTTTCAGAAAGGCAAGAAGAAAAAGGAAGAAGTATTGCACAATTATTTATAATATGCAGTGCTTTAAGTGTAAAAATAGAAGTGCCAGTATTTACCTCAATATAACACAAATTTGAGACAGAAACATGGGTAATATGTTTATATAGATCTATAGATCAATAGTTGTATTGTACAGAAAGACCAAACAACTAAATAACAAACATGCATAAATCCACACAATATGCACACACTACTGACACACATTTATCTCATGAACTTACACGCGACAAGTCTCCAGTGTTAACCTTCTGCTTATATGTGTCTTGTCTTATATGTGCTTTTCGTGCTGAGGTTTTTGATATCTCAAACTGTATCCTGGAAATAGGATAAAGTATGATATATGTAATTTTCCCTCTCCCTTCCTAGTGTGGCTACTGTCTTTTCACAGAGTCAAGAGCAGCGCCATGTGGGCACCGTGTAAGGCGGTGTCCTTGGCAGCATGGCCTCAGTAAATCGTCTCCCCCTGAAATGTTTGTGATGTATGTTATGGCGGTTGTACTGAAACAGTAATTTCCCTCTGGTATTATTAAAGTATATCTGATTCTGATTCTAATAAAGCATGCTATTAGAAATATGACTGATGTATTCATTAACATAGGTTCTCCGTGTACCCAGTAAAAGTCATGAGTCAATGAATGGAAAAAGGCATGGTTACAGGAATATTGAAAAAAAACTAGGGCTGTCAAAGTTAACACGCTATGTGCGTTGATACAGCTTCCTTTTAACACTGTTAAACACCACAATTTTTTTATGTACAAATAACATAGATGCTTCCGTACTTTTTGGACCTAGGCCGAGCTGTAATTTGGACGCATGCACAGGGTTGGACTCAAACCCTTGTTTCTTGCTGCAAGGCAACAGCGATGTCCACTGCACACTGTGCAGCCACTCAGAACTAAACACGGAGAAGCAGCATTTAGTTCCTATGCTCCACTTATCTGGAACAAACTTCCAAAAAAACGTAAAAGTGCAGAAAGGCTGAGTTCCTTTAAATCAAGATTAAAAACACATTTGTTTAGGATTGCCTTCGACTGTTCTAGTTAAACAGTTCTACTGAAACATCATTAGTTCAAGTTTTTTTAGTCCAACTGTTTTTAATGTTGTATTTTGTTTCTACATTTTATTCCTACTTGCTTTTATTCTACTTTATTTTCCCATATTTTAATCATGTAAAGCATTTGCATTGTCTCTGTTGTGCTATACAAATAAATTTGCCTTGCCTTGCCTCAAATGAAAAACATGAAAAATTATAAATCCAAACGCAATAAAGACCTGAGAAATGAGTCTTAATTTAAAAGTGATTTACTCTGGCAAGGCAGTTTTATTTATATAGCACTTTTCAGTAACTAGATGATTCAAAGTAATGTACATGAACAGAAAAACATTACAGAGGGAAATATTACATAGGAAAAGAAAAACATAATATTAACTTGGGAATAAGCTAAGCAAATCTTTGACCAGTTTCACTGGACAAAGCATCACTAATATTCTAAACTTAATTGTGTCTATTCATAATAGCATAAAATCACAGTACTTGTTTCTATTCATAATAAGAAATAAATTAGACAAATCCTTGGGGGTTTCTGATCCAAAATAATTTCATCCAAATGTTCTAAAGCCACAACTAGAATAAGTTATTTTGTTTCACTGTAATAAGAATAAGGTAAGTAAATCCTTGATTAAACTTTTTTAGTTTCACTGGATCACTACCCGTTTCTATTCATAATAAGAAGTAAACTAAATAAATCATTGGTGGTTTCTGATCTAAAGTAGTTTTGTCCAATTTTTCCAAGAGCTGCAAATAACTACACTTCTTTTGTTTCATTGTAATTAAAATAAACTAGTTAAATTTTAAACGCTAGAAAATAAGGTCTCTGATCTGACCTTTCTGACATTACAACTAAAAATGAAAGCAGCAGAGTAAAAGGAGAAGAACAGTAAAGGTTGTGTGTGTGCATGTGTGTCTTAGTATAATCGCGTGTGTGTGTGTGTGTGTGTGTGTGTGTGTGTGTCTGTCTGTCTGTCTGTCTGTCTGTCTGTGAACACTGTCCAGTAGCATCCGCAGTCATAGTCGTTGATAATGGTGGAACGTTATCAGGCAAGTCAGTAGCACTCTGTTCCAGGTCAGAGATGTCGCAGTGCCAAAAAAAAATAAAGAGAGATGTTACAGAGCGTCTTATTTGTATAACATCCAGGAGAAGTTAAGATTGCAGGTGAGCCAGTTTGGATAGCAGCATTTGTTTTGGGGTAGGCATACTCTTGTTTTTCTGTTTGCCTTAAAGTCTCACTGGTACACCTCAAATGGCGATTCCAAACAACCAAATTTGTGGTCATTCTGTCAAAGCCGAGCTTCCAACTTCTCCAATATCTATTCCACCCCACCAGCGAGTTCAGGAACCACAGCTGGCCTGCAGTTCTGCTCATACAGCATTTCAGTCTGAGTGTTGATAGCACGACATATCCCTCACATATTTTAGGCAGCCTTGAAATGGGCCAAAACAGATGTTGATGTTTTTGGAATGTCTCAATACTCCAGTTCCCAAAAGCAGAAATCCTGTTATCATAGCCAACCTTTAAAATTTAGTATTTACCAATTCATTTTCTGACAATTCTGATAATTCTTCTATTTTTCTGTAGTTGCTTGTAAGTGCCACCCATTAAAGTTGAATGTAGAGAGCTTTAAAAAGCTACACACAAGACATGAATGCCAGACCAAATATGTAAGTCAGGGAAATAAACCTCTTTTCACTAGAGATTCATGGTTTAGGTGACTTGTTTTCTCTGACATAATCAACTGTTCGTTTACTTGTAAATTAATCAAACTGGTGACGCTGTGGTGGGTGGTTGGTGATGTGCTAAACAGGAAGCAGGGCCCCACATGAAATTCTGCTCAGGGCCCTATAAAGGCTTTGGCCAGCTCTGTCTACAGTGACACAAGTTGTCCTTCATGGATTTAGAATAACAATCATATTGACCCTAAAATAAATGGAAATTAATCAATATTGATTTTTCATCCTGCCTTTTTTTGTATAAACATATTTACCCTCCATAGTAACCACCGATTGTTATATTTTGTTGTGCCATCAAAAATAGTTTCTTTTTTTATTCTGCACCATTAACATACAGGATATGTGACGTAACTGTGGGCGTGAGTATTTGCTGTAGTATATTACTTCCTCATTTGAAAACATACTTACTCACATCCCACACTGTTGAGTTTCACAGTGCTGCCTGAGGCGGAGTATGTAACCCAGACTGTCAGGAAGCCACATGATGCGGAGAAAGAGACACACAATTGCAGGTAAAAAGCTGCAGCTGCATCATATTACTGATGATGCAAAAATTATGTTGCTATTAGGTTTAATTTGTGATATTTTACCTATGCATATATATATATATATATATATATATATATATATATATATATATATATATATATATATATATATATATATATATATATAATTATCATCAGCGTTGCATGCAAACATGCAAATTTACAAACATCGGGAACTCTACTTAGACCACCATATAATTGTCTACACACTTAATTAAATCTATTGCTAATGGCAATAATAATGTCACCAACTCCTTAAGCTGGCAGTTTTGAATGTTCAATACTCAGACTGTTATGTTTTAATGGACGCTTTTTAGGGGTTTAGTCTATTACTAATATTTTAATTTAGAGCTAATTTGTGTCATCCATTCTATAAAAGTGCAGATGACACATCCTAAATGTTGATGAATTTATTCTGCAATTTTTGACAGTGCTATTTTTACTGCGCTAATTTGATTTTATTTACTGTAAAAGTCCTGAATATGCAAAATACTTTGCATCCTACTTAAAATATCTTAAAGTTTAAAAACGAATTTGGTTCGACCACAAACATTGCAGCTTTGGCAGTTTGTTTGAAAAGCAGAAGTTTTGTTAATAGGGGTTTCAAGTTTTCAAAGTAGTTTAATTTATTTTAATCCATCATGCTCCATAAATGGTTAAAAAAAAAGTGTTGATTATGGTGTATTGAATGTGCATTGTGGCCAAAGTTCAATCTGGTATCAATTTGAAATATACTTGCTATGGCATGCAGAGTCCTAATCACGGCCCATCTGATATTAGTTTTAAAAATTAGAAATATATGCATCTTTCGTGAAATGCATTTCATAAAGTTTCCACCCAATAAAAAAAATTATGGTGCTGAGCCGTCTGCCCAGATGTGTGACAGTTCTGCTTCATGGGTGGCACGCAGAGCTGACAATGTTGGATAATGTTAGAGTCACTCTGCTGGTAAGACGACATGATGACATCATGTCTGCATAACTCGTAACATGAAACAAGTTTCTTGCTTCAGCTAATGTTTGCAACATCGTATGAAAATGTGTTCATCTATTCATGAGCCCTCATTATTTTGTGACATTACAACCACAAAATTCAATGTAATTTGTTGGGATTTCATGTAACAAACCAACACAAAGTCCTGCGTAATAGTGAAGTGGAAGGAAATAACAGACTTAAAAGTGCCCCCGTGAGTCAATACTTTGCTTTTAACCTTTGCTACAATTTCAGTCACAAGATAGACCTATTTTGCAATTCTACCTGAAACTCAGACTGATTAGGTGGAGTTCATCTGTGAGCAGCAATTCACAAGTCTTGTCACACATGTTCTCAATTTAAAGCAGTTCAAAAACATTAATATACTTTGAAGAGTGCAGGACTAATAGCTGTTCTGTTGAAAGATCCTCCCACCTAAGATATAGATCTCTGCAGCTCCTCCACAGCCCTGCTGCTTCAGTGCACCATTAGTTGCATTGGATTTGTAATGGGGTCTCAGAGTAAGGGGGCTGAATATGAATGCACGCAAAAGTTTTGCAGATTTTTAAAACCATGTATTTCCTTGCGCTTGACAAATGTACACTGCTTTACAACATTGCTGTATACAAACTGAATAGAATTAAGTTTGCCAAAAAATCCCAGCAACATATTTAACAAATCTATGAAAGGACAGGGCATCTACTTTTTGGATGTTTTTTAATTTGTCATGTGAATATTGAAAACTTACGCAGTTGCATCGGTTTTTAATGTTTATTTTATTTTGTTTTTTTGGGTCTGTTTCAGCTGCTCTCCTGCTGTGTGCTGTTACAGCGCTCTGCTCTGATGGTGTCCAGACTCCAAAGTGTGTCTCAAATTGGAAGGTAAAAGACAAAGCTTCTCAAAAAAAAAATAAAAAAAAAAAAAAATATATATATATATGTATATATATATATATATATATATATATATATATATATATATATATATATATATATATATATATATATATATATATATATATATATATATATATACAATTTTGGGCAGTCACAACACTGATTATATTTATTTATTTAGCCATCATTGGGGGTAACTGAATGGACTAAAATGTGGATTTCCAGAAAGTTGTCTGCTTTTGTAATTGTAGCCTGATCTCTAAAAATCATCATTGAACAAATACACACAATAACCCGTGTGTCACCAAAAGCTAATAGTGTAAGTGTTTTCTGATTTTAAATGGGCTCTGCAAATTTTAGTTGATGGTTTTTGATCTGGGCTTTGTGGCTCACCCCATAGGGGGACATCTTTTCAGGAGTGGCACAATCAATCAAAAACAAAAATATCTATGTATTTTGCATTTCTATATTAAATGCCCAGTCAATGGAAGGGGAGGGGAGTCCTTTGTCCCTGTTGTAAATATTATTGGAATTATTTGGAGTGGTCATCTAGAAGCCAGTACCTCAATCCCATGGTTAAGAGCTAAAAAAATGGTGTAGGAGCGCGTAGGCCTACAATAAGGACTCAGTTACCCCAGTTCTGTCCGGAGTAATTGGCAACATTCTAGCAAACTGTGGTGAGAAGATTGTGGAAGGATACCCGAAAGGTTTGACCCGAGTCACCCAGTTTAAAATGCTAAATTGTTTAGCTACTGAGGAAATGTATCTGAAAACCCGTCATCCCGTCCATTGTCATGGTAAATGTAAGATCCATTTCCAACAAAGTGGATGAACAGGCGACCCTAACCCAGGATCGACGGATTTATAAAGAGAACAGCGTAGTCATGCTGACTGAGACATGGCTCACCGCCCTAACGCCAACAAACACTTTAACAAGGATGGTTTGCATTTATTCCGGACCAACAGAACCAAGGAGAGCGGTAATAACACAGTAGAGTGTCTGGCTGGGTTTGTAAATGATATATATGGGGTAACTCCAGGCAGTTAGCTATCAAAGAGCTGTTTGCATGAGACTGTATTATCTACCCTGGGACTTTCAGCATGTTATCACCATAATGGTGCATGTTCCTCCCGCTGTCAATGCTTCAGCAGCCTGTGACGCCATCCACACTGTCAGAAGCAGACTCTAAACACAGCATCCCAGTCCCTTTTTCTGACCTCTGGAGACTTTAATTATGTTTCCCGTCCTCCATTCTCTCCACCTTCGCTCAGTATGTTACCTGCTGCATGACAGAATATAAAACACTAAATTTATTGAATGCCATTACCAAGGAGGCATACAGCTCATCACCTCTCCCTCCCCTGGGGTGCTTGGGTAACAACCTGGTTCACATCCAGCCTGTGTACAAAACCCTTGTACACAGATAACCAGGTCCGAGACATACAGAGAAGAGTCTCGGGGACTGGTATCTGCTCCAGGCTCCTGAAGTGATGTGCAGATTAATTGTAGGGCATCATGGGATACATGTTCAATATGAGACTGAAACTGGGGACTGAAAAGTACTATTGGCATGGAAAACCTAGCAGCTAGAGGCCGGCAGTACCGACTTTGCATCTGATAAAGACTCCAGGTGAAATCGTGATTGGATCCAGTGAAGTTGATGTTGCCATCACCTACTTCCTGCCCTGAGATCTGAGTCCCTGGAGAGGCCTGAAAGAACTGTGAGGATCATGTTGTTTGATTTCTACTGTGCTTTTAGGCTGTGTCTCTGAGGGGCTGGTCTGCAGTACTGGGGCCCTGCAGGAAACTGTTCTGGTGCCATTCATCTTTACCCTCTACACTGCAGACCTCTCCATCAACTCCCCTGGTCCATCTTCAGAAATTCTCAGATAACTCTGCCATCGTTGGCCTCCTCACAGGCGAGGACAACACAGAGTATAGACAGTGAACTCAAAACTTTGTGGCCTAGGACAAGCTAAACCACCTCCAGATCAACAGGTGGAAAACCAAGGAACTGATGCTGGAATTCGTCAGACAATGACCCACCGAACCATCGCTGGTGAACATCCAGGGAACTGATGTTAAGATAGTGGACTCTTATAAATACCTGGGTGTTCACCTGAATAATAAACTGGACTGGTTTCAGTGCTGGAACTGGAGTTAAAAAAGGTTATTGTCAGCAAATTGCAGGTGAGGAGCCAGGTGAGTCTTTTGAAGGACTCCCAAACGTCTTCTTGGAACGGACCTTGAATAAGGAACATGGGGAGCAGGTTAGAGTGCTGAGAGAATTTTGCAGAGCAGGAATCATAGGAATGATTCTGGGCATGAGGTACTAAGGAAGAGCATGCTCATGCATCAAATGATCAGCTGCCAGGTCCTTAGTGCAGCTGATGGTCATGCAGAAGAGTGTGTGGTGAGACCAGCACCAACAGCTGCTCTACTCCGCCCTCTGGTGACCCCCTGGAAAATTACAACACAACCCTGGAGTTAATGGGCACTGCTGACGACACCTCATCAGCGAGGTCAGTTCTGTCCCAGCGCAGGTGGTGGGAGACAAAAGAACTAAAAGGTGGGAGATAAAAGAACTGTGGCAAAAACCTCATTACTGTTGGACAGAGTCTCCTGCTACATTCACACGCATGAAGCTGTTGCAGAGCTGGAGAGATCTTTCAGCTCCTTAGGGGCACAAAGGAGAGGTATCACAGATCCTTCCTCCCAGCAAGCTGTCGGACGTTATAACCATTAATGCTCCCCTCAAACTTAATATGTGTTTACATCCTTGCTGTCTTTGCAGAAAAGCGTATTCCTGTAACTAATCTGGTATATATATATATATATATATATATATATATATATATATATATATATATATATATATATATATATATATATATATGTATGTATTTGCAAGCTGCCATTATCCTTTCACTTGGCTGCTTGTACACCTGAATTTCCCCACGGAGGGACAAAAAGGATATTTGTACTCTCTTCTATTCCCTATATGTACACCTCTGAGTTTGTAGAACGTAATAAAATAATATCCCGAACAATCATCGACTACAAATATTCTGGGTAACCCTGACTAACCAAAAACAGAAAACATTTTCACTGCCTGATTTAATGTCAGGCAGTGAAAAAGCACTTGTGTGCTTATCGGCTATCAATTGTATTAAGGGTCACAAAGCCCTTTCTATGTCTTTAAGACTCAAGAAAATCACAGTGAAAATTATCCCCAAATGGAGAAAAAATGGAACAGTGGTGACATTTTCCAGGAGTGGACAGCTAGTAAGTCCAAGATTGCATTGAAGATTGACCCAGGAGGTCACAAACGTACTCAGAACAACATTCAAAAAAATTACAGACCTCATTTAGCTCAGTCAAGGAACACGAGAAAGAGGGTGTGCAGAAATGGCATTTAAAGTAGAGTTCCAGAGCCAAAACCACTGGTGATTAAGAAGAACAAAAAGCGCCCGCCTCACATTCGGGAAAGAAACATCTTGATGATCCTTTAGGAAAATATTTTGTGGTGAACAGTTGGGAAGGTGTCCAACTCGTTACATCTGGCACAAAAGTAGCTCATCACTTCAGAAAAAGAGCATCATACCAACAATCAAACATGGTGGTGGTAGTCTGATGTCAGTGGCTGCTTTGTTCCCTGCACTGTATATTTATGTAGAAGACACCATTAATGCATGAACTGCTACTGAATCAATCAATGGGGCTTAAATGCTGAGTTTTTCTTTCCAGGTGAAGTGCTTCCAGCCAGCCGACCATCTGAATGCCTCTGATCCTGTCAGCTTGAAGTTGTCCAATGGTCAAGAACTCATTGTCTCCCTGGAGGCCCTCCCTGATTGCCCTGTCTGCCAGTGGGTGAAAGATGAAGGCCTGCCGGTGAAAATGTGAGTGTAATTTTTGTGGGCATTTCTCCTTTTCACTTTTATGTTCGCAAAAGTTCAATATTTTCTTAAACCTCTCCAGAAACGGGTGTGTCTCCACGCTCATACCACGATGTTCTCGGACAGATTCTGGGACGTACACTCTGAGCTGTGAAAGTCAGAGAGGAAGCAATTTTACGAAAACTGTTGCTCTTCAAGCAGTTGGTGAGTAGCAGCTCCGTCACATCCCGTCTTTGTCTGCACAGAAGCACAATCAAGCCTTTATACAGATAAATCTGTCAACTGAAAACTGTGTTAACCAATCTGATTCATGTGCTTCCTAGAACAACCTTCCAAACCACAGCTGTATCTGGATGGAATAAATGATCCAAGTGTTTCTCCTTCATATAAGTGCATCTCTAAAGGTTCTCCAAGGCCCAAAATTGTTTGGTCTGGGTAAGATAACAATGTGCTTTCTTCATACTTAATTATGTTAAACACACTGTCTTCTTACTTAACTGGATTATCAATGTTTCCTCTCAGTCCAACCGACCGGGAGAAGAAGACAGCTATTGATGCTTGGACAGCAGAGAGCTCAGTCTCAAGTTTTAAATATTATAACATGAAGGTGGAATGTTGTGCCAAAAACAATGAAGGAGAGGAATGCACCCAGCTGTATGAATTTGGTAATTACATTACAAATTACAAATTACAAATGAAAACAAGACGCATCTCAGAAAATGCTTTAGCTAAAAGAGTTTACCCGATCGGTTAACGCTCATCTCAGGATTTTTCGCAAATAAACCAGTAATAAAAGATGAAGAAATAAATGTAATAACTTGAAGTGTTTTACCTTTCAGACTTACGTACTGATTCAGTGAAGCAAGAGGAGGTTTCAAATGTGACCATAAGCCCCGGTGAGCCTTTGCTACTTCGCTGCACAACAGGTCAAGATACAGGTTATACCTGGGAGCACGATGGCAAGGTTCTGGTGGACAACAAGAATACGGTACAGCACACTGTTGAAACCCTGATTTTTGTTTTGTTATTAGCCCACACATTTCAGTAGTAGCACACAACTCAGCCTGGTACCTACAAGGAACTACAAAGTGTGACCAGTGTGCCTATGTGGAAAATAAACAACTTGACAAATACTATGTTAGACACGTACTGAAATTATTTACATCAACAAATATCAGAAACTAGCCAGGACATAGCAGAGCAGCAGGCCTCAAGGTTCACATATGGCCACATCACCATTAGATGTTTATATAAGTTGTATATTCATGCAGCAATTTGAATAAAGGCAAGTTTTAATCACACTCTACAGGTTCTTTGCTTTCGATGCATTTGAGTGAGCTGCGTCATAGAGGTCTGGCATAAACTACAGTACCACAATATTACGCTCTTTTTTTTTATGGCTGAAGGTAGTTCCAGAAAGGACACGGTGCTAATGAGAAACTTAGAGAAGAATAACAGGAAAACTAAACTTTAACTGAAAAGGTTAATGTCGGTGCGCAGCATTATCAATCTGTTGTAATTTGCATCTGTAAAACAAAGCCAACACCCTTCCAAATCCAGACCTGCTTGTTGGCACTGGACCGTGTGATGCATGGAGATCCTAATATAACCACATTTTCATAGACAACAGATGTCCACTGAATAAATAAATCATTCTATGTGATTATAATATTTTTCTTTCAGATCCGCATTATAAAGCAAAGGGTTTATGGCGTGAATATGGTGTATGCATTCATTGCATCAGCTGCCTCGAATCACAGTGGCACATACACCTGCAAGAAGTCAAACAGAGCTAAATCCATGGATATCCATGTTAGGGGTTAGTAACGGTTCTCCTCGGGATTTATAACAATCCTTATTCTTTTTGTCATCTCAGTTTATAATGTATCCCTACTGAACACGTCTCATGCTCTTGCGTCTCCTCAGATGAGAGCTTCCTCTCCTCCACAGCTGCCTGACCAGATTTTGATAACTCAGAACAGCTCCTGTCTGGAAGCAGATGTCTTTTACCACCCGGGACTGCAGCACTGCAACTGGGAGGCTCCTGACGGGAGTGTCACTAAATGCATCAGGGAGCAGGCGGTCGCGAACCACAGGTAGTTTCATAAAGCCACGTTTCAGAGATAATTATATAATATTATAGGGATTATTATGAAATATTTCTGAATTGGCTTTTGCTATTGACTCACAACGGGGTTTATGTAAAGACATGATATTCACAAAGATTCTCAGAGTCCTCTCAGAGAACTCTTATATTAGCCCAGAACTTTCTGCCAAGGAGTTTTAGCTTAAGAGTGATTCACAGAGTGGCTGAGAGGGACTCTGAGAAGACAGAAATGTTTACCTTAGTGATGAGGCGTGGTTGACCTTGTTGCTAGGTGTGACGCTGTCTTTTAAGAGCTGTGATTGGTTGACACAAGAAACTAACAAAACAAAAAAACAACACAAATGTGATCAATGGAGAGAAATTAACCAATTAGACTGTATTAAGAAATCTGTCACATGATGATGAAACGTAGCAAAATTAAGTAATTATCACTTAGCATCAAAATATTTGAACACACATTATTTACATCAACATCATTGTTTTTTATTTGGTTATGTTTACCGCCATACTGGTCCTTTTACCACTTTATCTATTTGATATTAATGTACACTCACCTGTTAGCGTTTTATTGTGGTTGCCTGTTTGTATAAAGTGGGTGTATTTGGCAAAACAACCAACATTAAATGGAGTTTTAAAAAAAAAGGAGAAATCCAAACTGGACAGAGGTGCAGCGCCTCTGTCCCGCACAGCGTTGGGAGGAAAATAGAGGAGTGTTGAGCAGTAAGGTATATTAATACGTATTTTTCTCTGCGCGTCTTGGTGCTTTTACGCAGCAAGCTGGAAAGTGAGAGGCGCTCTGTGCAGCGATCAAAAGCCAGGAGATGACATCACACAAGCAAACTTCATCTGAACATTTAGGCTACTGACATCATCTACGACTTTTTCTAATTCTTTTAAAATGCTTATTATTGAGAGCATTTCTGTAAATAATATAAGTATTCCTCTTTACTAAGTTTTTTGTACCTTTCTCCAATTTTTATTCATGATTATTCCATTATTTATCCTCAATAAAGCACCTCACTAGAGCCGAAACCTTTAACCTGTCGGGGAGCTGAAACTAATTAATATCCCCACTACGGGCATGATAAAGTTTGTTTTATCTAAATATTGATAATTGTATGATTGTTAAAGAAGTTTATATTTTCATTTCCTCCAGTTTAGGCGGTGGATCAGCCAATCAGCTCTCTCTGTTTCCACCATCTTCCCCGCTTTAGACACTAGTGACTTTTAGTCCTCTGCACTATTCCTAACTTTTGTTCACTTTAGGTGCTTTCTTAAGGCCTAAGGTGCTTTGTGAATAACTTTTTTTATGCCAAGCTAAAATTCTGAGAAAAATTTTAAGAAATTTTAAGATCTTTCCTAAAATGACATAACTAAGAGCCTTAGGCCTTAGTCTTAGGAGTCTTTGTGAATACATGCACTGATCTTTTTAATGTCCTGATACGTAAAGCCCTAAATTGGAAAGGTCTCTAATTTCTTTTTACAACATAAATACATTGACGGTGCCACTATTTTCTCAGGACTGTGAGGTATTGTAATCCACTTCAGTCGGGAGAATATAAACTACACCTGGGGACTGGAGGAAAAACAGAAACCAAGAACACAACAGTTTGTGTTGTAGGTAGGTATACACCTGTGTCATTGTTCAAAACTTCAATAAACACAACATCGCCTACAGCTGAAGATTTTCCTTACAGAAACACCGGCACCCAAATTTAGCGAAGAAAATGGTTTATTAATTGTGGAGACTGTGAGTGTCCTGCCAGCAAACTCTACATGGATGTCAAGATCATCAACCACGAACGGGTACGAATAATAAAGCAGCTCAGCTCAGAGACATCAGTAGGCCTGATTACTGAAGCTCCGTGGTCTTTGTTTCACCGCAGCTCTGAAACAGATTCCTATTGGGAAGTGATTCATCAGGAGTATCACACACCTTCTCATGACTTCTGTAACAAGAAGCTTGTCAGCACGCTTTCAGCCAACAAGGTGGCTGAAAGCAAATTCAAGTTTTGCTTGACAAACCGAGTTGGTACCTGGTGCAGTGAACATTATGTGCTACAAACAGCCAGCCTCCTAGCCTCCAGAGGTAACAAAAGCTCAGTCACCCTCTAAATTCATTCATTCAGGTTGGTAAAGCTGACTTTTAACACGCTGGCCTGTTTTTTAGGTGATCCACCATCTGATAGTAACTCCATGCTGCTGAAAGCCGGCATTTTTGTTCTGCTCCTGGCCCTGGCAGTGGTCACACTCCTGCTCGTGTACTACATCAAGAAGAAGGTAGGTGTGAAGCATCAAACACGGCATCAACGAACATCGAGCACAAACACGCAGGCCGATCACACCGATTTCGTCATGTTTCCAACAGAAACCCCAATATCAGCCTCAGCTTCAGATGATCCAGATGGTGGGACCTAATGACAACGACTACATCTACATCAACTTCAAGGACTTTGATTACGACAAGAAATGGGAGTTTCCTAGGCAGAACCTGGAGCTTGGTAGGAGTCGCTACAACTTTTTTTATGTATAGGAATAAAAAATTACTAAACAAATAACCATCTTAACACAGTTAATCACGGTGCAATCCAGTTAACTAAAGTTAGATTTTATGTATTCGTAGTTCTGAAATATCTTTTAGGAACAGATGGCTCAAATCTAGCTACAAAGCTAAAAGATTAGCTGGCTTCAGCATGTTTTATTCTTCTCGAGGCAATAAGACACAATGTTTAATTTTACAAATTGTGTATTTAAATCTTAAAGTTACATGTAGAAAATGTCCAGCCTTTGGGACCAACAGGTGTAAATGTCATCAATTATTTCATAAAGCAGAACGAGCATTCAGAGCATGACTAAATGGACAAAAAGCAGAGACTTTAAATCTTTTTTGCAGAACACAATTGTTATTGTGCTTTTTCAAAGAGTTAAAGGTGGCATGAACTCCCACTTGGTTCTCAGGACCTTTACAAGAGAAAGAGGGTCACTCCATCACAGATCCTTCACTCTGCTTAATAGTTGACCAGAGATGCTTTTTATACCTTCATCCTTTGCTTCTTGTCATGCTGATATTAAAGTGCTGCCAAAAAGCTCAACCTTTGAGATGCTTTCACTCCAGGATAGTGGGAATACTAAGAAATTTCACACCGTTGTTTGGTTTTGGTTCACTTTCTTCACTCTACATTTTTCCAAAGTGGACCAAACCATTTTGCCTGGTGTGCTATAACAAGATGTCGCCTTGCAGGAGCAGTATGAGAGTATTGCAACAAAGTTTTACCACTCAATAATAAAAAATATATATACTTAGTTCAGATTTTTTTTTTATATGATTGAAAAATATCTGAAGTGGTTATATTTTGCTAAAATTTTCAATGTGATGACATGCTTTTGCAACAAAAGATAGCTTTGTTGCATATCTTTGAAACTGCAAACACAACAAATACGTATCTTTATTTTCTAGGTTTCGTAACAATTTACACTGAGCTTTTTTTGATGCACACATCTCTGTGTTCCCCCCTTAGGAAAAGAGCTGGGCTCTGGAGCGTTTGGCATGGTGGTTCAGGCCACGGCTTATGGCATCAACGATCCTGGAGTATCACAGCAGGTGGCTGTCAAGATGCTGAAAGGTCAGTGTGTTGTTGTTGTTTTTTTGTGTGTGTTTTTTTGCTTTTTACATTCAGTTCGTTTTGGAGAGCCACAGCCTCTGTCTTCACTCTGCAGAAAAACACCAGACTGTGGAGAAGGAAGCTCTGATGTCTGAGCTGAAGATGCTGACTCATATCGGTCAGCACACCAACATCGTAAACCTGCTCGGTGCATGCACAGAAACCGGTATGTTCGCAGTTATCTGTCTGATTGTGTCATAGATACATAAATGAGGTAAACAGCAAATAAGCACCTCCTTTTTTTGCAGTACATCCATTGCAACGTTGTAGTAACAATGAATAATACTTCCCTGTAGGACCCATATACCTGATTTTCCAGTATTGCTGCTACGGAGACCTGCTGAACTACCTGAAGAAGAGCGGTGATCGCTATCACAAGTCTGTGACTGACGCCTTCAGCAGGGACCGATTCAGCAGCCTGTATCACAACCTGCAGACCAAGAAAAACCAAAGGTAGGAAGGAAATCCAAAGAGCACAACAGGAAGGTTGATCATTTTAGTCAGCATGTCCTTTTTATAGTTACCTTTGAGAATCAACATCATACTAGGCAAAGTTCATCAGCATTATAATCATCTGTGTGTTTTCAGTGAGCTGGTAACAAAGGACAACTACATGCACATGCACGGCTCCACCACCAGGGGGCAGGAGGACATCGCCCTGATCACCATCAACTCCAACGAAGGTGAGAGAGACGCCACATCAAGAGCGCGATTAAAACATTAGAATGGGGCATGATTTAAACAGGTTTTATAATTTAAAAAAAAACTGTTTGTTTTGTGTCAGATCCAGAAATCTACGAGAGTGAAGAAGATCCGACGGAGCTGCAGGCTCTCACCTTTGATGATCTGCTCAGCTTTGCCTATCAAGTGGCCAAAGGGATGGAGTTCCTCTCCTCCAAGAATGTAAGAGATGTGTTTTATTGGTGTTTTACATGGATAGAGCAACAGGGGCTGTACAAGGGAAAGGATCCATGGTTTCATTGTTTTGACAAACCATTTATGCAAGTCTGGCCCTTGTAGAAGACCTGCGAGAAGAAACCCATTGTTGAAAAAAAAGCCATTAAACGTTCTGCTTGTCGTTTGCCACAAGCGATTGTAGGGGACACAGCAAACAGGTGGCAGAAGATGCTTTGTTCAAATGAGACCAAAGTTAACCTTTTTGGACAAATGTAAAAAAAGATGTGTCACTCAGAAAACACAACTTCCACCCTGAAACATGGTGGAGGCAGTGTCATGCTGTGGGGGACGCTGCTGTCCAGCAGGAACAGGGAAGCGGGTCAGACTTTATGGGTAGATTATTATATGGAGCTAAAAAGAATAAAAGTGAACTGCTGTAAGAAAATCTTTCAGAGGCCGCAAAATACTTGAGACCAGTGGAGGTTCACCTGATATAGGATGATTGTAAGATTTCCTGTGTTATAATGGCCTAGTCAAAGTCCAGCGGTGAGTTTAGACTGACCCTGACAAAGCCTAAAGAGACCTAGCCAGAAGATTTGCAGCTGTAACTGCAGCCACAGGTCATTCTACCACATAATGACTAAGGGGCGCCAAATGACTTAGACTTAGACAACTTTATTTGTCATTTTGCATGCACAGAGTGCGTACAGAACGAAATTTTGTTTGCATACAGCTTGAAAAATCACAGTAAATTGCAGTAAATTACAGTAAATTACAGGATAAGGTGCAGCGGTGATTTTTTGTAAACAATTGAAATGTAAACAATCTCAACAATGTAAACAATGCAGGAGAAATAGACAGTGTGCAATTTCACAGTGTACAGGTGAGTATTATTAAAAACTGTGTTGTTTACGAATGTGGTACAGAGTCCATTCGTGGCTTTAGCAGGCCAAAGCAAGCCACACTTCTCAGATTTGTATTTGTAAAAAATCTCACTCATCTCATTATCAGCACTGTAAAGATTAGCGCCGTATAGATTCAACAGACTTGAAACATTTTTCTTTACATGTACGTGTCAAATCAAAGGCAAGTTAAGGACTATGTTGTTTGTCCTTAGTGCATCCACCGAGATCTGGCGGCTCGAAACGTGTTGGTAACAAAAGGCCGGCTGGTGAAAATCGGTGACTTTGGGCTGGCCCGGGACATCGACAATGACTCCAACTACGTCGTGAGAGGGAACGTATGCAATCAGCTGCTAATCTCACTTTACAATGAGTGGTATCGCCCCAGCTTTCACTGACTCTACGCTGGGGACTCTCTGTGTTCCAGGTACGTTTGCCGGTTAAGTGGATGGCTCCAGAGAGCATCTTCCAGGGGATGTACACCATGAAGAGTGACGTGTGGGCTTACGGCATTCTGCTCTGGGAGATCTTCTCACTCGGTAGCGTTCACCGAAGAGCAGCACGTTTAAGCCCACGTGGAGCTGTCGCGTTGTACTCAAAACGCACTATTTGCTTCCAGGCGTGACTCCGTATCCAGGTGTTAAAGTGGATCACACGTTCTACTCAATGATTGAGAGAGGATTTAAGATGGAGTGTCCGTACTATGCCAACGAGTCTGTGTAAGTGTCGTGACGCTGGATGCAAGGGATGAAACAACAATCTGGAATAATCGTTTCAAAAGGAGTGTTTGTAAAATGTTATTTGCAGTATTTGACGGAAATGTCTATAACATCTACATGTTGTGTACTGAAAGGTTTAGCATTAAGGCACCTTAGGAGGAATTTATGAGCTTTTTAACACTTATGTTACAAGAAAACCACCTCTGTACTTCACTCTATCTATCTATCTATCTATCTATCTATCTATCTATCTATCTATCTATCTACCTACCTACCTACCTACCTACCTACCTACCTACCTACCTACCTATCTATCTATCTATCTATCTATCTATCTATCTACCTACCTACCTACCTACCTACCTACCTACCTACCTATCTATCTATCTATCTATCTATCTATCTATCTATCTATCTATCTATCTACCTACCTACCTACCTACCTACCTACCTACCTACCTACCTACCTACCTACCTACCTATCTATCTATCTATCTATCTATCTATCTATCTATCTATCTATCTATCTATCTATCTATCTACCTACCTATCTACCTACCTACCTACCTACCTACCTACCTATCTATCTATCTATCAGTAGCGATTTATCCATGTTCCAAATGTCACACACACTTTCAAGGAGTATGTATAAAGTCCATGTTACAGTACTTTTTTGTGGCATAACCAAAGTAAATATGCACGTAACTATATATATGAGTAAATATGCATTATTTACGCATGTAGTATCATGATACTACATGCGATAGGTTAAAAGCAGAGAACAAATTTCGTTGTAATGTATGTTTCAATGACAATAGAGATGATATTACATATTACATTACATTATTACATCATCATTCTGGGTGACTGAGTTGTTGTGCTTCATTCTTTTAATATGCAGGTATGGTATGATGTGCAAGTGTTGGGCCCTGGATCCTAACAATCGCCCGTCTTTCTCCAAGTTGGTGGACTTCATGAGTAGCCAGCTGATGGACATCGAGGAGAAGGTAGGAAGCTGTAGAAAAAAAAGGTCCAGTCAGGCTAGCTCCCGCTCTAACGATGAACATATCCTCCTCCAAGACCGGCTTCTAGCTGAGAAGCGTCACCACTGATCCTAAGCCTCTGAGCAATCTCCCCATGTGCTGTTTTTTTTCTTCAGCTCTACCAGAACATGCTTGACCAGACTTCCAGCGACTACCAGAACGCGTCAACCCTTGTGGACATTTCAGCCTTGGTGAAAGAAAGTGAGAGCAAGACGGCGGCAGCCAACGACTACTGCAAAGCCAACCTGAAAGAGCAACCCCAAGCAGAGGCATCAAAGTGGGAGGCTGCTGGGGAAGCGGAAGCGGAGCCTCTGAAGCTTTCTGGAGGAGAGTGATCCAACCATTTTATCCACAGCATACGTAACAGATCTACCTATTATCCTGCTTATTAACAGCCATCAAAATAACATACTGGCTTTATACTCTATTACAAATATTGTGAGCATTACATGCAAAAGGCTGGATTTTGCATTTATTTGATATAATTTCTTCTTATATATATATATATATATATATATATATATATATATATATATATATATATATATATATATATATATATACATGCCCCTGCACGGGAAAGCATTTAGCATTTTATATGATTGTGGAAATTTTCATTTTAAGTGCAGCTAAAACTGAAAAACATGTTTCGTTACGGGATTATCAGTGTTCTCAGGGCAACAGCGCGTCACCGCAGCATGATGCTGCCACCGCCTTGTTTCACAGCAGGGATGGGTGTGTTCAGGGTTAGGCGCAGCTTTGGTGTGTTCCCACATTATATATTGTACAAGTGGAGCAAAACGTTGACAATATGCAGGGAAAATCTACCAACTATTCTGCTCGTTGTAATCAGCAAAGGGATTTATTGGCTTTATGTTATTTTTCAAATATCATGAGCATGTTATATTTATGTATATGTTGAGTTAGACATGCTTTATGTAGTATTAATGTAATATATATATATTTTTTTGCTTTTTTTTATAACACGACCTGCATATGTAAGACTGCTTTATTTTGTGCGAATAAGACGAGTTCAATGGTGCAGCTAAAACTAAAATAAACTTTCCATTATGAGTAAAGCGTTTTCAGTATATACTGTACCTCGTTTAAATTTAGATCTTACGACTAAAATTTTAAAAAATGACATTGCAACTGATCTAATGTTGGTTTCAGGTTTCCTCGTGCATCATATTCTTGCCGGTGTTAACGTTGGGATTGAAATGCACCGCCAGCTGTTCCAAGCATTTTAAGCTCACTGTAACAACATATTTGTATCAGTTTATTACAGCGCGTCATAACAGCTTTACTGTACTTCATAAGATCATGCAAGACAGCAATAAAATGTATTTCACATAATAAAGTCAGATCATCTGGAATGAGGTCATTTTTTTTCTGTTTGGGTTTCTTAGATGGTTATATTTTGTAATTACTGTTCAGTTCTGTGAAGCACTTGGCTTCCCATTCTTTTCTTTATATTCCAATTTAAGATAAGATAAGATAAGATCTTAATTGTCTTTATTGATCTCACAATGGAGAAATTCACACAATTTGAAGGAGTGCATAACCTTCCATTAATTAAATGGGTTGTTCCTGAATTTCTAACAGTATGTCAAAGCTTTTCTTTGGACTGTGGCTGATTTTACCTCATGTTTACAGTCACAGTTGCCTGATAGCAGTCCATTAGCCTGCCAGATCACAATGTGGTAATATTCTCCCAATCTTTCTCGGCAAAAACTTCACCCAATCTATCAAACCGAGGGGCATCTCTTCTCCAAAGGCCTCAGATTTATTTATTTTTGTTGGATTTAGTTCTGGGCTCTGGACCAACACGTCTTTTTTCTGCTGTAGCCTTTGATTTTTTGTTGGGGATGTTTGCTTGAACTTGCTGTGGTGCTTCAGCTTTCAAGCGAATCCTTGAAGGTTTTTGGGTCGAAGCCGAAACATTCAAGATCTTCTTCTTGCCTTTGACCAAAACCTACTGAATCTGTAGCCCCATGGTATAATACTGCCATCACCATGGTTTGCTGCAGGGGTTATCTTCTTTAGGCAACATGCATGATTGTTGTGTTTGCTTGTTTTAAACATATCTTTAGGGAATTGTTTCGAGTTTTATCCAACCATATAAAACTCTCCAGTGAATGTTTTGGCTTTTTCTTTTTTTTTTTTGCCAGGCTGGAATGTTTTCTATAAAAGAAGGGGGTTCTGTCCTGAAACCTTGCTCCACAGCCCAGACATGTGGGCAAACTCTTGCCATAAATTCCTGCTGCGCCCTCAGTGTTACTTTCAGCTGGTAAAGAAGATCCCTGATAAGTTTCCTTCTCATCGGTTTTTCCCAAATCATCCAGTTTTTGCAATTTCACCGTGTTTTGTCCAGTTATTGATGACCCTGTGCCAGAGTATGCACATAATGCAGTAGGGGTGTTTTTCTACCTTTTCTCTCACTTTGTACAAAGAGATTCTGTAGACATTTTAGAACATTTCTGCAAACTCTTGATATACTTGGAGGATCCAGATATCAGGAACATCTCATTAAGACATCTAAACTTTTTTTCATGTTAACTGAAGTCATCATGTCTGGTGACAGGAGTTAACGCTAAAAGAACATGTGATGAAACTGAATGAAAAGTTGCCTCAACAAAGTGTTCATACTTGTGCAAGCAGTTTGCTGCAGCTTTTTTGTTTGTGGCTTGTTTTTCATTTCAGGTTAACAGGCTATGGTATTGAAAATCTGTTACTGTCTAACGTTTCAACTTCTAATCTGAGAAGCCAGTGAGGTCATTGGCTTTAACAATAAAAACAAATACATTGAAAGGACAGTTCAAATAAGATTAAAAAGATGCTAATATCTTGGCGCTTTACATTGCACGAATTATGTTCTGAATACATAAACATGATTCCTGAAATGCAGCTTGTATCCAGTACATTATAAGTCTGGTAAATGGAGTTGAATGGTTTTACCGTGTATCAGATCTGGTCTTAACAAGGTTCTAAAGGACTTCATTCAAACTAGATAAAACATAGATAAAGCTCTGCTGAAGAAGAAAGGTTACATTCCCTCTTTTATTTTTTATTTTTTTACTTTTCTTTATGGTTTAGAAGATAATTTAAATCTCTAACTTGCCAGCATAATAGGAGTCTAAACACTCAGAAGATATATGTTTCCTCTTTTTACTTCACATCAATAGCTGTGTGCTGTAGGTTTTACAATGCAACGTAATTTTATCTGTACAGCGTCATTCACATACAGGGTAATTAAAGGTGTAGGGTGAATCACGTTTCATTCATTTATCTCTGTCACCTTGGAATGTGTCGTATTTGAGCCGATTCCTGATCTAAATCCATGTTTCTCATGCTGTGGTACAAGGGTCACTGTCGCTACTTGGGTCACCTTTAGTGGCGCATGGTATATAAACATGAATAGTAGCTGAAAGGTGAAAAGGACCAACAGCCAATAAAGATCAGATGGTCAAAAACATTGATACATCACTGATGATGTGCCCTAGCCTGCAAGATGTTTCATTACAAACAGCTAGACTGGAGAAATCAGTGATACCAGGAAAAGTCTGGTTGACCAAAGAAAAGAGATTGGAGACAGATGGAGGGACAAATGGGGAGGCATGGGTTAGCATCTCTATCCTCAGCACCCCAGACAGACAGATTCAAAAGATGTAGACCAACAGCAAAGGACAGACGTTGATGAGCAAAGAGAGCTGATGTGGAAAGATCTGGATAAATGAGGAGAGCCTGAAGATCCATGGAACCAGGATGAAATGCGAGGAGCGACTGCAGGTATTGCAATGCACGGGTCAAGCACCTGGTGAGGCAGAGGAGGAGCTGAGACCAGAAGCACCCCACGGAGACTCAAAGGAAAGGTTTAGTTGACAAAGGTTACTATTTCAAGCTCATAAATCAATGGGCTCTGCTATATGATGATGCTCCCAAAGACAATCTTTCTTTTGTTATTCCTTAGTGCTTATTTTTCTTGGGTTTTTGCTTTTTCTAGTTGCTACCTTTTTAATTTTGTGGATTATGATCTTAGTTAATCCTCAGAACTTTTGTATTGTTTTTGTTAGATTCCTGTTGTGTGTTTCCTTCCAGATCACGTTCTTTGTGGTGGTCTCACCTGTTCCACCATGTCTTCCTGACTACCTCCACCTGCTTCTGCCTCACTTCTCCCCACACACCTCTGTATTTAAACTCCCTGGTTTTCATTTCTCATGGCTTCTTCCGATGAACAAGTCGTGTTTCTGCCTTCATGTTCCCTGTTGTAAGATTTTCTTTTTGTTATTAAACTTGTTAAAGTTTTTTCCCCTACCACACTCTTCGCTTGGGTCCTCCGTAGACCCTCAATGGGACATTTGTATGTTTAAAATACAGCATGTGTTCTAAAACAAACCTTACGTGGATCTCAGCTCATCCCTCTACAGCAGGTAGCACGACAACCACAACTTTCAGTGTAAATTAGGATTTTACAGACTGACTCAAAGTTGCACATAATGGTGAAGTGAGAGGAAAATACAACATGGTTGTCAAAATCTCAAAAGTGTGTGTTATTATTCAGCGCCTTTACTTTGATACCTCTAAATAAAACTTAGTGTAATGAATGGCGATCAGAAGTGACTTAATTTTGAGCCCACCTATGTGTAATTTAATATCAGTATAAAATATGCTGTCCTGTGAGGGCCGAAGAGTTTTGTAAAGTAATTGTTAGATATCAAAACAAAACATGAAGATTCATCATGAAGGAAAATACCTTGACTGGCCATTAGTGTCAACCATGAGCATGGAAGCGACATTTCGTATGATGACATTATAACTGATCTTGCTTCCAAAAAATCAATTAGATCTACAATTTTATGATAATATCTATAAAAAGGGAAGTAATTTTGCTGCAGAGAAGTTTTTGTTATAGTATTTTATTGATTTTGGGTGTTAAATTGTATTTTAATGTGTTTTTTATTTTTATTTTTCTAATTATTTTTTCCCTGAAGAGGTGCAATTCTTGTTAATTGCCTTCTTTTAAATACTTGTTCATTTTGTTGAAATTAGAACAAGGATTTTATGTTTCTTTATTTTCTGTATTTTTTTTTTTTATTTTTTTTTGATTAGAGAAAATGTATTTTAAATTTTTATCTTGTTCTCCTAGTTGAGATTTGAATGTGTGTCCTATTTGTTTGGTTTTTTGTTTGTTTGTTTTTTTTTTTTTTTTTGTTTTTTTTTTTAGAATAGTTTAGAGCATGAAGTTTTGTTTTTAAGGATTATTTTTAGCAAAGACAATTTTTTAGTTTTTTGCCTTTCATGGCTTATTACCTGTTATAATTTGATACACCATGGTCAAAAAAGGTCAAATGTTATGCACAAGGTATATAACCAACATCTTCTTTTAAACATCTTAAACGGTCTACTTATGGTTAAAAAAATGGCCCCTAAAACATATGCTGCTCTGGGCCTGCAGGTGTCCAGGTCCGGCTCTGACATACTATATGGTTTGGATGAATTCAGTGAGCGCTGCCTCCGGCCTGTGCTCTCTGTACCGCTAGGTGTCGCCGGAGATCAGATTTGCGCCAGTTGAACGTCCAGCAGTGCATTAACCTGTTGCGCAAAGAGTTGCCCGAAGGTCATCATTACGCCACAAAAAAAAAAATAGTGTCCCCACAAAAGCATGGACATTTCGGCTGTAAATGCTCTTTCTTATGAGGATTTTGTGAATATTTTCGGCAACGTGGTGGAGAAATGTCCTCTGATAACAGCCGCTGTGTGGACCAGCCGTCCCTTTATAGGCTTAAACGCTTTAGAAGCTGCAATCAATGAGTTCATCGATGCTCTCCCAGAGTCGGGTGAGGTTCAGTGGTTTGTGCCGTTTCGCGCATCTTGAACGCTTGTTTGTCATTTCCAAACTTTGACCGGCGTAACGAGTCGCCACGTGTGTCCGTCCAGGTAAAGAGGGGATCCTCAGGTGTCACCCGGACCTCGCGGGCAGGGATCTCCACGGCGGCGCGTTGACCCGGGAGTCCCGGGAGGAGCAGAGGCGAGCCGGCCTGGACGCGCTGAGCTCGGCGGAGGCCTCGAGGATGGCGCGGCTAAACGAGGAGTACAAGGAGCGCTTCGGCTTCCCGTTCGTCATCTGCGCGCGGATGAACGACAAGGCGAGCATCTTGTGCGAGCTCTCCGAACGCTGCCAGAACGAGCGCGCGGCGGAGAGGGCGCGCGGCATCGCGGAGGTGAAGAAGATCTGCCGCCTGCGTCTCCAGGGTCTCGTGCTGCCCGACGCTCCAAACAAGCTATGAAACGGAGACGCTCTGCTGTTAGTTGGCTGCTCCAGTTTAACCACATTTAACGGAGAGCTGTTCAATACATGTATGTGTTTATTGTCAAGTTATATCAACTGTTTACCTTAGTAATTAATAAAGCATGTACACGATTTAAAGTTGTATACATAAGTGGATGCTGCTATATAAGGAGTATATGTCGCCTTCTTGTTTGAGTTGACTGTGCATAAAACTGCGGCATGGAAAGAAAAAAAAGTGGGGAGAAAAGTTTGTGCTTTTTGTAAACTTTTGTGTCGTTATGCCCTCTGGAGTTCAATATCCCAAATAACCACTGAGAAGATATTACGAAGAGATACTTCCCGTTGAAATTAGTTGGCAGGACACAGTGAATTATACACAAGGCAAACCGGAAAAGTATAGAAACTCTGACATGCGAGCCTTTCCCTTTGCACCAGACACACGCATTTATATATTTATACAGCTATGTACAGACAGATATTTTCTGCTTCCTGGTGGTATGGCGCCCAAGGAAAGGAGCCACATTGCCCACATTGAAAAACACTGGAATGTATCTTGACAGGTCTCTTAAGCTGCTGTGGGAGTTTTCTTTGCTCAACATGTGAAAAGTTATTATTACTCCAATTAAGGAGAGGTCTATGCGGGTTCTCTGGACCCCGACGCAGACAGCGTGTGGCCGTGCAACGGGGAAACGGGGGGTGTGCTGGTGTGAGGTCCGTTCGTGGAGGACACCCCTCCCACCGCCGTCTCTCCCTGATCCCCGGAGGTGATGGAGGAGTCCTGGTCCGGCTCGGACCCCCTGGCCCTCCTCCGGTCCTCCTCCTTCTTCCACTTCATGCGCCGGTTCTGGAACCAGATCTTGATGTGGCGCTCGGTGAGGCTGAGGGTCAGCGCCAGCTCCACGCGCCGCGGCCTCGAGATGTAGCGGTTGAAGAGGAACTCCTTCTCGAGCTCCAGCAGCTGGGCGCGCGTGTACGCGGTCCGCGTGCGCTTGTTTTCCTCAGCCTCGGTCATCACGTAAGAGCCTGGGAAGCAATAACAGGTTCAGACCCTTTTATATGACGTAAAAGTTTTATTTATACTGCAAAACACTTTAATGTCACTTTTTATTGGTTTCGGGGCAAATTGGGACTAAGCCACATAAATGACGAATGAGATATAAGTTGGTCAAGAAACAGAAAAGAAATTCGTTGTTTTTATAATGCCATCTAAAGAAAATCTGACTTGATAAAAACTACATAAATAATGGGAAATGTAGTAACAATTTGATATATTTAGCTTTAATGCATTTTTATGGTTAGGGTATTTATTTTGTACTTTTACGTAAAAATCAAAGTGAATTATCGACTAATCATTTAACAATTTTTTTTCATTGCTGCCGTTTACAGTGCTAAAAGCCTTTTATCTGCATGTTTGTATCCACATCAACAAAATCAGTAACAAAAATTAAAAATAACATGGCTTGCTATGGCTTGTGAATTGATTCAACGTTCTTACAAAGAACTTACAAGAAATTACAAGCAGTCAAATGTGCCCTGAGCGTCTTTTTCTCAAACATATCATCTATATTACGGGTAATTTGTAAGTTTAGTTAAACAAGAAAAGGAAACATATAGGCTCGCAGAAACACAAAAGTTTTTAAGTAGAATATATATATATATATATATATATATATATATATATATATATATATATATATATATATATATATATATATATATATATATATATGTAACATAAACTGTATGCTGTACGGTTTACCATATCTAACCTATCCATTTAACCTATCCAATAATCAGTAAAAAAAAAAAATCAGTTCTACTTGGACGTGTTGAGACAGGTTTACCTGTTTACATACGCATGTTTCACCAGCTCTCATCTAAATTTAACTATACTTCCCATTCTAAAAGTTAATATCAAAGGCATTGAGAATTGTGTATTGAAATACACTCTCACACATCTGTACGTTTTTTTCCCCCCAGCAAATCCACATTAGCTGAAGAAAGCGTCCACCAATATTGGCCTCAATTGTTCTGGTCTTGGTTTATCTAGGTCAGGGGTCTGCAACGTTTTCAAATCCTAACATTTTTTTTACCTCAGTCCTGCTGAGTAAAACTTGTTTAGAGCCGCAAATGTTACACGACCTGCTGAAAAAAGCACGGCTCATAATGCTTTCAGAAATATCTAGTATGGGAAATTTGTCATAGTTTTTAAAGGACCATATTTCTATTTCTGTTGTAAGGTCTTAAAATAAAGACGTAAAACACTTTTCTCTATAGGCTGTTGATACTTGTAGGAAATTATTGTAAAAAACACAGTTTCCAACCAAGAAATGTAGACTTTTATCGTCATTGTATTATGGATATTTAATCAAAAGAAAGTGTCCCGTATGGTCGTGCTATATGTCTCTATTACGCGGGATCCGGATAGATGAACCTTTTAATCCAAACACTTGGAGCCTTCTTCAACAATGCAGGCCTCGGAAAGTCTCCTGAATCTCATTTATTATAGCGCTTTGACCAAATGACTTAAAACATCCATTTGACTTCAACATTGTGGTCCGAATCGTCGTCATTTACATTCTTTCTTCGAGTTATGTGAGTTTTTTTTTTTTTTTTTTTTTTTTTTTTTACCTGTCCACTGGCCCTTCCAGGTGTGCGAGTGTGATTTAGTGGTCTTCATCCACGGAAAAGGCAGGTGATATCTGCTCTGCTCTCCCGCTTCTGTGTAAACTGGAGGCTGCTGCTGCTGCTGGAGCCCCTGCGGGTGGTGGAGCGGAGGCACGCCCTGATCCTCCCGCATGCCGGCCATGGTGAAAGCGCCAGGAGCGATGTCGGGAAGGATGGCCTGCTCCAGGGTCCCCAGGGACGGCGGCGCGTACACCGAGTGCACCTGCCTGCTCATGTAGAGGCAGGGCGGCGGGCTGTAGTCGTCACCCGGACATCTCTGATAGGCGCAGGAGTCTTTAAAAACCTGAGAGGGGTAGAAGGACTCTTCCCGATTCATGTTTGGAGAGGACCCGAGGCTCCGTAGCTGCGATCCCGCTCCCGCCGGTGCGGACCTTCAGCTCTCCGCACCTGTGGCGCAACTGCGAGGGCCCCCGCGGGCTCCGCACAGGTGTGTCACTCTCTGACACCATGTGACCCTGCGCGGCGCACCAAGCCATTGGTTTCACTGTTTACACAAAGCGGGAGAGCTGCAGCGGCCAGTTTCCAGGAGATCCTGAACAGACCGCGTAAATCAGTGCCGCTCTGCAAATACAACAGCCAGCCTCCACCTGCGTCCACCTGTTGGTTTTCTCAGACAAGACGGCAGGTAAATCCGCGGCATCGCCAGAGGTAACCGCGCCAGAGCAGAGAAACGCGTTTTACGCGTGCATGTGAGCAGTTTAAAAAAAAAAAAAGTTTTTCTAAACTACTGTTTTAGGATTTATGAATATTATTATTATTATTATTAGATGTTTCAACAAGGAATGCCATTAATACACATTTTCTAAAGTAATTTAATGGGAATTACATCCAGTTAATGCAACGTGTCAACATTTACAGTTTCTACCTGTCATAGTCAGGACTATTGTGGTACAAAACCTGAATGGTGGCTCTTTATTTTAAATTAAATTAGTGTCTGAAAGCTATATAAAGTGTCTTCCTCACCCTCAAGTGCATGAAGGCCACTCCTGACCAAGCACTGCACTGTTGGCATCCCGATCCTCTTTGGGACATGATCCTGACACTTGGTGGACTTTTTCTGGGTGCATTGAAGCTTTCACAGTAAACCTCTCCACTTGAACTTGTTTATGGCCTGATGAATGACCGATTTGGGTTCGCTTTTACCAGCAGCAACCTCCTTTCCCTTGAAACCCCTTTGCCAGAAGGGGGCATCTGCTGTACCGCATAAGCACCATAAGATCACTGTCACAATGCTGGTGGGGCATCTTCTGGCAGCTTTTAGGATTTTGTTCATTTTCAATAACTTTCATTAACGTTGCAAATTCAGTTGATCCCATTTTATATAGGAATCTGGACTAAATGCAAAAATTGTAAAAGTTGAAGCAGTAAAATATGCAGAACACAACAACATTTCACTGGTCTGAAACAATTTTGCAAAGTTGTTTTTTAAACAGAGTGGAAGTGATAGGTTATAAAGATTCACTACCCACTGATCAGTTTTAAGTATTAATTTAATTTAGATTATTCTAGTTTACAGCTAATGAAAACCCAACATTTGGTTTTCTGGGAATGCATATTACGTTTAACCAATTCAAAACATAGACTGGTATGTATATGTATGTAACCTTATGAATTCAAGGAAGCACCATGTCACAAAGCTCACATCATCTCATAGTTGTTTCTTGATAACAATAAATTACATTTTAGGGTTATTACCCATCTGGAAGGTGAACCTCTGTCCCAGTCTCAAGTCTTCTGTCATCTGAAATGTTCTTTAGCAGGACATCATCGAGGTGATCGGCGGGTGGCTCTGTTGAGGTGTTAAGAAAGCTCTGGTTGCTTTAATAAAGGCATTCCACTCGTCTCCATTGCATAACCAGGAGTCTCATCTTCATTTTAACAGTACTCAAGATATTCACTCTGGATTTTAGGTTAGGCAAAGTTTATGGCCTAGTTATTCTATGGTCATTAAAGCAGGTATGGTACTTTTGGTATGGGAAGGTGCCGAGTCCTGCTGGAAAATGGAAACAGCATCTCCATAAAGCAGAGGGGTGAATGTTGTACAACTCAACTCAACTCAACTCGAACTTTATTTATAAAGCACATTTAAAACAACCGGGGTTGACCAAAGTGCTGAAATCCCAGTTGCAGAGCCTAAGATAAAAACTGAAAGCTAGGCTGAAGCTAGTACAAGGATGGCTGTGCTGAATCTAGAGTGACGGATAAATTGGTCCCCCTAATCACTGCTGATGATTCTGTTCAGAAGTGGGTTTAATGCAAAGAATGCAACGGTCCCCTGTTTTCTGGATAAATCTGTGATTGTGGCTCTCTTAGCTCTCACTCTGCAGTCTGCACCCACACTCTTTAATGGGCTTCGCTGTACAATCCTCCCAAGGCTTAGGTTATCCTTGTTTCTTTAGCACACTTTTTCCTTCCACTCAACTTTCCATCAACATGCTTGGACACATCACTTTGTGAATAGCCGGTTTCTTTAGCAAAGAATTTTGATGGTTTCCCAGTCAATGATTATTGTAAGCCATTTCTATTAGTCCAACTGAAATTAAAATAATTTGGTTGGTCATTAACTATAACCCAGAATATTCCAAATTAACAGAAAAATAAATGCTACATCACCTTTTGAACTAAATACCTGACACAAATCAACTTTTCAGTGCTAAATTATAATTATCCTGTATACCTCTCCTGTCTGTACAAGCAGCCTGATAAATCGACGTGTATGGGCGCAAACATTGCTTGACCCGCCAGATAAAGAGACCTGCTCAAAGGGGTTGTCTTGGAAACTCCCTGGTGGAAAGCTCAGACACGGGGATATCCTATATTTTCCACCACCATTTTGTCACCCCTGTCCGCCGTCCACCGCCGTGTATCCATTACACTTTTCTAGATGCATCATTTAACACCATTTTCACCCCGCTGCCCCACGCGGACAAGAGCCCTTGGCGACAATAAACAGAGCTGCCGCGGCCGCCGCACTCTCGCAGTGTTTGCTGGCCATTAGCCTCTCGCGACCCTGCGTGTGCGTGTGTGTGTGTGCGCGCGCGCGCGTGTATTCGCCCCATTAAACATCCGCTCTCGCGGTAAGCCAATTAAGTTGGAGAGCGCGACTGAACTCAATTAACCGCGGTGCGCCCGGAGCGGCGTCGCCACCACCTGCAGGCTTTAAACCCGCGATGTCACAAAGACTTTGGAGACGCGATGGTTTTCATGCAAAGCCTCCATGCGCGGATCCCTCGCTCCTCGCCTCTGCTGGTGCGTCAAAGGAGGCATCAATAGACTGTTTGCGCGGAGATCTTCAAATGCAATTACGGCACTTTGCTCGGTATCTTAATGGGGGCACTCTGCGATGCAATAAAGTTCGAGTAAACCAGTCCAATACGCAACACCCACCTGCGATAGGCCTTAATGGTATTTATATTTGATCATTGTTGCAAAGAGGAAGGAAACTGTTAAGTCGGACGATTCTCCCCGAACGTGGTTTTATGAAGCATCAGGTGCCCTAAACGCATCTTGGATGACTTTTCCGGCGATTTTAAAGGGAGGCAACAGGAGGGATGATGAGACTTACGAGAGCTATAACAGACATGGGTAGTGAGATGAGATGAGCAATTGTGATAACAGAGAGTGACAGCTTCACCGTGTCTGTAAAGCTGTGGGAACAATAATAAAAAAAAAGACAAATGGATAGAAAGAAGATCTGGAGTAAATGTCCCTGTTCTGTCCTGAATAAAAGAAATCCCTTATTTTAGAGTTTGACCTCTTGAACTCAAGTGAGATACTCTTCCAGAAGAAACGGTCTCACTCCCTCACCTCCGTAGCCTGATAAATAAATATAATTATTTTGAATTAGTTTTATTACTACAACGTTTCTTACAGAAACTAATAGGAAATTAATTCCAACAGTTTACTGCACTCAAAAACATTTCCTTACAGTTTAATGAATTAATGTTCCTTATTCTGACTGATTCCATGGTGTTAGAAGGTTGCAGGTTTTGGTTTGTAGAAGAAAAAAAATGGTGGTGCTTTAATAAAGCAACCATCCTAAGTCATCTTAGATTTGTTTAAAATAAGCTTAATTACAAAAATTAGCTATTGTCAGATATTGGAACTGCTGAAATTAAACCAGTTTATATTCCAATCACTCGGTCAGAAACACTAAAAGTATTACTATTTGCTGAATGTCAGAATAAGAGCATTTTTAATAGTTTTTTTTTCTTCTGTCTTTTTAAATTCACCAGTTCATACATAAAACTCAGGTTTTCCTTAATATCTGGACAGTTTAAAGGCCGACTGTTTTTGGGACGTTGTTCTCAGGTTTGAAAGATTCCTCCTCTTTCCTCCAAATGTTGGCACCCCAACACATTTCTCCAAAAATAAAGCTTTGATCCCACAATAGAGTGTTACTCATAATATGTTTCATGATTAAAACATTTTTCCATTTAAAATTAACTTATCTTTGTGACTGGGTGTAATCTCCAGCTGAAAGTAGCGGAGTGGTTTTCAATCCTGCTCCACAGGATCCACTGTCCTACATGTTTTTATCTTTCTGCTTCAACATACGGGAATCAAGCAGATAGTTTTACTCACCTGCTTAAAGCAAGGAAAAAAAATACAGCTTTTTCAAGATTTACTTATTTCGTTCAGTTTGACCTTCAGCAGGTCGGCGTTATCACATCCAGATGCCTAAATGCAAAGAGTTACCTTCATGTGATTGGCTGATTACCCAATAAAGTGGCCAATGACAGCCGTACCGTTTTCTCCATTTTGCATATATTTGTCTTCTGTGTGGCTTTCTAATTAAATAATGAAATGGCAACATATGGGTGAATTTGTAGGTGTGAGAGCCTTATTGAGTAAAGCATGGGAATACGTCAGAGATCACTTGTAGCAGCGGGTTTAGGAGTGTCTGGAAAACACGTTCTCCTTTAGCAAACAAAACTGTTTCTGACCGCGTGACAAAAAGTTGGACGTGCGAAAAATAAAAAACGACCTTCCCCGTGTGGCGACAGCAGCACGGCTTGTGTCAACACCGCCGACACGTGAATAGTGGCTGAAAAACGGTAATGTTCATTTAATGGAGGTCTGGCGAAGCGCGGCTACGCCTGAGCAAGAGTCGAGTGAGAAGGGAGGAAGAAAAGGTGTTTGCTGAAATGAGATTGTCAGGGCGATGCCAACATAAAGGCAGTTTGAGCTTTTATTTGTTCACGTTTTTGTGAGAGGAAAAAAAAGCACAAAAAGGACAATGCATGTACATTTACTTTACCAAAATCTTAAATAAAAAAAAAAAAGAATCAGTAAAACCTCTAACTTTTTTTTAACTTATAACATCTGAAAACCTGGTCTGTCTAAAGGTAAACTCTGCTGAGACCTCAGGCGCTCTGACACCAGTTCAGAGGGCAGTTTCTAAGCCTTACATGGACCCCAGTCTGCTGACCCACCACCTGTCCCCAGACTGAGCCGCTCGGCTTATGAACTCTACTTCCGCCTGTCTTTGTCTCTGTTTCGTCCGTCGTCGTGTCTCTTGTCTTTGTCGTCCCTGTGCCTGCGCTGTCCGTCCTTTTCCCCGTCCAGCGTCTTGTCCCTGCGGCCGTCCCTGCGGGGAGGAGAGCGATGGCGCTCTGCGCGGCCTCTGCTGCCCCTGTGATCCGCAGCGGGGGATCGGCTGCGGTCGCGCCGTCGGTCCGGGGACTCGCTCCTCGTGCGGCCTCTCGGGTCGTCGGAGCGCCGGCTCGTGGACACGTCGGAGCGCCGCTGCAGGTCCGTGGAGCGCAGCGTGTTGAGGAGAAAACGCTTGTTGGTGCCCAGCAGCGGGCATTTCAGCCTTAAAGGGGGAACACACACACAGGTTGGATCCCACCCTCAGAAAGTCACTTAGAGAAGGACGTATGTCAGGTTCTGGGCCTGGATGGTCAGAACTCACTTCAGATATTAATCATGAACCAGAGACAGACTTGCCTTTAGATAATATTTATACCCTTTGATCCATTCCACATTTTTTTTTTATGTTATAACCACAGACTTCATCGTATGTTACTGGGATTTATGTTATAGACCAACACAAACCAGTGTGTGATTGCTTAAAAGAAGAAAATTATATGTGGCTATCAAAACCTTTTAGAAATAAAAACCTGAAGTGTGGCATATGCATGCGTTCAGTCCCCTTTATTGTGACGCCCCTAAATAAAAACAGGACAACCAATTACCTTAGGATCTTCAGTTTTGTAAAAGATATGGCCCACCTGTGTGTAATCTGATCTCAGCATAAAACCAGGCGTTCCCTGGAGGCCTCTTAGGTTCCTTAGAGCACATCAGTGAACAAACGGCCTCATGAAGAACAAGGAACAAAGCAAGACAGGTCAGAAAGAGAGTTGTAGAGAAGCTAAAAGATGTAAGGGAAAAAAAAAACACTCAGGTGGGAGAATCTAAAAATCCAGCATTTCTGTAAAATTAGCCAAAAGATAGCAGTTGTTGAAGAAATCCATGAGAAGTCCTGTCTGTAGTCTGCTATAAGCCTCGTAGAAGACACAGCAAACATGTGGAAGAAGGTGCTCTGGTCAGGTTAGACCAAAAACCAAAATGTCTCTCTCACAAAACCCTTCGTGTGGAGGGAAGCCAACACGAAACACCAGCCTGAAATCACTATCCTCACGGTGAAACGCGGTGGTGGCAGCATCGCTGGGTGCAGAGACGGGTAAGCTGGTCAAATGGGATGCAAGGATGAATGTAGCTGAATGCAGGGCGACACACTGGAGCTTCGTCTATAGCAGGGGTGTCAAACATACGGCCCGCGGGCCGGATCCGGCCCGTCGAACAATTTAGTCCGGCCCTGTGGCTAAATGCATTATCATTGTTAAAAAAAAACAATGATAATGCATTGTCCTGTCTGGCAATGTGGCAATAAGATGCCACAAAGAGCTCATCAGATTTGACTTTCACAAGTGGACAAGATAAAAGCAAGAGAATGATAAAACAATTATTGAAAAAAACATGTACTTCGTTTAATTGAAAATATGCAGTTCCTATATTGTCCACGAGGGGCGCTGTGTTTTAATTAGCAGATTAAGCTTCAGGTGTGGAAAAATTCGAATAATTTCTTAATTTTTATCTGTTTGATGTATTTTGTCATGCAGGATATTGTTTTTAAGTTCCAAAAAATGTGAATAAATGTTTTTTAACATTGTATAATCACTGTGATCAGTTCTTATGCATAATGCACAAGTAAATGTTTAACTGAGTAAAAGTATTGTTGAAATTGCACATACTTTTCTTAAAAACGCTGAGGTTATTCATAATATATTGTGTAAAAGTGAAATTAACTTAATATAAAAATCAACAACAAGTCCACATTTATTAGTTCTGTTTAATCTTGCAATGAGTTAACTCGTGTGGCCCTCTTGAGATCAGATTAAGCTGTATGCAGGCCCTAAACCAAAATGAGTTTGACACCCCTGGTCTATAGGGACCTAAATCCTGTTGAAAACGTGCAGCAAGATGTAAAAGCTGATGCTCACGCACACGTCTCCATCCGTAAACGAGCTGGAGTCGCCTCGCGAAGAGGAGCAGGTCTGGGTGCGCAAAGACAGGCGAGCTGCAGCTGTAACTGCAAGGAAGGACGGTTTCATAAATTATTTCCTCAGAGTGGCTGAATGCCGCACCTTTCCAATTTGTGGTGGAAAAAAAACGCGGACTATTTCTACAAAGCTTGGCATCCTGTCCAGCGTGGTTCCAGTGACAGGATGCCACCCGTGCAACAAGTCCAGCAGTGAACGTCCCTCGCTCCTAAATATTCCGGTCAGCTGTCTGTGGTGTTAGAACAAAGTGGAAGCAATCAGTAGTGACAGCAACTCAGCCATGACGAGGAGGGCCACGCAAACCTGACGAAGCGGGGACAGCAGATGCTGAGGCGCATAGAGGGCAAGACGTCACCAACTTTCTGCCGAGTCAGTCGCCACAGACCTTCAAACTTCACGTGCCCCTCACATTAGCTCAAGAACAGCGCTACAGAGGGTTTGCATGGCAGTGCTGCTGCAGCCAAATCATACATGGCCAAGTGGAACGTAAAGCCTCGGATGCGGTGGTGTAAAACACGCCACCACTGGACCCCAGAGCGTGCAGGCACATTCTCTAGATCACACCTCTCCTTCTGATGGATAAGGCTGGGTTTGGTAGTTTGCAGGAGAATACTACTGTGTCAAGTGTAAAGTTTGGTGGAGGGGGGGGGGGGTTCTGGTGTGGGGTTGTTGTTTTAGGAACAGGGCTTGGCTCCTTTATTCCAGTGAAAGGATCTCTGAACGCCTCAGCATCCCAAGACGTTTTAGACAACCAGATAGAACATCTTTGGGATGAATTAGAGGGGAGACCGAGAGCCAGGCCTTCTCGTCCAACATCAGCGTCTGACCTCACAAATGTGCTTCAGGAAGAATGGTTAAAAGTCCCAATAACACCCCGACCACCACCACAACCTTGTGGCCAGCTTTCCCAGAAGAGTTGAAGCCGTTATAACTGGAAAGGCTGGACCAACATCATATTGAACCCTATAGATGAGTAAAAGCAGACGAGTGCACAGCAAAAAGAGAACTAAAAATAAGTACAATTCTCTTGAAATGAATGTATTTGTCCTTGATTTGAGCTGGTAAATAAGATTATTTGCCAATGGAATTTGTGTTTTTACCCCTAAAATAAGATAATTAGATATACTTCACTTGAAATAAGATGATGGAGATGAATTGTGCCTATTTTAAGTGCAAAAATCTTGTTCCATTGGCAAATAATCTTATTTACCTGCTTAAATCAAGGAAAAATTATCTAATTTCAAGAGGTAATTTCTTATTTTGAGTTCTATTTTTGCGGTGTGAATGCCTATGGTAATATAGTGTCTATATAATTTCCTTCCACTTGTGTTTTTGGTGCTAAACTTTCTGTTGGTCGTAGCATAAAATCCCAATCAAATACACTGAAATCTGTGTTTGTGACATGACAAAATGTGGAAGAGTTTAGGGTCTTTCAATACTTTTGGAAGAGCCGGGGAGCTAGATTGTGAAATTGAAACAAACCCCATCTACAGGCAAAGACCTAGACAAACTACAGAGACCTTTACAGACCACCAGGGTCACAGTTCACGCGAGGTGCTTGGCTCACCATCCAGCAGGGCCCATGGTCTCGGCTCTCACCCGGGCTCGGTCGGTCTCCTTGAGGAGCTCCTCTACAGCACGCCTGCATGGACGGATGGGAGCAGATTGGAAGAAAATTAGTCAAAAAAAAAAAAAAAAAAAAACGAAGGAAAACCGAGACATAAAAGAGCCTAGGGGATTTAATCTGGTAAGAGAAAACTGTAGGAGTTAATCCTGAGAAGTACAAGACAGCTGGCGGTCCATCCATCCATCCATCATCCAGTGTCTGGAGCAGCTTATCCGGATGGGTCAGGACAGCTCGCCGGTTCATCAAAGCGCAACACAGAGGCACGACCATGACAGCTAAAGCAATTTAGAGAGACAGGTTAACTCAACAGGCATGTTTTTGGACTGTGGGAGGAAGAACCCGCACAAGCAGAAATACCCCGGGTTCGAACCCGGGACCTCAGACCGGTCAGCAACGAGAGCTGCTGACGGCGCCATTGAGCAGCGCCGGCGTTCAACCCGGGCTGCTGAAAACAGGAGCTTCCCTGAACGAGCCGAGCTTTAATCTCACAGCCAGTCACTGGACTTAATAAGCATTAGCAACACAGAGAGAGAGGCGAAAGGGCTGCTGTTAGAGCGCAGGTGTGAGGTGAAAACGTCCCGGAAATGAGACCTGGCCGGTTTCATGTTAGCCGAGAATAAACAGCGATATTTACTCACTTCTCCAGCTCATTGTCTTCTGCCATCACCCCCAGACCACAGACAGGCGGCTACAACCTGTTACACACGGAGATGCCTCATCTCTGGATCGATAGCAGCAGCGTTAATTAATGTTGCATTCCTGTCTGTTTACTTCCCCCCGACGAGAGGTCCTTCCACCGAGGACCCTGTTATTTTAGCGGCCGTAAAGAATGCCTGCTCGTCGGTGTCTTTTTTTTTTTTTTCCTGAATAAGTGAAATTTGGAGAGATTCAAACAAAATTGTAATGCTTTATATTACAACATTTAGATTTTTAGAAGAGTTGTACATTTTTATGAAAAGAAAACATTTGGTTAGAAGTTGTTGTTTTTTTGTTTTGTTTTTTCTATTTGATACTTACGGCGGAGCGTTATGGAAGATTCTTCCTCCCAGCAGCTGCTCCCAGGAAATACAATAGGTGTTTATATCCCTGCTGTTTTTGCAGTTTTTTAAAAAAAAATATATTTATTTAAATAGCATGTGTGTGTTTTCATGGTTATACTAATTTACTGTGTAAAAATGGTAAATTAATTGAATTTTTATAGTGCTTTACTAGCCATACTGACAACATTCTACTCTGGTCATATTCAATGACACGCACACATTCATACACCAATACATAGATTGGTGGGTCTAGTCCTTGCCGAGGGAGACACTGACATGAGACAGAAGGCAACTGGAATCAAACCAACAACCTTCAAATTGCAAGACAACTACTCTACCCACTGACCCAGATACCCATAGTATATACTATATATCTGCAGTTATGTTAGATATGTATACATGTGTATATCTTTTTAAATCTTCAATTCCCTAAAATGTATGTTTACTAGCTATTGGTTTGTTGCTGGAATGTTTATTTCCCTAAAGTTTAAACATAGATAGATAGATTTATATTATATATTTATTATTTACTCATATATATAGATACGTGCATATTTATTTGGTTATGCCACAAAACGTACTGAAACATGGACTTTATACATACTCCTTCAAAGTATGTATGAAATTTGGAACATGGATAAATCGCTACAGATAGATAGATAGATAGATAGATAGATAGATAGATAGATAGATAGATAGATAGATAGATAGATAGATAGATAGATAGATAGATAGATAGATAGATAGATAGATAGATAGATAGATAGATAGATAGATCTCTGAGTGCAATATTGCTTCCTTCATACCATCATAATTGTCTAAATCATACATTGGCTTACTGTCACAATTTCAATAAAACATTTAATGTGCTTGCTGAAAAGTGTATGTTGTGAAAATGTTTCTGAAAACGTTCAAATACGACATAGGCAATTATGCTATGAGGCTAATGATACATAACAAATTTTTAACAAAACTGAAGTAGGAATACCTCACAGCCTGCTTGGTGGCACGGTTTATTGCACTGTTGGTTTGCAGCAAGAAAGCCCAGGGTTTGAATTGTTATTGGGGTTTCTACATCATGTTTACATATTCCTTCCTGTACAGAATTATGCATGTTTGATTAAAGTTTGTGTGCAAGGTTATTTGAGCTGTATACATATCTCTGTTGACCTGGAATGGACCGGTGATACATTTCCTGGTTGCAGCCTACCATCTCTTGTCCAGTGACCTCATGAGAACCACACCAGCAACCCCTGCAACGTTGCATGGACAAGTGGATAGACAAAGCTTTGTTTTGTCTTTTGTTCTGTTGTTTTTTTGCATATAAATAGTTCCTTAGCTTAGCTCTTTTTATCTTCATTTTGCTTAGTAGTTTAGTTAAGTTTCACTAGCCGAGGATTTGTTAATCAAAATGTGTTAAATCAGGTAAACAGCATTACATAGTGATGTTCTCTGGATGTTAATTTTATTTCTGTTAATAAATTCTTGAACTTGAAAAGAAGTTGTCACTCCTTTTCCTGTGTGTGTGCAAGTTTTGCTGTTAAAAGATCGCTAGTGCTCGAATTCATCCCTTTCAACCATTGTCTTGATATCAGCTTAAGAGCTGATCATCACCAAACAATACTTAACAGACAGAGAGTTATTTATGAGACATTAAATAACTTTAAACAGTGTATAATTGCACAACATTTTTATGGCAAAGATTATTAAAGTATGTCTGAGTCTGATATATTTTTTTTATGTTTTTTGTACAGGCATATAATAGGTCACCTTTACCTCAGCTGGCACACACAGACTCCGCCCACTCCCACTTTGATTGACACAAGTAGGCGGAGCCAGCCTCTCCAAAGGCACGGGGGCGTTTTCGTGCGGGTTTGCGGTCCGGTCGGTTGCGGCGAATGCGGGATCGGGATCGGGATCCCGCCGCTGACAATTGTCCGCCTCCCCCCCCCCGCCCCCCTCACCCCCTCCCAACCAGCCCGGTTCGGGGGCCCGAGCGCCCTGCGCGGAGGAGCCGCCGGTGAAAGAGGTAGCTATCATCCCTCACATCTGCCTGCATGAGTGGTGTCAGTGTGTGGCTGGCTTTGCAGTCGGTGCTGTCGCTTCTTCTGTCCTTGCGTTGCCGCTCCTGGAGGAGGGTGGGATGAAGGAGTCAGACAGATGAGATGGTGGGGGGGGGGGTGATTTCAACACCGCTCCTGTCTGAACAATCGGAAATTATGACGCTGCAGTTTGTGCGTTGCCTAGGAAAAATGAGGACAATGACATCGAAGAGGGGTGGGGGGGCATCTTTGATTGCAATTTCCAATTAAACCAGCGTTCATGTTTGCTGTCATCTCTGCATCTCTGCCTTGCATTTGTGTGGAGAGAGGGAAAAAAAGGCAGTCAGTTGCAACAGACCTTGCAAAACCTTGCAGACTAGCAGCAGGCCTCTTTCTTTTCCATTTTCCCCCCATTCCTTCAGGATAAGGGTTTTTTTTTTTTTTTTGTCCAAATGAGGGTTGAGCTGAAAGGACCAGAGTTGGGAAATCTCTTGCCTAAACCAGCATGTCATCTTTGAGATTGTTGCTGCTTTTTTGCATCAGATGTGATTTTTCTCATGCAAAAAAACAACAATGCAAAGCGCAGGTGCCGTGCTGTCATTTATTAATAGGCTATAGAGGGGATTGCAGTAATGATAGTTCACTTTACGACCATTTTATAACCTTCATGTGACTTGGTTGCAACAAAGTCCTCCTCTGAGTCAAACAGATGCATTTTTTTTTAAATATTGAGGACTCTGGATAGAAAAGTCTTTATTTATCGGTGAGGGTTATTTCTCAGGGCCTGCCACCTAGAAAAAGCTCTCGTGTTGACGCGTGCTTGTATTGCTTGAGCTTGCATGTCTGCGTGCGATGTGGTGATGTCACAGCTTTGTTATAGAAACAGAGAAGCCTTGTGCCCTCATGATTAATTCATGTCCAGCTGCGGGATAGGGACAGAAGCGTTCCAGTCACACATAAAGGACGGGGACCTCCATGTAGGTAACCGGGTTTAGATTTAAGGGGGGGGGCAAAAATGGTGACTATAAAGGCAGACCAAAAGAAGAGGTTGGATGTGTGGGGGGGGGGGGGGGGGTGTCTGATCACCATGTGACAAGCTTTCATGGCTGTATAGTGGGGAGGAGCAGAGCATCCTGCTGGGAGAAGTGCATCTGCTGTGTGCCTCAGTCCCCTGCATCCTTCGCTGGCTTCACTCTGAATGTCAAGCCCCAGTGAGCAGAACAGGATCCAGGTCGTCATGGAGACAGGAACAGAGGCAGGTAGTCACTGTGGCTTGGCTGGGCCAGCTGGGGAGGGGGGGGCGGAGGCACGCCCTCTGCTGTCAGCGGATGGCATCAGGCCCACACAGGGGGGGAGGAGAGGGGGTGGGCTGGTGGCTATGTAAGGGTGGTATACAGCGGATCCTAAAAGATTACACACCCCTGTCAAAATGCCAGCTTTTTGTAAGGTAAAGACATTTTTGCACCATGAAGGTGACATGTATCCAGAACAAATCAATAAACACATTTCTCAGTATATAAAATTAAAACAGAGGAAGTAAGAAACAAAACTGCCGCAATAACCCAATTTCATAACCGAGTACACCCATCCTAACCTGACTCCAGCCAGATTGATGTCGCTCCGCCTAGCTTCACTCACATCCATCTGGGACATCTCCCATAGAAAGTGATTTCTTCAACCAATTTTATTGTCTAGCCAATCAGGACGCAGGGCTGGAGTCTCATAGATGTGGCGTAGTGGAGACGCGACCGTGACGTGAGACTGTTTTGATTCAGACAGCAATGGCGGCTCGTCGAGGAAGCAAGCGTTAACATTGATGCTGCTATTTCTTCCGTGTTGACCAATCTACCTGATATTGTTTCATTAAAAGAACATCAGAGAACGGCTCTGAAGGCTTTTGTTGGTTGAAACGATGTTTTCGCCCTTCTCCCGACCGGATTTGTCAAGTTTTGTTTTCCGGGGCGCGTCCGTGGTTGAGCGGTTAGCGCGAACCATGTTAGGAGGCCTTTAGTCCTCAACGCGGTCTGCCCGGGATCGACTCTGACCCGCGGCGCTTTGCTGCCTGTCTTCCCCCCTCTTCCTGTCAGCTTACTGTCAATAAAACACGTACCACTAGAGCCGCAAACACATAAAAAAAAAAGTTTTGTTTTTTCCTGCGTCGCTCTCATCGGCGTCACGGGTTAGCTTCGGTGTGAGTGGTTGAAATAAAGATGACAGACAAGTGGCTTATCCAGTCATATGCAAGGATTTTTGAAAAGGCCCAGCCTTCAAAAAAGGCAATTTCTATGGAGAGGTCCCAGAGCGAAATACATCTAGCTAGCGTTAGGTTACACCCATCCATCTTCCAACACGCTTATCTCTGTTGGGGTCACAAGGGGTGCTGGTGCCTATCTCCAGCTGTCAATGGGCGAGAGGTGGGGTACACCCTGGACAGGCCACTGTGCAGCCCAATTTAGTACACCCTTAAACTACATTTTTTGTTAAACAGCGTTCAATCATCTTCGGGCGGAAGCACTGATTCACAGTTCTTCGTACGACCGTATCGGCAGTTGCCAAGGGCGGCATTTAAAAAGCAGAGAGTACAAGCGTCAGATGAGAAATATCAATCGCTTACCTCTTCGTCGTGCTCTAAACAAGTTTTTCTATTGCTTTATGCATGTGCAGTCAAAAGGGTGACGGCGCAGTATTTTTATGTTGCTCAGAGTCTCTTTTCCCTCAGTTAATTACACCTGGAGAGTGGCAGCAGCAGGGGCTCGCACCTAGGGCGGCATTCATACGAGAACCGGGACTGAGCAGAGATCTGAAGGTCTTGGATCCTAGCTGACTGGATTTTTTTGGACTGTTCATAATTTAATCAAACATTGACTAAAAAAAAAAACCCAGTTCCTTCTAATAAAAAGATACTCCAGGCCATGATGCATGATGCATGATGCACCATGCGTCACTAGGGTATTTTGATCTGCAGCGCTGTTTTTGTACTATACATGCTTTTGGGATTTGTGGCTCAAAAATGTCAGTTTTGTCTATTCAGACCCTGACACGCATCACACAAACATTTAGAAGATTGTAGCCACATATTGATGTCTGTATGGAGACCATACATGCATAAAAATGTCTATATTGTCCAGTTTGTTCTCATATTACAGATGCGCGTTTCCACTGCGTATACACACTATTACATCTAACGTTGGAATCATTTTATTTTCAGACACCGTCCTCTTTTATTGTCAAATATGCAGAGCAATATTTATGGATGAAATATTGATCAATAACATTTTTAGAAGATATACACTTTTTCTTTGCAAGAATAAATATATAAATTGCCACAGTCGGTTTCATATGAAGAGGAATAAAACATCTTTGTCCAGGTTTATGGCTGGCAGTGTACATATAGTACTGTGGAATTTCTTTGTCCACTCCTCCTGACTGATACCTTTGTTCAGCAATATCTATTTGGTTCGTTGTCACCTCCCTGCGTAATGGCTTTAGCTAAAAGATAATAAAAACAACATAGCTTTATTTCAGGTTATTTGGACTCACAAGAAATGTTAACATAAAATCAAAAGGTGCTTAAAACTATTTATTGCTCTGGTATGTTTACGCTTATGCAACCACGTTAGAGCCACTTTATTTATTTATTTATATATATATTTTTCCGCCTAACGCATTTATTTGTTGAATTTGACAAGATAGGCTTAATGCTAAAGCTAGAACAATTTTACAATGATTTATTATGTAGTGTTAAATCCCAGAAACCTGGCATTTGGACAGGGCTCTGTAAACCTTTACGAGTCACCGTAGAGCTGCTGTATCCGCCCTCCTTTAGCTTCAGGCCCCTCTGCTCACTACAGTGCTTTATTTCAAGATCTTGTTTAAGGGATGTGTACATTTTGTTGCAGAGGCGACTTGGTGCTTCAGCTGAACATGGAGTGTTTATAAATGCAACCTGCCATTTGTTCTTTGTTCTCCTCTCCCAGAGTTTGCAGCCGTTCTTCATCTCTCCCGTTTGCCGGTTGCTTCGTGCCTGTTTACACATCCCGTCGTTTTTCTCGCCGCTCTTCAAATCTCTTTCTCCGCCTCCACCTCTCTCTGCCTCCTGCTGGCTTTGCTTTTGCTCTTCTCAATCCCACTTTCCCTGATCTGAGTCCTCTCTCTGCCTCAATCCCGGATAATTCTCTCTCTGTGGAATTGGAAGATTGGAGCAGGCGAGAGCAAAAGAGAGATTATACCCTCAGATTAGCGGACAGGAGCCGCAATACATAATCTCCGCAGACTCTCTCACACACGCAAACACTTAGCGCAAACACGTGCACAAAGCATTTGCCGCATGAACAAATTCAAAAGCGTATAATGAGACATTTGTTGTCCTGAAACAGCTGTTGAGCCCTCCTGCTGTGCCTTTTGACCTGCAGGGCTATGTGCCATCGGCCGCCGGAGGGCTTCTGTCCTCTCTGCAACCTGTTCAACGTTTGAGGCTTATGGGATAGGAGTGTGCGCCCCTTCCCGTCCCTGCAGCCCAACTGGAGTCATTTGTGCCAAAGTTGAGCTGTGCTAAAGGACAAGCGATGGGCAGCCCGGGCTGCGAGGTGGACGTCGTCAGGCCCTCGGACCCGCCCCTGGAGGTCGCGTGTCCGGAGTGCGGCCAGATCCACCGCAGCTGGGAGAACCACCTTTATAATTACCGTCTGGAGGTGGACGACGACCTGGTGTGCCACATCTGCCTGCAGCCCCTGGTGCAGCCACTGGACACGCCGTGCGGACACACCTTCTGCGCCCGCTGCCTGCGCAGCTTCCTCCAGGAGAGGGACTTCTGCCCCCTGGACAGGACCAGGCTGCAGCTGCAGGCGTGCCGCAGATCCAGCATCCTGGTGCACAAGCTGCTAGACAAGCTGTCTGTGACCTGCCCTTTGAGTCCCGTCTGCTCCCTCAGCATGCCACGGTGTGACCTGGAGGCGCACCTGAAACACAGGTAATGAAGCTGATATACTGACTTATAAATCAACCGGTGAATTCATGAGAGCTGTGTGTGCACAGGTCAGACAATATGCATGCTTCCCAGTTAGTTAATCATGAGCAGTTTAGAGATAATGAGACTTTACTTCTGTTTTACAGCAGTCTGCAAGATATCTACCAAAGCTGTTCCTAGATTGGCAATTCTCAAATGCTTACTACGTGCTGACAGAGGAGATTGCTTAAATATAGTTGAATTAAATTTAAGAGCTGCAAAAACTATCAATAGCAGTATGTTGTTTTATCCTCTGGGGTCATGATGACCATGTCCTGAATTTACTACCTCACACAGGTTGAAAAAAAAGCCCTGGGGGTCACTTTACGCAATAATTTAGTAAACCTGCGGTGTACATCTAGAAGCCGTCCTCAGCCCCAAATTTATTCTTCATCTATATTTCTTTTAGCTAGACTTTTTAGAAAAATGGTAAACATGTTCTTTTCTATGCAGATGATACTCAACTGTTTGTGGCTAAAAAGCCTACACATCCCAGAAGTCATCATAATCTGATCGCATCTCTTCTTCTACTGATATCCCGGATAGCCTTGTTAGTTCTTGTTAGTTCTTGCAGTTAACAATACCCAAGCACGTAGGAATTTAGCAGTAATATTTAATCTAAACCTCAGTTTTAATTCTAGTGCTGTTTATTCCAATCTAAAACAGTTTAAAAAAACATGCTGTTTTAGCGTCTGGGTCAGACCAGACTGTACGTGCTTTAAAATCTAACAGCTATGCTCAGTACTAAAACTACAATGAAGGACGGGGTTCCCACCATTTTTTGTTAAGGACCCCTTGACATACGAAATTATCCAGGTAGTCACCTCAAGGTCTTGCAGAGGTCTTTGGGGGTACATCAAAAAATTCAATGCGATTCATGACGGGACATCAGAGTTCCTTGGCTGTTTTCAGTATAAACAAACCCTCTGTGGTGGTTCACTAAAGCGTTAGCTGCATATCGGGGCCCTAGGTGCCATGTGGAGGAGTCTGGTACCAGGGGTTGCAGCTCTATCCATGACAAGCATGGTCTGTTCACACCGGCATAGATTGGTTCCTCGAGAATCTGAAGCAGAACTGGGCATTTTGGCAAAATGTCAAATTTACTATCTCATCTCACCCACATAAGTTGGCCGCCCTCCAGTTATTATAGGAACTGTTTATAGTAACCCTCTTTACACTGTGTTTTCTACTGTGTTCTGGATGTCACCAAAAGGATCTAAATACACAATGTATTAACTTCCACCCATAAAACTGAAATATTTAATAATTAAACTCCTTTTTCACATAGAGATTGGCATGTGCCAGGGACCCCGTTGAATAGGAGAAATGCACACTCCTCCAAACGCAGCATTGGCTGGTTCCTATGAGACGGGGGGGGTGTTGAGAACTATTCTGGTGAAAAGGCTGATGGTATTTACTCATGTAAAGGAAAGACTGATTGTCAAGGAGCAGAAACCTGCCAAATATATGTGGGGAAATAGAGAGGAGTCATTCTAGCGCGTATGTAATAGATACAGTTGGTGGTAGGATGGCCTGACCCTACTAATTTCTTGCTTTTTTATTTACACACAGCTTTGTGTGTAAATAAAAAAGCAAGAAAGTAGTAGGGTCAGGCCTGCCTTTGCACTGAAATTAGGTTTTCCAAATTTGTCTCCTCCCAATGTCGAGACCACAGGCATGTCCTAATATATTGTAAAGAGAGCCTTAGTTTTTGTAATTATGTCTCACAGACTTATTGCCATGGTATGGTCTCTCCTAATCATGAGATGCATAGACACCACCCAAGATCAGGGCTATTTGAATAAGACCTCCTTATGAAGGGACTGAGGTCAAGTTTATTGAACCATCAGCCTTTAGAAATAACTTTAACGCATAAATGTTTTAGGAAGACATTTGTAAAGGTCTTATATTTAACAATGTGTTGATGCTCGACACCAAATTACCTCTTTCCTTCTTGTAAAAGTTTACTGTTATCGTGTTAGCAAAACCCCTGTTGCATTACAAAATTATAAAATTTCTATTTTTAATGTTGCAGATTGCCCCTTTACGTTATTCCGTGTTCATGGTTCAGTTTTCTACTGAAGTATTTTTTTTGATAAAATCATAAATCCTAGCTTGTATCAGACAGACTTACCCACGTTACCTTTAACATCGACACATTTTGGCTTTTGGCCCATTTGCACCAGGTGCTGTCAGATCCAGAAGGGATTACTGAGCTGTGGATCATGTGATTGGAGATTAGTGGTTCCCTACCGCAGTCATAGGTTGCCTGACCAGGAGGTTCATGTTCTCATTTCACAACTATGCTGGGCAACTTCAACACCAGAGATCTTTTCAACCACTTCTTCTGTGAGACGGCCAAGGGCAACCCGGGCCTGTGGTGAGTAGGACAGGGTGGGACAGGGTGGGACATGAGGACGGTTCTGCTGATACAACAAAAACACGTCTATTTTAACTGCTTTCCGTTTTAATTTACTGTTTTGTAGTTTCTTTGATTGTTTCACTTCGTTACCCTGTTTCTCTCTGGAACTTATAGATTTGTGTTTGTTTCGTTTGCTGTAGCTTTACCCAGCTTTGAAAATATGTACGCACAACAATGTACTTTATGCAAATGTGCAAACATCATATTTGACTCAAGTGTTTCTACATATTTTAAACCACATACAAAGATCTTTATTTAAGTATCATGGCCATGGAAGCAGACTTGATCGATGGTGGATGTTGCTTCTTGCTGGATGCATTAGTGTCTGACACCGGATTAACTATTGGTGATCCGCTGCCAGCCTAGCACCACACTTAAGTGTGGGTTGTGTTCCTTAAGAAGCTTATCATGCTATCTTTACCAATAATACAGAGACAATTGTGAGTCAGGGGCTTTAATAGGAGAGCTATTGATTTTTCTTTTAACTAAGATAGTGCGCTCTTGTGTCACCTCCTGTGTGTAGAAACAAGCTTCACATGCGTTGCTCGGGTATGATTTTGACCCACTCCAACAAGAAAGCTGTCCTGAAATCCTGAAGGTTTCTAACAGCCTTTTGTATGTATTCTCATCTTTAAATGTTGCCATGGATTTTCATTTGTGTAATTTTGGGGGGATTCGCTTGGTCATTTAAACAAGAGGATGGGTTTAAACAGCCGCCTTTCTCTGAAACCAATTCAGAGTCTCTTTGGGATCATTATTATGTTATTATTATCATTATTAAAGTCCAACCCTCATGTAATCTTGAGATTTCTATCAATAATATATCAGTAAATTTGTTAATTCATCATTCCTTTAGTCACATGGTCTGCCCGTAGCATCTGCTGAAACACAACACCACATCATGATGTTCCATCCTCCAAACTTTACTGTTGTTTGTTTTTCTTGGTGATATGCAATGACATCTAAAAAGTTAAAATATAATCACATTTGACAAGATTGTGCTCAGAATCAGAATCATTTTTATTTGGCCATGCTCGTGTGCACAATCAAGAAATTTTGACTTTGGTTACAGTGCTCACAACGTACTACAGACATTTAGTAAACACACACATTATATATATATATATATATATATATATATATATATATATATATATATATATATATGTCTTGAATGTAGGGAAGGTCAGCCCCGACAATCTTCTCCGCCAACCAAATAGTTCTTTGCTGTCTGGACCTGTACTGTTCTGTGAATGAGTCAAAGCACACAGTGATGGACAAACACAGGACAGACTTAATTATGGCTCTGTAGAAGATGACATAGCCGCTCCTGAGTTTCTCAGTTGTATTTCTTGAGTTGCCACAGAAGTTGCAGTCTCTGCTTGGCCTTTTCCTGAACAGTGTCTTTGTATGAGGACCACAGTAGACACAGTTGTTGGAGATGGTGTGGGAAAGCAGTTTGGGGTAAGTTCTCTTGAGGTCCACCATCATCTCCACTTTCCTGAGTGGGTTAAACTCCACGTGTTTCTGACCGCACTGCTGGACCAGCCGATCCACTTCCTGGCTGTATGCGCATTCATCACCGTTGTGGATCGGGCCAATGACAGTGGTGTCATCTGCAAACTGCAGAAGTTTCATAGACGGGTCCAAAAGAGTGCAGTCACAGGTGTACAGAGAGGAGAGGAGAGGGAGGAGAACGCACCCTTTGGAGGGTGCCAGTGTTGATTGTTCCTGTGCCAATTCCACACTGCAAAAACAGAACTAACAATAAGTAAAATTTTCTTAAAATTAGTGTATCTGTCCTTGATTTTAGCAGGTAAATAAGATAATCTGCCAATAGAATAAGATTTTTGCACTTAAAATAGGAACAACTCATCTCCATCGTCTTATTTCAAGTGCGGTTTGTCTAATTATCTTACTTTAGGGGTCAAAATACTCATTCCATTGGCAGATAATATTATTTAAATGCTCAAATCTAGGACAAAAACACACATTTTAAGAACATTTTACTTATTTTTAGATCTGTTTTTGCAGTGCAGGACTTTCTGATGCTGTCTGTGGGGGCTCATTGGTTCTTGGACAACAGTTATCGTACCCTTTGACTACTCTGACAGAAATCCTTTGAGGAACACATGATCATTGTTGGTTTATGCTAAATTATGTTATTTGCCCTTATGGGTTGTGTCTTTAACTGTAGTGTGTGGAATATTGGTAAACTAGTCTGTCGCCAGTATCATCAGCAAAGGTTATGAGAGAGCTCTCTGCGTCACTGTTCAGAAAATGCTTCTTTCTGTGATACCTTGGTAATCAGAATCCTTCCTGCAGACCATCAGCTTGGACTAAACTAACTGATATTAATCTACACTGATAGGAATGGCTTTCAAATACTGACAGATTTCAACTTTTTTATCTAGACTTTGTGTTTTTGAAGCTTATTTTGCTTACATGTTTCATACCTATTTGCTGTTATTCTCCTTTAATTTGTATGCCCTAATCATTGACAAACTCTTAATTTCTTTGTATGCGGGAATTACTTGGGTTGTTACCAACGCCTGATGAGATTCTCATGTCCCAGTAGATATATAGACTTCCCAAAAAAAAAATAAAGGAACACATTTTTTTAACCAGAGTATAACATCAAGTCAGTTAAACTCCTGGAAAATGGATGTGGTCGATGAAGTAGTAGAGAGGGTTGTTAATCACTGTCAGCTTTTCATGCATACAAGCAGGTGGGGGGCATATAAATTACTTTATATTTAAGCAAACTGGACTTGCCTGCCAATACAGTTTTCTGTTTAATTGTCAATGTGACTTCAGAATAAGTCCTCTTTGGGTTGATTAGTGTTCATATTAATCAAGAAGTGATGTGGTATCCTTTTGTTTCTTACACCTTACCCCGTAAGACTAATAACAGAAGACCCAATAATTCAGTTGGACAACATGAGTGGTTTCAATGTTTTTTTATTAAAAGAATATAGTTTTTTTTTATTTGTTTAGGTTTTTGATGATGTGCATTCACAGTGATTATTTGAACAGTATATTTACTGAAAATCTTGAGTGTTCAATACTTATTTTCCCTGTGGCCTGTTGAGGAGTCAAGAAGAGATGATGTAAGACAGATCAAATGGGTTCAACAACCTGACATTTTTAAGCAACGTGGGTTCATCACGCATCAACCCTGCTGCTTTAAGGAGCTATCTGGAGCCAAGAGCCTGCAGTCCACATGTGACGTTGTGAGCCAAGGTTGTTTATGTTGCGGATTAGGACGCGGGATAATTGAGCAGATGACATGGCAAGACACACACTGCAAAAACAGATCTAAAAATAAGTAAAATGTTCTTAAAATGTGTTTTTTGTCCTAGATTTGAGCAGGTAGATAGCATTATCTGCCAAAGGAATGAGTATTTTGACCTCTAAAATAAGATAATTAGACATCCTGCACTTGAAATAAGATGGAGATGAGTTGTTCCTATTTTAAGTGCAAAAATCTTATTCCATTGGCAGATTATCCTATTTACCTGCTCAAATCAAGGACATATACACTCATTTTAAGAAAAATATTACTTATTTTTAGTTCAGTTTTTGCAGTGCAATGTTTCTTATGTGGTCAAGGTGGGCTTATTTATTATTGACAGCAAAAAGTGCCCGTTTTAAGCTACCATGGTTAAGTCTATATCTAAAAAAAAATTCACTACAAAGCAAAACAGATTTTTGCAACATTACATGACACCATTTACACAAACATTTGGTCACCTCAACTATTACCTGATTAACACATTTTTTGGAGAAATTGGATCCCCTTCCACGTTCTTTTGAAGGTTTCTCTTCTTTTGTCTCTTTTGTGTTAACTTGTAATCCTTGCATTCTGGAAAATATTTTTTATCTTTCCCTCCCCTGACCACAGTCTCAGTCAGTGCTGCTTAAAAAAGCCTCCTCATATCATGATCTATGTGTTTGACCTTAGCAGTTGTAGAAAAGGTGGCGCAAACATGACTCGTTTCCAATAAAGAAATAATTTGTAATTACATCCATAGAGTTCAGTCAGTTGTTTCATCAGATCAGCTAATTTAGCTTCACATGATTTGATATAATTTTGGAAAAAGTCCCAGTGTGCTGTCATGTGTATTTTAGAAAGGAATTAATCCGTCTTGATTAACAAAGAAACACTGTCTCTCAGTAAGAAGTCTGTTGGTTAGGGTTGTTACCTGATTACTTGTCTGTGATTAGCTGATCAGTCAGGCCTATTAGGAAGCCTTTTGGTGCTTTACAAATTAATTTCCTAATTCTAGTAAGCTATAACTACAATTTTAGGGAAGTGATGCAGCTAAAACCCTCCATTCTTTCTTATATATAAACATTGGCACGGTCTCATGTGGGAGCTTTATCTTCAATCCTTTTTGCGTGATTTCCTCTGTATCATAATTGATACCCCTAACTTTGGGACATTAGAGAATGATGTTTATCAGTCTGATCCCAACAAGTGTTGTCGCAAACAAAAGGTTCACATGTCTAATCACAAATCGACGTGTCCTGGACTTGAATCCTAAGACTTGGATCCTGCAGATGCTGCTTGCAGTAAATACTTCAGGGTCAAACAAGGATGTGGATAGTCTAATCCTTTGAGTTAATCTGTTGTTTTGTATTGTGTTTTAAAAGGAGGATTTCTAGTTATGTTTGTAGGTTTGATCCTTTTATCCCTGATTTTTTTTTCAGATATGAAAAGCAGGTATAGGAAACAGAGGCAGTAGCAAAATTGTTACTGAATAGCAATATTGATTCCAATTAAAACCACGTTTTCCTTCATCTTTTTTTTTTTTTTTTTTTGTCAGCAAGAACTTCTCCAACAACTTTCTATGAGATTTGATATCTCTGATAATAAATATGTGCTGGCTTTGGGCATCAGAGGCAGAGAGAGTCATCAAATAGGCCAAATATGTTATTGCATTCAGAGAGTGAATGCATTGATCCTGAAATATTGCTCTAACAAATATTACATCTCTGATGCCTGATCGACTTTTTAGGCAAACCTTTAAAAACACCATTGCAGTAATCGATTCAACTGAAGATAAACACTTGGATTTATTTTTCAAGATCCTGCTCAGACATTAGTCCTTTAATCCTGGAAATGTTCTTCAGGTGATAGAAGATTGACTTTGTAATTGTCTTTAGATGCTTTTGGAGGTTCAGGTCTGAGTCCATCACTACACCCAGGTTTGGGGCCTGATTGGTGGTTTTTAGCTGAAGCGACTGAAGCTGTGTGCTAACTTTTGATCACTTGTCTATTGGTCCAAAAATTATTACTTCAGTTTTGTTTTCATTCAACTGTAGAAAACGTTGGCACATAAAAGCATTGATTTCTTCTAAGCATTTAGAAGTTCATTGTATTTATCAGGTTCATAGTCACCTGGTGACATGGTGATGTAGAGCTGTGTGTCGTCTGCATAGGTATGGTAGCTGATGTTGTTGTTTTTTATGATCTGAGCTAGAGGGAGCATGTAGATATTGAACAGGAGGGGACCCAGGATGGACCCTTAGGGAACCTCACATGTGATTTTTGTCATCTCTGATGTAAAGTTACCTACTGACACAAAACATTCCCTGTCCTTTAAGGAGCTCTAACAGAATGGATGATCGACAATATCAAATGCTGCACTGAGGTCCAATAGTGCCAGTACAGTTTCAGTTGCATCTTCATGCTGATTTTGTTTTGACTCTATATAAGTGTTGTCTATAATAGTTTTATCTCGTTCACTTGTCTCAGAGGCTGGGCAAGTCCTCAGTCAACAGTACATTAATAGGAATTGCCGCTTGGAGTCTGTGGAAAAATCTAGAGGAGTTGACTTATTTTCTGAACCCCTGGACTTCCTGTCCAGAAACCTTCCAGCATTCATCAAAAACAACAGCCCAGCTAGTGAAGGTTCAGGACATAGATATAAAAAGTCAAAATACACCTTATTCTGGAGATACTATGAACTGTGTCCTGGTTAGGTGTGCCATCTTCACACCTGACTAAAACATTTCATAAAGAACACTACAAATCGACCAGAACATGGATAGACCTCTGCAGGAAGAGGTCTTCTCTGGTGCATCATTACCACACTGCTTTCCATATTATGCACATTGGAACGTGAGTTTTTCCTGTTTTGCACATGGAGAGATTATGGTTTATGATTACAAAGATGGCAGCATATCTGGGTCCTCTGTGCTGCATGGAAGACCCTGGTAGCAGCAGCTGTAGATTAAGAAGGAGCTACCACACCGGTGTCAGGCCAAGGCTATAACCTGATCGTACAAACATCTGGCTGCCAGCACTTGAAGTAACCTCATTTATTATTTATGCATGTGTACGTAACACTTTTGGCTTTAAAGCTGCTATGGGCATAGGATTCTGGCTCTTCTCCAGCTGCAACCAAACGAATTTCACCAAACCCTCCAATGTATCCAAGAAAGAGAAAAACAACTCATCTTTTGGTCACCATAATACTGACATTTGCAGACAAAGAGAGAGAGAGAACAGGAAAAACAACAACAGCTGTGTGCAGGTTAGAATGCACCATAGAAATTAGATCCAACTTTGCTGTTCAATGTTGGGCTGTTCAAAAAGTCCTGAAGGGTCTAGAGACGGTAGGGGGGTCTTAATCTGGCACTTTGGTGATGTGCTTACCAAAACTGGAACTGTTTACACTTTTCCACATAGAAACTGACACAGAATAAAATAACAATTTGTAGGGAAAGGATTTCACTGTCTGTGCTAGGGTTGTCACAATACTAAAATTTCAAACTCTATATCGATACCTGGGAATATATTCAATACTTGATGCCATTTTCAATACCACGGGGACAAAACAAATGAAAAATAATTAAAGGCATAAAAAAATACATTTTATCAACATGAAAAGCTCACCTTTTTCAATCTCAACATGAAATGTGTTTTCTCAACAGAATCACAGATGCTAGTTAAATAAGTGTGCAAATAAATGCTAAATACATACCCCAAATATAACACATGCCTTGTTGCATGCTAGCCACACAACGTCACACAACATTAATGGGGACCACCGGTCACGCTAGCATCAGTAATACGTTTAATGTACTAAATTAAATTATGTGTGGGAACTTTAATTTATTGACCCGTCAGAATTCATCATTAAGGCCAAGGTATTGGTCCTTGAGATGTTAGGCCAGGTTTGTTGTGCTGCTGGACTTTATTACACCACTTTAAGGCACTGTTTACACACAGGCTTGTCAAGCTCTTTGAGTTTTTTTTAGTATTGATGCCAAGCAAAATTAGTATTGTATCCAGACACAGCATTCAAGTATCGATATTTTTCAGAGCATCGATACTTTTGACAACCCCAGTCTGTGCTTTTCTCTTAACTACAGTCCAATTAAATTCTGTTGATCGTACAATGCAAGTTGTCAGTAATTTGAACTTCCTGCTGGAATCACATGAAGACTCCCTTAATGAGGATGAAGTTTGTTTCCTTTATGCGTCAGGTGGACTAACAAACTGACCCCTGTTTCTCCATGAAAGGTGTCCCGGGACTCTGTGTCAGCAGACGACCGTGGACGGGCCACCATGTGAGAGCGGCGACGAGCGAGCTATGGTGACCACCCCCCCAATATCGCCCCACTCCCCACAGACGGACCTGAGAGACCGCACGCCCTCGCCGCCACCTGGACCCGCTAACGCCTGCGGCAATGGACCTGCGTGGACCGACGCCGCCGGCCTTGACAACCCTGCGTTTGAAGAAAGCACAGAGGAGGACAGTGAGTTGACCCTCTGGGCGTCCTCGGAGCGAAGCGAGACCACAAAGCGGAGACTTAACTCTTCCCCGTTCTTTTTCCAGGTGTGCTGGGGTTGGAGTGCGTGGTCCCCAGGGTGAAGCGGCCCCTCAGCAACCCCTGCATCCATCTCCTCCGCTCTGTCAGCTCCACCTCCTCTGGCTGGGACTGCCCCGAGTCTCCGCCTCTGTCTGCAGAGGAAGGTACACCGTCCTTCATTTTCTCCAGGCATGCCCTTGTCCTTGGTTGGAAATAACCTTCCTCTGTTTGGTTTGTCTGTCAGGCTGTGTGAAGTTGCCCTCCCTTCCTGAAGGAGAGATAACCACCATAGAGGTCCACAGGGCCAACCCGTACGTTGAGCTAGGAATCAGCATTGTCGGTGGAAACGAAACCCCTCTCATCAACATAGTGATTCAGGAAGTGTACAGAGACGGGGTCATCGCGCGGGACGGGAGGCTGCTGGCTGGAGATCAGATACTGCAGGTGAGGGGATCAGCTTCTGTTTATCATTTACCAAAACGCGCTGCGCCGTAAACACGCAAACAAACCCTGCAGGTATTCCTCTGGCAGCTCAGAAGATCCCCCGGAGCGCTAGGTGCTTGTGTTTGCGCAGCGTTTTGTAGAAAAGTGACGAGTGCTGATGCGTGCAGATTTACTGGCATTGCTCATGATAAATTACGTCGTTCTCATTGCAAACTGCAAAGGATTTTTATGTTATACCTGAGAGTTAATGTTTGCATAATTTTGATTTTGTTTAAAAACAAATGAAATGAAGGTGAAAAGAAGAAGTTAGCTGCTTGTAATATTATTAATGTGTTGGAAAAAAAATAGAGACAGGGATAGCTACTTTCCTTTCAGGACTTCAGTATTTATCAGAACTGATTTTAGCGATTAGTGAGGTTAGTGCTATGCTAGTGATACGGATTTTGAAGTTTATCCTCATATTTTGTGCTATTTGTTGCAATAATGGTAAAAGTGATGACAAACTATATTTTAAAAACTCATGGGAGTCTTATTTGGTAATACATGTAGCGACGTGCAGCCAAACCATGACTTCAGTTCAGTTAAAGTTTATTTATACTGCAACAATTTACAACACGTCATTTCAAAGCACTTTACAAAGTCAAGTTCAATCAAATCGTACAGACAAATACGTCTCCTAAAAAGAAAGAAAACAACTAAGAAGTACTTACTGATTACTAAAGGTAGTAGAACTTTTACTGCATTTAGTCATATGTTTGATGATCGTTATGTTCGTTCATGCTCTCATGAAACCAACAGTGCAAATAATCACACCGAAGATAATTTTGGATTTGGAGGTTAGCAAAGATGACTATTTAGTTTGCTGTTGTCATGATAAGTAAAAATTCTTATAAAGATTACCAAAAAAATCCAAATAGTAGTAAAATTGCCCATCCCTTTCATAAATGGCAAACTAGAGTCTCTGAATGCCTACTTCAGAGAGAGCAGATCTTTAATTTAACTCTGATATTTCCAAATCCTGCATGCTTCACTGGAGGTAGCGGTTGTAAACCCGAATAGATTGAATGCAGCAACGTTGCTCTAGTCTGTTCAGCCTTCCTGTTATCTGCCTCAAGTCCGGCTCTCTCACAGTCTTTGATTGTAATGTGGTAATGCAGAAGATGAGGATTTCCTTCACATTGAAGGCTGAAACCTAAACTAGGGATTACATTTATTTTTGGCTCCGTGATGTGGATACAAGGATGACCGTCGCGTTGTATGGAGAATGGCCAACAGCTGGTTGTGCAGAAGGGGCAGCTGGTTGAGCTGGCCGACCGAAGGTCCAAGGAACGCGGTGTGCTTGGAGACAGAACATTAAATGCCCGAGTCTTCTTCACTCAGTAGCACTGTCCACACCAAAGACTTTCGTTTAGCATCAGGAGCCCCATGGTTACGTTGGAGGAGCTGCAGAGAGCTACATCTCAGGTGGGAGGATAAACAGAAACTCTGCCCAGATCACCTTGATTTAAGAGTGGCAAGAAGGAAGCTGTTGTTAAAAGAAAGCCGTGAAAAGTCTGCAGTTTGGCACACGCCTTGTAGGGGACATTGCTGGAAGGAGGTGCTTTGTTCACACAAGGCTTTTCAACCTCAGAGATGCAGTAAATTAGGTGTTACAGTTAAAACCCTCACCAGTTCAAATAAAAGCAAAAAATATTCCTTGTTTAAAGCATCATTCTGCATCTGAACACCAGACAAAAAAGTCAGTGATCAGGTAGAGACAGAAAATTAAGCAGCTTAAAGAATGTTTAGGTTTCTCTGGAGCTTTTGAGCAGAAAAGCAATAAAAGATTGAATATTACTCTTTCTTTTAGCGAGGCAAAATGCTTTTTGCTTATTCCAAAGTATTTCTTCTCTGATTGCTCTCTCCCAGGTGAACAACGTGGACATCAGCAATGTCCCGCACAGTTTCGCCCGCTCCACCCTGGCGCGGCCCTGCACCACCCTGCAGCTGACTGTGCTGAGGGAGCGCCGCTGTGCCTCCAGGGCTCCTCCCTCCTCTTCCTCCTCCTCCTCCACCACCCCAGCCGTGCCCCACGCCCCCTGCTCCACGCCCGAGGGTGCCCCCTCCAGCCCCGCCACCCTGAGGATCACCCTCCACAAGCGAGACTCCGCGGAGCAGCTCGGCATCAAGCTGGTCCGCCGGACGGACGAGGCGGGGGTGTTTGTGCTGGACCTCCTGGAGGGAGGCCTGGCGGCGAAGGACGGCAGACTGCGGAGCAACGACAGAGTGCTGGCTGTCAACGACCAGGACCTTTGCCACGGCACCCCGGAGCAGGCCGCTCAGATCATACAGGTGTGGATGCAGGTGGCGGTGAGGGTCGGGTTGCTCAGGTGTCATCAGAGGAGCAGCAGAAAGTCTGACTGCAAAAGTCTGGAATCAGAGCTTATTTCTTTATGTAGCTTTCAAAGGAGCAGACTTTCTAGGACAGGGGTGTCAAACTCATTTTGGTTTAGGGGCCGCATTCAGCTTAATCTGATCTCAAGAGGGCCACACAAGTTAACTCATTGCAAGATTAAATAGAACTAATAAATGTGGACTTGTTGATTTTTATATTAAGTTAATTTCACTTTTACACAATATATTATGAATAACCTCAGCGTTTTTAAGAAAAGTATGTGCAATTTCAACAATACTTTTACTCAGTTAAACATTTACTTAAGTGCATTATGCATAAGATCTGATCACAGTGATTGTACAATGTTGAAAAACATTTATTCACATTTTTTGGAACTTAAAAACACTGTCCTGGATGACAAGATACATCAAACAGATAAAAATTAAGAAATGATTTAAATTTTTCCACACCTGAAGCTTAATCTGCTAATTAAAACACAGCGCCCCTCGTGGACAATATAGGAACTGCATATTTTCAATTAAACGAAGTACATGTTTTTTTCAATAATTGTTTTATCATTCACTTGCTTTTATCTTGTCCACTTGTGAAAGTCAAATCTGATGAGCTCTTTGTGGCATCTTATTGCCGTATGTTTGACACCCCTGTTCTAGGACAACATTTTACTAGCCTCGTGAGACCATCCTGATCTCGCGAGCTTTCAAGGTTTCACTCGCAGATCAGTCTGGCTACTCTCCGTTAAAGAAAATTTGGAGCCGTTCACCAAACGAACGTCCAATCAGCGTTGGCTTTGAGGCGGGTTGAGGTGTGACGCAACGGGAAGCGCGACAGTTCAGTCTAAAGAACATGGCGGCTTCAGCCGACGAAACTAGCGTTAGCGTGGCTATCGAGCAAGTTTTATCGGAATTACAGAGTATTTCTTCACTGAAAGAAGAGCAAAATGCTGCTCTGGAGGCTTTTCTCAGAGGAAAAGATGTTTTTGCTCTTCTCCCGACTGGTTTCGGCAAGAGCTTGTGGTTGTGTTTTCGTCGTCGCTGTTAGTACGTCATATGCTTCGTTGATCTGATTGGTTTATTTGGCCCGTCTATCACCAACATAGGCCAATCAGCTAACCAGTATTTTCACCCCTTCCCAAAATTACTTCAACGGAAGGTTTCCAGATGGACATGCGGAGCAAATATATCTGGCAGAGTCAGGTTAATATTTTACAGCTAATGGCATTATTGTTGTCAGTCAAACTCACATTAGCTACAGTTTTTGTCACCAGTTTTTCTATTTGTTAATATTCTGTTGTAAATTGCTATTTAATCAAGATAAAATCCACACATACACATGCATCTGACAAAATGGCAGCAGACTGTTCATCTATTTATATTTGTCCTGTTTTTCCCCTCTTTGCATATTTTACTTTGGTGGGGAAAAGAAGCCTGGATGCATGAAAGGTGGGACTGAAACGCCTCCTCTGTGTTTTCCCGCAGGCAAGCGGAGAGCGAGTCCACCTCCTGATCGGACGACCCAACAAACCAACCCCGCCCCCGCCGCCTAAATCAAGCTCAACCAGAGACCTGTACTGCCTTGACCACTTCCTGCCAAATCACAGCTCTACCCCAAGCCCCGTGCCGCTGCACCTGTCCCGTACCAGCACTCACCGAGTAAGCCGAGTTTCTAGCTTTGACTCCTCAATAGAAAGCCTGCGGTGTCTTGGGACAAAACTGGAAAGGGGAAACATTTGAGTCTGTGTTTCACGGTGTCTCCCAGGACCTGGCACAGTGTGTGACTTGTAAGGAAAAACACATCACCGTGAAGAAGGAGCCCCACGAGTCCCTGGGCATGACGGTGGCGGGAGGCCGGGGCAGCAAGAGCGGGGAGCTGCCCATCTTCGTCACGAGCGTTCAGCCGCACGGCTGCTTGTCCCGGGATGGACGGATCAAAAGAGGTGCACGCTCGTGTTTGACCCCCCGGAGTCAGGACAAGGGAGCTTTACCGGAAACAACCGATGCATCTTTTTGCTTCCTTCCCCATCAGGCGACGTCCTGCTGAGCATCAACGGTGAGGACCTGACATATCTGAGCCACAGCGAGGCCGTCGGGACCCTGAAGGCCAGCGCCGCTTCGCCCTCGGTGCAGCTGAGAGTGCTGGAGGTCAGCATGGTGGAGGAGCACGACCACGACGAGCTGCTGCCTCACGCCCACGACAGCGACTTCGACGCCAACTGGTCCCCCTCGTGGGTCATGTGGCTGGGCCTGCCCAGGTGAGCTCCGCTTTCCAATGTGTCCACAGACAAGGTCGTGTTGGGTGGGAACACGACCTCGTAAAAGCAGGTCAGAGTTGATGGGAAGATGGATGGAGCTAAATGGAGCTCAGCTTTTTTTAAGATAACCTACTAGAGGCTGCAAAAGACTTGAAACAGGGACGGAGGTTCACCTTCCAGCAGGACAATGGGTCTAAACACACTGCAAAAACGGATCTAAAAATAAGTAAAATTTTCTTAAAATTAGTGTATCTGTAAATAAGATGATCTGCCAATGGAAGGAGTATTTTGACCCCTAAAATAGGATAATTAGACATCCTGCACTTGAAATAAGATGATGGAGATGAATTGTTCCAATTTTAAGTGCAAAACTCTTATTCCATTGGCAGATAATCTTAATTACCTGCTCAAATCAAGGACAGATAAACTAATTTTAAGAAAATTGTACTTATTTTTAGTTCAGTTTTTGCAGTGCATACACCCAAAGCTACAATAAATAGTTTCAAAGAAGTCACATGTGTGTATCAGAACGGCCTAAATGCATTTACAAATCTGTGGCAAAGCTTTAAAAACTGATGCTTACAGTCTGACTGAGCTGAGGCTATTTTGCCAAAGAACGGAGAAGAATTTTAGTCTCTGGATGTGAAAAGCGTGTAGAGGATTTGCCACCTGTGCACCACTTTTAGTATTTGTCTGGCACATACAGTCCCAACAGAATACGTTCAGGCTATAATGTGGCAAAATGTGAAAAAGTTTTCTCAAAACGCTCTACAGGAACTCTCAACTTGGAAGTATTGCATAGTCTCAAGTAGGGGTGTGCAAAATAATCATCACGATTCTAATTTTCGCGATCTACTGCATCGATTCTTGACGCCAAGTATCGATTATTAATTTAAAAAAATTAATAAATAAAATTGCATGAATGGTTGGCGAACATCAGCCAAAAACAAGTGGAATACAACTTAATTGGTTTAAAGGACCACTGAGGCCATGTAAACGTCACTGATTATCCTTATTTTGTTATTTTAAGTTTTATATATCCTAGGCACTTCTTGTCAGTGTGTCCACTCCCGTAATAGTAATATTTGTGTCCAGTAACAGTAATTGTTTTCAAGGAAATACCTCCAAAAGTAATTTCAATAAATACAGCTATGTATGAATTCAGTTGCTTTCAGTTATGTATCAATTGAAGACACTATCCAGATCATACACAGCCAGTCAGCCACAGGTAATGGCTGTATTTTTTTCTAACGGTGTTCAGTGAAAATATCGCAATGCATCGCGATACATTGCAATAATTCAAGTATCGTGATGCATCGTGATTCGAATCGAATCGTGACTTCTTTGGCAATACCCACCCCTAGTCTCAAGTGGGGGCAGAGATCCTCAGTCTATACGTTTGCACTTCTCTCTTCTTGCAGCTACCTACACAGCAGCCATGAGATCGTGTTGCGGAGGAGCCACCCCGGTAGCTGGGGCTTCAGCATCGTTGGTGGGTACGAGGAAAGCCACGGCAACCAGGCATTTTTCATCAAGACCATCGTCCTCGGGACGCCCGCATACTACGATGGCCGCCTTAAGTGAGCGATCAGGGATTGTCACGTAACGATTGCTGTTCTCTGTTAGCTGTAGGGTGGTGGGAAATAAGCTTGTAGACGAGCTGGGGGCTTTTATTTGAGGGAGATCTGAGAAGAGAAGAACATATTTTGATGATTTAGTGTTGCATCAAGGACAAGCAGCTTTTGGTGATTACTATTAAAAGGCACACAAAAAAAGCATTGGAGGACTATTGATGCCTCAAGCTGCTTTGAGATTCTCTCAATTTTTTATTTTTTTTCCTTTTTGGTATAAAACGAAGCCAGGATCAAGTTTACACCAAAATATTATTTTTTTACCAGGGTTTCCTGCTTCATCGTACCCTGTTTGTATCAATTCGGTCTCAGAAGGAAGAAAAATATTCAGGGAAAAACAAATCTGACATGAAGAAATAACCGCTATAAAAATGTTTTGCCAACCTTCAGAATACATGCCGTACTTTCCCCGTAACCTAGAAGTTACTTTTAGGATTACTTTCCTCAAACTCTCGTGTAACTTACATGTTGTGATGCTGACTAGTTTCTTTCCTGGAAAGTACCTTGTATTTTCCAGGGATCTAACCAGTAGAACGAATGAAAGCCCCAGGAAAGTACTAATTTAGGGTAACCGCAAATCCTTGTAATTTGTAGGAAATTGCCCAGCAGCCTTGCAGCACTGCCTTGATCCTCAACAAGTGGGTCCTGCTCAGATCAACCAGAAGGTTCTGATTCAGTTTTGGTTTAGTTTTAAGCTGTGAGAAAGTCTCTCATTATGGATCAGTTAAGAAAACAACCTGGTTCTTGAAGGTACCAAGTAAATTCTAAATAATTCTGACTCTTCTGTGAAAGGTGCAGATAGTACTGGGTGGGTTCTGGGAAGTAACCTCCACGTTGCAAGAGAAACCTGATGGCACTCTGTAGTTCTTACCAGTAAGAGTAGCAGAAGCTTTATAAAAATGGCTAAAAAGATACTAAACCATGTAAACTCAGAGCTATAGAGAGTTTAAAATAGCAGGAAATGCAGCAAGCAATGGCTGAAACAGGACCCACGTTTTACTTTGACAGTATATGGTGAAGGAAGGGAAGGAAAAATGTCGCTGTTAGAGAAAAATGAGAAAACATTTCAGGAGGAGGAACACACATTAAAACTAAATGATGTCCCCGTGTGTTGTGTACTAGGACCGCACGTTTGTCTCTGTATGCATCAGGGTTGTCTGTTAACACAGTTCCTAAAAAGTCCGCTTCTCCCCCCCCGTGTCCTTCTAGGTGTGGAGACATGATAGTGGCGGTGAACGGCCTGTCCACGGCGGGAATGAGCCACTCCGCTCTGGTGCCCATGTTAAAGGAGCAGCGCAGCCGGGTGGCGCTGACGGTGGTCTCCTGGCCCGGCAGCCTGGTTTAACCAGGACAAAAACGCCCAGCAAGCCTTCACCCAGACCGCTCTGAGTCGGGAAACAACCTCGGCCAAACCGAGCCGGTGCATCCTACCGTACATCGCTCCATACCGGGTTTGATCCAGGACCAAACGCACCCAGGACTGTTGTAGACCCAGCAGGACCAACCAGAGGGGGGGATTATCCAGATCGTGCCACGTCACTCGACAGACTGCACTCCTGAACTGACACTGCTGCGTTTTCATATGGTCATGTTGCCGTGCTCCAACCGTTTGACATGCAGTCTGTGCCGTGTCCACCTCACTGAGCAGTGCTAGAACCTCGGGGTTTTATTCAGGCGCACGCGTCGTTGGAGGTCGCAATTAATAATAAAAAAATAAAAACCCTAATCTGATCCTCTGTCACCCAAGATAAAATAAAATGCAAATCACCTTGGAGGTTTTTGTCCGCCACGCCAGCGACGTTTCCGCCTGAATGAGCCCAAGGCCTTATTAGAAACCTGCCACATCCTGAGGGAGGTCAGCCTTCAGGTGTCATCACCATACAACCAGCTGACCTTTTATACATGTGTGAATGTGTGTTTTGTTTAATAAACATTTCCTTTTCAGGATCAGCGCGTCCGTCCCTTTGACTTCTTTACACCCAATGGGGAGGTTGTGGAAAGTGTCTGTCAAATTACTGCCATCGATGGTTCCATTCTCCAAATAGAGCTATTCCTCATTGCGTCACCGGGGTTTTCTGTGACTGATCAACACAAAGTAGTGTATAAGAGTCAAGTGAACAGAAAGAAAAAGAAATTCTAAAAATGGTTCAGTGTTTGGCTTCAGGTTACCTAATTGGTGGATAAAAATATCCTTCATTGTTCCATGGTGAGGATATTCAGGTGTACCAGCAGTAAGGTGAAAGGCAAATGGAAGCACGTCAATACACACAAACGATAATTAGACCGCACAGTAAAGGCCAGTTTACATGAGAGAATGTCTTAAACTCCAATTACAGTGTAACCGAATACAGGGATTTGAAAGCTGCACAAATCAGCACATAATGCATGAAAGACAAGAAATTCAAAAACTGCAGTCAGCAGTGATTTAAACCCTATTTTGTTGGGAGCAGTGAAATTATCAAGTCTAAAAGCTTTTAGGAGGAATGATCTGAAGGAGCTATGCAGCTCCATGAAGGGAGTGGGAAACTATCCAGCAGTGACGTTTTTGCCAGAGTCCCATCTCCCACCACCTGTACTGGCTCAAGGGGGCATCCTAGGACTTCCTGATCAGCTTAATGGTTGCAGATAAGCTGCTTCTCTAACAAACCACACTATAGAAGATGGCTGATGCCACCACGGAGTCCAAGGTCTCTCCAAAAGACCTCAGTCTTCAGCAGTGTTACGTCCACCAGGCTCGTTTGGTGGGATAACATTACAAGGAGACCACACAAGGATTTTCTGGTTAAATTAAAACTGAATTTATTAAAATATACTAAAGAAATAAAAGCCCAAAGAGAGAATACCTGAAATAAGCAAATGCAAAACAAACCTAACAGAACCCAACCATAAGACAAGCTACAAACCAAACCGGGATCTGAGGAGGGAGAGCAGGATTAACCTGATGTGTAAAAAAAAAAAAAAAAAAAAAAAAAGCATTAAGACAAAACACAAATGACTTAGACGATGGCAACATGTGACCCAAAAAGGGAGCACAACAGTCAAATGGATTATTACACGAAGTTACCACACAATACCACAAGTGGCAACTAATAATCCAAACCAACTAAGAACTGTTGACACCACAACACAAATGGTCACACACACCAAGTGGTTTAAAACCACAAGTTACCACGTCAACAAGTCACCTAAACACACCTACTCCTTTGTAAGTTTTTCAGTAGCTTTACAGTTGGGGAAAAAAAAAAAAAAAAAAAAAAAAAAAAAGAACACACAGTATCCATTTGTTGAATAAAATAATCTAACTTACAAAACTAGTCAGAAAATACCAAACACTGTAACCAAACACTGTCAGGAAGTGCATGAGTGGTACAAACAAATGGCAAGTCTCCATTTTCCTGCAGCTAACTGAGTGACCAGAACCTTACCTAACCTTAGCCTAGTCTTCAGGCCTTCCTCCAAGAGCCAAGGCACTTGAAGCACCAAGATACCGCTGGCAGCAAATCCTTCCAGGTCAAAAAACCTCTCAGGCAGCAAACCACGGCGGTGCCCTCAGCCCAGAGTCCAGCCCAAAAATAACTAAAATAATAAACAGGATCGTCTAAAATGGAGTTGCCAACACTTATCTAACAAAACAGAGACTTCTCTCTCCCCCCCCTCCAAAAAAAGTGCCAAAATCCGTAACAAGCAGGTAGAATCTGCTCAGACTATTCCTGTAAAGAGCATCAGTATTATGACTCCAGTCCAGTTAAATGTCATTTATTCCAATCAAAGCATGATCAGGTTGTCATTGATCTAAAGTGTAAACTTGATACCAATTGAGAATCTTTGGCAATACTTTAAAGCCATTCAGATTGAGGCTTGGATGGCAACCTTTCCTTTCTGGAGGGGGGAGAAAAAATAAAAATTAGGCTTGGTTTGTTGTGCTGGTCTACTCATAGCCCAAAAGGTGACAGAAAGCATTTACTCAAGGGAAATTCAGGTGAACTTTATAGACCTGTCCTTTATAGTGTCATCTGCCCCCCCCCCCCCAAATAAAACCTTATTTGCATTCTATCCTCAGAAATTTGATTACATACATAAATTCTCTTTTAGCCCCTTGGTTCATTTCCCACAAATATAGTTAAAGGTTATAGTGCTCAATAGGTTTCGCCAACATTAGTGACCAACTAGTATGCCTCAGAGCACCACATAAAGGTTCAGAAAGATTGCATTGCTTGTGATTTGAAAGGGGTTTTTATTTACATTTCCAGCATCAATGAGCAGTCTGTAGGAACGCTTTATAATTAACAAGCGCCATCAGACAGATTCATGATTTGTCATCCCCTAAAGTTGTACTGTGCAGCTTTGCAGCAAGCTTCCCAGCTTCTTCCTGATGGTCTGCAGTCGACAGGGTGGCCTCCTGCGCAGTCTGCGACGGCTCGGCCTTTTTAGGCTTCCCTTTCTGGAAAGAGTTCAGAGCAATATAAACCAAAATTTGAACAAGAACTCAAAGACCATGTGTATACTTTACCTTCAGCTTTCTTTTTGCAGGGTCGTGAACCACAGCGTGTCGATTTAGGCTTTCCTGTTGATCAGAATGCAGACGTTTTAGCCATTTCATTCAAAAGTAATCCACCCATGGAGGTAGAAGATTTAAGGCCCTTTTCAGGGACACAAAGCCACTGGTTCAGGTACCTTTGACACCTGGGTTAAAATTTTATTTCAGGAAACCCAACATGTCAGCTCTGGGTAAATGCATGTTAAGTAAAAAGGCAGCTTGCTTTTCTTGGACTGCCATCTCAGTCTTAGATGGAGGAAAGTCAGAAACCTACATGTAGCACCCCCCCCCCCCCAAAAGCCCATATTAGGAGTCCTTGGGACCCTTTCACAGAGCAGACAACACCGCCACAAACTCAGGAGCCGGGGAGAAGGAGAAATCACACTATAAGGCTTAGAGCAGGGATCATCCTTTTAGAAACAGGGCTACTTTGTTGGTACTATGTCATAGGAAGGGCTACATGTACTGACCTTTTAACTACAAGAGTCCAAGCCCACCTTAACTTTATGTAATACAAGTGTTAAATGCTTTTGTCATTTTTTAATTTATGTAAATGCAAGTATGATTAAAAAAAAGAGCAATTGAATAAAATGGCATTTTAAAGGCAGCCCACTGGAGGGTTGTGCCATTCTTTTAGAGCAGGCTTGAGGGCACCACAAATCATCCTGGTGCCTACTGGCACCATGTTGGTGACCCCTGCCAAAAAAAACAAAAAATAAAAAAAAAAAACCCACACAAACCGATTCACCCTAAAGATCCAGTCCCCCGGCACAAACAGAGCAGAGTTGTGTACGCTGTAAAGTGCCAGGACGACCAATCAGCTATACGTCGGGAAAAACAAGACAACCACCGGCCAAACGGAGGACCCAGCACAGAAGAGCAACATCAGGCCAAGATTCAGCACGGTCACCCTTTCAGGGTGGAAGATGTTGTCATTCTTGGAGAGGAATAAAAGCAGCAATTTGTGACGAGACCGGCTGTCATTACAGAGGTGGAGGCCTCAGGGTTTAATGGTCACCCTCACACTTAAAACATGTCGATCCACTACGCAAAGGTCCTGCTTATAAGGCTTCTCTAGAAGAGAAGCAGCATTTCAGAGAACCAACTTGTTATTTTAAGCATTAGAGTTACATGGACAAGAAGACATACATACATACATACATACATGAACTTGAGCAGATCCCTGGACGGGGTAAAAGTATTCAAATAGCTTCAGTGTTAATAGCCTGTTCAAAATTAATTCCCCTGATCACACCGAGAACGAACAGTGGCAGGGAAGCCATGATATTTAATGCATCTCATCTTTCTGCAGCATTTCCATTAGGTCAGATATTCCGCCAGTTTGCGTTAAGGTTTCTTACCCACAAACACCAAGTGTCTAATCTAAAACATCACCTCTACCAACTTATTTACAGTTTCAACAGCGCGTCCTTCTGTGGTGGGACCACTTTCCAAGGACAGCTCCAAGGTTTGGCTCCATGGTGTCACTTTAATCGCTGAGCTCAAGCGGTCCCTCACCTTCAAGGCAAAGCTCTTCCCACAGCCGGCGTACGCACAGGTGAAGGGCGTCTTCCCCTCATGGTCTCCCAGCACATGACACTCCAGCTTGGAGCGGCGGGTGAACTTCCTGTCACAGCCCTCCTCGGGGCACAGGAAGTACCTCTTCTCCCTGGAGTGCACGCGCAGCTCGTGCAAGCGCAAGAACCAGGTGTTGTTGAAGAGCTTTTGGCACGTTTCACACAGAACCTTCTCTAAGAAGAAAGAGGCAGGTGTGGGTTTTTTTAATAGAGAAATTCAGAAAAGCCGACGTAGGTATGGCAATGCATTCATACCTTTGTGCTGTGCTCTGTGCTTCAGATATTCTGTCCATGTCTTACTCCGGATGAGACACAGGTCAACGCTGCAGGGGTAGCCTGCAGCAAGAGGGGGTACCGGTTCACTTAGAGCAGGGGTGTCAACCTCATTTCTATATGGGGCCACTTTTCATCACAAAGTCATGAAAAGGGCCGGTTGCACGTGTATAGACTATACTTTTCATTTCATAATTTTATTCCAGTTCAGATAGAAGTATAAAAAATGCATAGTAACATAAAAGTAGCAACCTTTGGCCCAGTTTATTTGCAAAAAAAGTTGATATCGGGGTGAGTTACATTTACAGGAGGCACAGTTTTAGCCACTTTATACACTTTAAAAGGATATATGCCTCTACTTTATGACATGATATGCTTTTTTTTTTTGGCTCTTGAGGGCCGGATAACTTACCTTGACGGGCCGGATTTGGCCCGCGGGCCTTGAGTTTGACACCTGTGACTTAGAGGGTCGTTCAGCTAAGGAGGGAAAAAAAGTCAGCAAACCTTGATGAACTTTCTCATGATGCTTCAGCTTGCTCCGGCTGGAAAAGCCTTTCCCACATCCGTTGACGGGGCAGCTATGAACAGAGAAGCTCAGATCTAGAGAAACGGACACTTGTCCCCCCCCAATTTTTTAAATTGAATCCAATGTGCACTCACTGAAAAGCCAAAGGTTCTCCATGCTCACTCTTGTGGGCTTTTAGTTGCTTCTTCTTGCTGAACTCCTTTCCACAGCCTTGATGGTCACACTATGAGGGGCAACAAAAACAATACGCAAGTGCAAAGACGAGACACTGGATCATCACCTCACGATGAGAGAAATCGAGGCTAGCACTGTACTTGATATCTTTCTTCCTGCTGCTGGTGGACTCTAGCCATGTGGTTTTTCATGCTGGCATGTTTCCCAAAGGCCTCCGAGCACCCATCAGCAGGACACCTGCAAGCCAGGCAGGTAAACCAACAACCCCCAGAAGGTTAACTCCCTCCAATTCCAACAACGAGGACACGCGTGTCTTACTTGTGTGGCTTTTCGCCACTATGCACCCGTCCATGCCTGGTGAGCTCGTAGCGAGCGCAGAAGCTCTTCTCGCAGTTCTCGCAGGAAAACGGTCTCTGTGACAAACCCACAAACCTGTACATGGAGTCAGAGAGCAAGAGCAGGGGGCCAGCGTCATCATGCGGTGATTCAGCCTCACCAAGCCAGTGTGTTTGCACAGATGAGCCTGCAGCTTCCATGACTTCCTAAACGTGGCGTTACAGCCGAAAAAAGAACAAACATAGGCGTTTTGCCTTTGCAGCCTCTCGCCCATCTTTCACAACAGATGCCAGGCTTTGAGTCGCTCACTTAATCTAACAAGGGTTTGTGAAAACTGGCAGGACAATCGATGACCCACAACCATCAGCTCCACCTGGGCTTAATTTATCTAATTGGGATGTACCATATCATGAAGAAAAGGGGTGTCCTTCCTCGTTTTAACTTAACAAATTCCACATTGTACTCTCTGGACAACCCTCTGATGGGTTTTACCCAGATTTAGTGTGTAAGAGGTTGAAAGTTTTACTGACTTTAACAGTTATTCACTCTTGTGTTGTAAGTATCTGAAGGTCTTCTCTCTTTTTTCCACACAATTTAAGGAAAAACAACGGCCAGGCTCCTTGCAGGACATACCCTAAAGAAAAAAAAAAGAAAGGAGAAAGAAAAGGCGTCTGACTGTCTCCATCAGTGTGACACACACAGATTTTACTGCCCTAATCTCAAGCTTATCTCCTAAAATAACTTCTCCTCCAAGGTGTGATTTATTGCTGTGAAAAAGGTGTTCTCAATAAGATTCTTTGTAGCCCTTTGTGTCATTGTTCGCTTCTGTCCTTTCTGGGTTTTCCTGAGTGTGTTTCTTATATATAAAGGAGCATATATTTTTAGTTACAAGGTGTTTTTTTGTGTTTTTGTATTTATTGTTTTTAAAAACTTTTTTGTAGATTTTGAAGTTATTTTCACTACTTTTTTAATTTCTGTTGTATTTTAGGAATTGTTTTCTGTTCTTTTTGAAAGTTAGAATGTTTGAAGGTAATCTTGAGTGTTTTCTGTGTTGTTTGGTAAATTGTTTTTGTGATTTTCAGTATTTTCTGATTGGTGTTCTTCATGCTGTATTAGAAAAGTTTTGAGTATCTTTTTTTAATTAGTTTTTTTCCCCTTTTATAGTTTATTGTGTCTTCTTCTTGGTGCATGTTTTCATATTTCTATTTATTTTCAATTTTTTATAAGGATTTTAAAATATTTTTGTAAGAAGTTTGGGTATACATGGACGTTTTATGATTGAAGGTGTTTTTAATTTATTTTCCTGTTTCCTAAAATATTTGTGTATATTTTATTGTTGTTATGTTCTGCATTTAGCATTGTTATATTTGCTTTTATAGAAATTAATTGTTTTTCTATACTTTTTAGTAATTTTTTGTTCTCTGCCCAATACATCAGCATCGGTAAGTTTGATTAAATTAGCCACCATCATGCAAGATCCGAAAGTCTGTAGCTGCATTTTATATTTTTTCCTTCTTGGGTTAGAAAAAATACACACTTTTTAGAACATTACATGCGTATGTAACTTTAAGCGTTTTAAAAAAAAGAAGTGTGGAACAATCCAGAGTCGCTATCTGCTTGTCCAAACATTCCTGATCACCTCATGTGCCCGTGCTCTCTGCCCTCATGTGAAACCTTTGACTGACTTTTGTGAATAAGGCCTATTCAGAGTGCATTGGGCGTTACCTCAGCGCCCTCCCACGCTCTCAGGTAAGCATGCCCACATCCAGTAAACTCTGTTATCAACCTCCTCCTCCTCTTCTCCTCATCCGGCGCCCCCACCACCATCAACACAGCCTGCGCTGCCAGGGAGTGGATCAATACAGCTGCAGCGATAGCCACATATACCTCCACGCCTACACCTGGCTGTCCCTGATAACCACACAGGCTCTCACCCCCACCTATTGCACACAAAGACACACAGCCTGCAGCGGCTCTGTTTGGCGTGCAGGGGGATTTTTATTTATTTTTTTCTGCATCTTTAAACCCATCCCAAACATTACAAATGTCAAGCTGGAGGCTGATAGGCTGTTTTCATGGCGTGATTAGATCAAAAAGGTGCAATCTCCTTCATTTGGGGCTTGGTGACTCTTGTTTGGCTGAAGTCTTGCATTAAATGCCTTAAATAGAAAAAAAAAAAATCCAGATGCAGGGCTAATTTTTCCCATTCTGAGTTATCCAGGTAACTTGTAGTGGTCTGAGGCCATCGCACTATGTAGCAGCTCCACACAACACACTGTGCCCATGTGTCCGAATTTCCACTGTTTACCTCTGTGTGTGTGTGTGTGTGTGTGTATGTGTTGTGTTAATGTGTAACGTCCCAGGTCGATACAGCTGCTCTGAGCTGCTGACTGAGCTGCCAGACTCAATCTGTGTGTGTCAAACGTGTGTGATTAAGGAGTTCATAGTGCTCTGCAGCTTTTTCATCCACAGGCCGGCTCTCTCTCTCTCTTTTTCTCTTTCTTTCTCTTTCTTTCTGCCCCACCTCCCAACTCGCTCTGCTTCCTCCCTCTCCCCTCAGTCCACGTGCCTTTTCCTCCTTCAATCAGTAACTTTCATGAGTCGGTGAGAATCTGAGAGAACACCCGAAGAACGGGAGGAAAAAACGACTCCTCGTGTCGGTCATAAAAGTGGGTGTTATGACGGGAATAAATGATTGCTTTTTAATGCTTCCCTTCACTGTTAGGCTTTAAGGCGGGAGAATATCATTCAAAACTGTGCAGATAACATTATCTGAACACTACAAGCTGGATCCGGACCGTGCCGATCAATACCAAGGGCTTTGGCTGCCAGCCTGCTCCATTGATTGATTGCATCTTGTTTTTCCATCTGCTTTTCCTGGTTTTATCGCTTTGGATTGTTGGACACTTATTACTTTGTCCTGATAAGGCCGGTGTCTGAATCCATTGACCTCGGGCCAGCAGGTTATGGAGGTGCAGGAAGGAAAACCTCCGCAGGTTTAAATAATCGGTAGTGCCATAATTCATCACTGAAAGATTACAACGTCCTTCATCCTCTTTTGCAATAGATGCAATCATGCATTTGTAATGTTTGACCCTTTCTACATTTTGTCATGTGATAACCACCAATTTGAGTGTTTATTTATTGCAGGTATTTCACGTGCAAGACTAACAAAAGTAGACAAAAGCAAAGTGGAAGGAGTAGGATGCATTGTTTTCAGAATGCAAGTAAAAGTCTGACTCTTTTTCTCCGAACTTCATAAATTATATGAAGTGTAACCAATACTTTTCTGAAGTTTCCTAATTGATAGTCTGTTTCTGTATGATTTAATCTGAATATAAACACAGCTTGTTTGTGAAATGTGATGTACATCCTCCTTAACTTTCCATTTGCATGAAAGGGCACAGTGGTGACCGCAGCATGCTGTGGGGATGGGTTTGTTATGTTTTTAGCAGGAACCTGGAAGCTGATCGTAGTTCCTGACAAAATGAGCTAAATTCAGGGCAACGCTGGAAGAAAACTTGTTGGCCTTAAATTACTTTAACAGATGTTCACCTTTCAGCAGGACAACAACCTCAAACATGCAGCCAGAGCTACAATGGGATGGATTAGATCAGGGTGGATCTAAACTTTTTAGCTCATGGACCAAAATTGTCAAGTCAAAAGCACCCAAGGCCCAATAAGTGAAAAAAAAAGAAATAATATAATCAAAAAAAGTGCTTTTTTAAACCTGTGTGTGCTGTACCTAACATTCAATTCAACATTTAATTTTGAGATTTTAACTCAATTAATTTAACTTAATTTTAACTGCAGTAAGTTTGCCCAAATTAAAACAAAAATGTTTCTATCTGCACCAGCCACCAGTGCTGGTCAGCATCGTCATTCTTGAAATGTGGTTGGGGGGGGGGGGGTGCATAAAATCAGTACAGGGGCCCCAAATGGAACCCTGGGCCACACTTTGGGCACACCTGGTTTAGATGAAAGGATATTCAGGTTTTAGCATGGCTTAGTCAAAGTTAGCACCTAAACTGGTTTGACGAGACTGAATCTGTAGCAGGATGATGTTCATAAACGCTCTGCACCCAATCATCTTCTTTACAATTCCCTACTTTGTGTCTGTATATTAAAACGTGTAAGGGGTTTCAATACTTGATCAACCGTACCATTATTTTTTATTTTATTTTTTTCACTTTTTGTTTTTTAAAAATCATGAAGCATCAAACCATAAAATGTTAGTTTTCCACAAAGGGCCTTTTGCTTTTCTCCTCCTCCCTTGCCCGCCTTATCTCAGCAAACCGGTCCTAATTTGTGTCAATATTGGGTAAAGTACTGAGATGAGGGAAGATAACCTATTTGTCACATAACCAACCAGGCATTCAGCCTCCACTGATTAAACAGCACACATCAAGTGGTCCGCACAAACAGAGCTCTGGCTCCTCATACAATTTCCTTTTATTACACAGCGCAAGAAAAGAAAGAAAACTACCCACACATATTCCATCTTCAGTAGGGCGTCACAGCAAGCAGGATCTAAGATTTTAGGTTTACCTTCAATCAGTGGCTGTACGCTTTAACTCAAGCATGACTAAAGATAATGATTTGACAGGTTCAAGTTAAATGTTATCATTGGAAATAGAATCCATTTGTCCTCATGAGAACTGTCTCAACATCATTGAAAATAAACCAAATTATTTTAATCTGTTTTTATCGTGTGGCGTATAGTAGGTCTATTGTTGCTACTGTGAACTGCTAAGGCGATTAAAGAGGCTCCTGGTGGGCCTAAAACAGACTAGATTACATTATGTTATGGTAGATACTATCAGTATGGTCAGGAAAGCAATGTAGTTCTGGTTAATCTAAATAAAAATGCATGCATGTCTATGGAGTGATGTGTGTGCTGGAGCAGCAGCTAGACCATTACTACTTAGCACAAGACACAAATGTGGTGCACAGCGCCCCCTGCTGGACGAATAATGAAAGCTATTTGAACAATAGACTTAGACTTAGACTTTCTTTATTGTCATTTTGTATACACAGAGTGCATACAGAACGAAATTTCGTTTTCACACAGCTCAGAAATATTGCAGTAACTCTACAGGATACCTTGCAGTGAATTACAGTACAGTATAAAGTGCAGTGATCAATCGCAGTCACTTACAGGATAAATTTCAATTGACTTCCGGATAAAGTGCAGCAGTGAACAGTAGGCAGTTGAAATGTAAACAATGTAAACCAAATGTAGACAAATATGCAGTAAGGTGCGGCAGTGATTTAAAAGTAGACAGTTGCATTGTACACAGTTTTGCAGTGCGTTTCCGGTTAAGGTGCAGCATCAATTTTTCAGGGTACGATACAATGTGCAAATGTGCGAATGTGCAAATCAGCGAATCTAGTGTGGTACACTTTTGTACTTCAGCAGTTCAACAGTCTGATGGCAGCAGGGAAAAAGCTTTTGCTGAACCTAGTGGACCTGCAGCGGATGCTGCGGAACCTCTTTCCAGAGGGCAGCAGGGAGAACAGTTCATGGTGGGGGTGTGAGGGGTCCCTGATGATGTTACGGGCACGAGACACACAGCGCTGCGATGAAATGTCCTTAATGGAGGGAAGAGGAGCCCCAATGATCCATTCTGCTGTCCTCACCACTCTCCTCACGTTCTTCCAGTCGGAGGCACTGCAGCCTCCACCCCACACAGAGAGACAGCTGGTCAGAATACTCTCTATGGTGCTTCTGTAGAAGGTCGTGAGGATGGGCGGGGGCAGGCGGGCTCTCCTCATCCTCCGCAGGAAGTACAGTCGCTTCTGTGCCCTCTTCACCAGTGACGTGGTGTTCACAGTCCAGGTGAGGTTGTTCGTGATGTGCACCCCCAGGAACTTGGTGCTGCTGACCACCTCCACAGCTGAGTTGTTGATGAGCAGTGGAGCATGGTGAGGCCGGTTTTTCCTGAAGTCGACGATGAGCTCCTTCGTCTTATCCACGTTCAGGATCAGGCTGTTGTCTCTGCACCAACCCACCAGCTGCTCCACCTCCTCTCTGTAGTCCTGGTCGTTGTCGTCTCTGATCAGGCCCACCACCGTTGTGTCGTCTGCAAACTTCACGATGTGATTGGTGGTGAACCTGGGGACGCAGTCGTGTGTCATCAGGGTGAACAGCAGGGGGCTCAGGACGCAGCCCTGAGGGGAGCCCGTGCTGAGGGTGACGACATCAGAGGTGTTCTGTCCGACCCGGACTGACTGAGGTCTGTTGGTGAGGAAGTCTAGCAGCCAGTTTCGACCGCGGTGAAGTTAGTTTGATATTGGACATTGGACATTCAAGCTCCGCGGAGTCAGCGGGATCTAGCTCACGGTTGATCCGGTTGAAGGACTCCGTTTTCGGCCAGAGTCTCTCAGCGGCTCCCTTCTCCCACACGCGGCGTTGCAGTTAGGGACCGTCAAAAAAGTTTTGAACCAAGCACTCTTGAGAAATAAAAATCAAAAAATTCCTTATGTAGTGATCAGCTAAGACAAAACTAATAGGAAATGATGCCAATAAATAACATCTGTAAGGCACACAAATAGTTATCCCATTTTACGACTTTCTTTATTTTTAAAGAATTTTTATTATAGAAAAATGTGATATTTCTTCAATAGCTTCCAGGTCATGTGACCCACTGACTCCAAATCTATGTCAAATTGTTCTACTAATTTACCTTGATGGGGCACAGTCATTTTTATCCCATTTTAAGCCTTTTTCTATTTTTAAAGAATTTTTATTATAGAAAAATGTGATATTTCTTCAATAGCTTCCAGGTCATGTGACCCACTGACTTCAAAATTATGTCAGATTGTTCTACTACTTTAGCCTCTTGGGGCACAGTCATTTTTGTCCAAATCTAAGCCTTTTTCTATTTTTAAAGAATTTTTATTATAAAAATAATTGATATTTCTTCAATAGCTTCCGGGTCATGTGACCCACTGACTCCAAATCTATGTCAAATTGTTCTACTAATTTACCTTGATGGAGCACATTCATTTTTATCCCACTTTAAGACTTTTTCTATTTTTAAAGAATTTTTATTATAAATTTTTTTTATATTTCTTCAATAGCTTCCAGGTCATGTGACCCACTGACTCCAAATCTGTGTCAAATTGTTCTACTACATTAGCCTCTTGGGGCACAGTCATTTTTATCCCATTTTAAGACTTTCTTTATTTTTAAAGAATTTTTATTATAGAAAAATGTGATATTTCTTCAATAGCTTCCAGGTCATGTGACCCACTGACTCCAAATCTATGTCAAATTGTTCTACTAATTTACCTTGATGGGGCACAGTCATTTTTATCCCATTTTAAGCCTTTTTCTATTTTTAAAGAATTTTTATTATAGAAAAATGTGATATTTCTTCAATAGCTTCCAGGTCATGTGACCCACTGACTTCAAAATTATGTCAGATTGTTCTACTACTTTAGCCTCTTGGGGCACAGTCATTTTTGTCCAAATCTAAGCCTTTTTCTATTTTTAAAGAATTTTTATTATAAAAATAATTGATATTTCTTCAATAGCTTCCGGGTCATGTGACCCACTGACTCCAAATCTATGTCAAATTGTTCTACTAATTTACCTTGATGGAGCACATTCATTTTTATCCCACTTTAAGACTTTTTCTATTTTTAAAGAATTTTTATTATAAATTTTTTTTATATTTCTTCAATAGCTTCCAGGTCATGTGACCCACTGACTCCAAATCTGTGTCAAATTGTTCTACTACATTAGCCTCTTGGGGCACAGTCATTTTTATCCCATTTTAAGACTTTCTTTATTTTTAAAGAATTTTTATTATAGAAAAATGTGATATTTCTTCAATAGCTTCCAGGTCATGTGACCCACTGACTTCAAAATTATGTCAAATTGTTCTACTACATTAGCTTGATGGGGCACACTAATTTGTATCCAATTTTAAGCCTTTTTCTATTTTTAAAGAATTTTTATTATAAAAATAATTGATATTTCTTCAATAGCTTCCGGGTCATGTGACCCACTGACTCCAAATCTATGTCAAATTGTTCTACTACATTAGCTTGATGGGGCACAGTCATTTTTATCCCATTTTAAGACTTTCTTTATTTTTAAAGAATTTTTATTATAGAAAAATGTGATATTTCTTCAATAGCTTCCGGGTCATGTGACCCACTGACTCCAAATCTATGTCAAATTGTTCTACTACTTTACCTTGATGGGGCACAGTAATTTTTATCCCATTTTAAGCCTTTTTCTATTTTTAAAGAATTTTTATTATAAAAATAATTGATATTTCTTCAATAGCTTCCAGGTCATGTGACCCACTGACTCCAAATCTATGTCAAATTGTTCTACTACATTAGCTTGATGGGGCACAGTAATTTTTGTCCAATTTTAAGCCTTTTTCTATTTTTAAAGAAATTTTTATTATAGAAAAATGTGATATTTCTTCAATAGCTTCCAGGTCATGTGACCCACTGACTCAAAATTATGTCAAATTGTTCTACTACTTTAGCCAGATGAGGCACACTCATTTTTATCCAATTTTAAGTCTTCGATTATTTTTAAAGATTTTGACTGACTTCAAATCTGTGCGAAATTGTTCTACTACATTAGCTAGATGAAGTACAGCCTTGATGTTGTTGAAACAAATTGCAGTTTTATTGGCAACATATTACTGTATAGTATTTATTTTGAACAGTGTTTAACTGAGTACAAAGTTTGCATATTAGTTGCACAATGGACAGTTCCACCTGCCTTTCTTAGCATTTTCATCTTCTGTGCTCTTTATGTCAAGGCATGGTACCATCTGTCACAGTTGTCACACTGGATCTGTTAAAATACAACAGATCTGTTGAGTAGGACAAGATGTTATCCCAATAGATACCTAAGGCACCGACGAGACACTGTGGCCATCAAGTGGGTGAGGGCATCCCTTAGGTTCTCAAGTGGGCGCCCTCCTTCTTGGGTGTTTCGCTGATAGGCCCACGACACCTCCAGAGGGTTCAGCAGTGAATCCCAGCGTCCCAGGTTCACTCCCATCAACCATCACACACTTGAGCCCCAGGCCAGGTCCTTCTTCTTGGTCCACAGCCACTGGCTCCCCTTTTCAGCAGCCTTGGAGAGGTCCTTAATTGCCTGCCTGTGGGCCTTCCCCTGCACCCCCATCTCCCTGAGTAGCCTTGATGTTGAGGTGGCTACGAATCCCCTGCAGCCTACTTCCACCGGTCGTACCTTCACGTTCCATCCTTGCTGTTGGGCGTCTGCTGCAAGATTGGTGTACCTCAGCTTCTTCCGCTCAAAGGCTTCCTCTACGGCACCTGCCCAGGGTACCGTGAGCTCAATGATGTACACATGCTTGAGTGAGGAAGATCACAGAACGAGGTCTGGACGCAGGTTGATGGATGCAATTTTCTGTGGAAAGCACAGTTTTTGTCCAGGTCTGGCAGCATTTTCCAGTCCTGTGCTCTGCCCAGCTGCCCAATGTCAGCCCTACTGCTGATGGTGAAGCTGGCTTGACCCTCTTGAACAAAAAGTGTTGGCTGCCGGTGGAATTGGGGGGGGGGGCGCATTTGCACTCATCCGCTGGCATTCAAGCACTGCTGCAAGACTTCTGAGCACCTGGTTGTGTCGCCAGGTGTAGCGACCTTGGGTAAGGCTGGTCTTGCATCCCACTAAGATGTGCTTTAGTTTTGCTGGGCTTGGACACAAGGAGCATGTGGGGTCGTAAGCCATACCATTGGCTTAGGTTTGCAGGTGACGGTAAAACATCATAAGCAGCTCTGATGGTAAAGCTTTCCCTGAATGGTTCCATCTCCCATAGATCTTTCCAGGAGAGAAGAAAAGATACCATTTCAGTTTTATAGTAATACAGTAAACACTCCTCTCCTGTCACAGATTAGGGTGTTTATTTGCTTGTCATCTATAAATTACAACTTCAACACTACCTGTAGTTTGTCTATATTTATGCTTCAAATTTACACATTGTGTAAACATTGTTGCACATTTACACACACACACACACACACACACACATATATATATATATATATATATATATATATATATATATATATATATATATATATATATATATATATATAAACAAAAGTTTTAGCATCATCACCTTGCCCAATGCAGAATCGAGATTCATCATTGAATATGACTTTCATCCAGTCATCCACAGTCCACGATTGCTTTCCTTGTAACCTTGTTTTTTTTGTTTAGGTGTTAATGATGGCTTACTTTTAGCTTTCCTGTATGTAAATCCATTTCCTTTAGGCTGTTTCTTACAGTTCTGTCACAGACGTTGACTCCAGTTTCCTCCCATTCGTTCCTCATTTCTTTTGTTGTGAATTTTCGGTTTTTGAGACATATTGCTTTAAGTTTTCTGTCTTGACGCTGTGATGTCTTCCTTGGTCTACCAGTATGTTTGCCTTTAACAACCTTCCAATGTCGTTTGTATTTGGTCCAAATTTTAGACACAGCTGACTGTGAACAACCAACATCTTTTGCAACATTGCGTGATGACTTACACTCTTTTAAGATTTTGATAATCCTCTCCTTTGTTTCAGCTGACATCTCTCGTGTTGGAGCCATTTCCAAGATGTCATCACTCCTTTTTATTGCAGAATAACGAGCAGGTCCAATTTGATGCAGGGTGATTCCATCATTTTTCCCTCAGAATTGAATGATTACATATTATTTTCCCTCTGCTTGGTCTAAAAAAGTAACCGTTACCGACTATCAATTTTATTTCTTGATTTCTTTTAGTGTTTCTTAAAGCCAGACAGTTGTCATTTGAAATTACTTTAGTTTTGTGTCATATTTGTGATCTGTTTTTTTTTTTTCTACAAAATTCAACAACTGACTGAACATCCTCCAGGGCCGGTGATTCCATAATTTTTGCCAGGGATTGTATATGTATGGTTGTTTTCCTTTCTTTATCAGTGTTTGATGACTACACATGTTCCACAATGTGTGCTGCCTGCAAGCCACCATTTGCTGGACCTCCAATTACAGACTGGGTGAGAGTATGCATAAATAGGGACTAGCTCTAGATAGTTTTGAAGTTGTAATTTATACAATAGAATTAAAAAAAATTCTAACGAATAAAGCCCTTAATAATCAAGCTCCATCATATATCAGAGCTCTGATTACCCCGTATGTTCCTAACAGAGCACTTCGCTCAGACTGCAGGTCTGCTGGTGGTTCCTAGAGTCTCTAAAAGTAGAATGGGAGGCAGATCCTTTAGCTATCAGGCTCCTCTCCTGTGGAACCAACTCCCAGTTTTGGTCCGTGAGGCAGACACCCTGTCTACTTTTAAGACTAATCTTAAAACTTTCCTTTTTGAGAAAGCTTATAGTCAGAGTGGCTCATGTTACCCTGAGCTATCTTTGTAGCTATGCTGTTATAGGCTTAGGCTACTGGAGGACATCAGGGTCTATTTTTCTCACTCTGCTTAATTCTCCTACTGCTCTCCAGTTTTGCATTGCTTGTCTTCATTTCAGCTTTTAACATTTTGCGCTCTCTCTTTTTTCTTCATAGTAGGCACACCTGGTCTGGCCTTCTGTTAACTGTGACATCATCCAGAGAAGACGGCTCACCCGCTATTACCATCTAATGTAGAACAGATTACTGGATCAATGTGTGTTTCTATGCTTTTTTGTCTCTCTTGTTGTGTCTCTGCTCTGTCTTCTGTAACCCCAGTCGGACGAGACAGATGACCGTTCATACTGAGCCTGGATCTGCTGGAAGTTTTTCCTTACCATCAATGGGGAATTTTTTAACACTGTTCAAAATAAATACTTTACAGTTATATGTTGTCAATAAAACTGTCCTTTGTTTCAACAACATCAAGGCTATGCCCCATCAAGGTAAAGTAGTAGAACAATTTGACACAGATTTTAAGTCAGTGGGTCACATGACCTGGAAGCTATTGAAGAAATATCAATTATTTTTATAATAAAAATTCTTTAAAAATAGAAAAGGGCTTAAAATGGGATAAAAATGAGTGTGCCCCATCAAGTTAATGTAGTAGAACAATTTGACATAGATTTGGAGTCAGTGGGTCACATGACCTGGAAGCTATTGAAGAAATATTAATTATTTTTATAATAAAAATTCTTTAAAAATAGAAAAAGGCTTAAAATGGGATAAAAATTACTGTGCCCCATCAAGGTAAGGTAGTAGAACAATTTGACACAGATTTTGAGTAAGTGGGTCACATGACCTGGAAGCTATTGAAGAAATATCAATTATTTTTATGATAAAAATTCTTTAAAAATAGAAAAAGGCTTAAATTTGGACAAAAATGACTGTGCCCCAAGAGGCTAAAGTAGTAGAACAATCTGACATAATTTTGAAGTCAGTGGGTCACATGACCTGGAAGCTATTGAAGAAATATCACATTTTTCTATAATAAAAATTCTTTAAAAATAAAGAAAGTCTTAAAATGGGATAAAAATGACTGTGCCCCATCAAGCTAATGTAGTAGAACAATTTGACATAGATTTGGAGTCAGTGGGTCACATGACCCGGAAGCTATTGAAGAAATATCAATTATTTTTATAATAAAAATTCTTTAAAAATAGAAAAAGGCTTAAAATTGGATAAAAATTAGTGTGCCCCATCAAGCTAATGTAGTAGAACAATCTGACATAATTTTGAAGTCAGTGGGTCACATGACCTGGAAGCTATTGAAGAAATATCACATTTTTCTATAATAAAAATTCTTTAAAAATAAAGAAAGTCTTAAAATGGGATAAAAATGACTGTGCCCCATCAAGCTAATGTAGTAGAACAATTTGACATAGATTTGGAGTCAGTGGGTCACATGACCTGGAAGCTATTGAAGAAATATCACATTTTTCTATAATAAAAATTCTTTAAAAATAAAGAAAGTCTTAAAATGGGATAACTATTTGTGTGCCTTACAGATGTTATTTATTGGCATCATTTCCTATTAGTTTTGTCTTAGCTGATCACTACATAAGGAATTTATTGATTTTTATTTCTCAAGAGTGCTTGGTTCAAAACTTTTTTGACGGTCCCTAACTGCACCACCGCATGTGCAAGAAGGGAGCAGCTGAGAGACGCTGGCCGAAAACGGAGTCCTTCAACCGGATCAACCGTGAGCTAGATCCCGCTGACTCCGCGGAGCTTGAATGTCCAATGTCCAATATCAAACTAACTTCACCGCGGTCCAGTTTCGTAGGGGTGTGTTGAGTGGGTGTGCACTCAATAGGCTTGAGTGCAGAAATGCAAACGCCTCAGACTTGTAAACTCAACTCCAAATAACAAATAATCCACTCCAACTCTGTCGCAACAAAAGAGAAACCTTTAAATGTTAAAAACTCTATCTGCTTCTGTTTTTTTATGTATGAAAGGAGAGACGGGCTGCCTTAAGATGCAGGCTACACACAGGTGTAAAATTACTTTAAAATAACACTCAAGTAAAAAGTAGTCGTGGAAAACATTTAATTAAGGAAGAATAAAAGGAAAAAAATCTAAATACTGTTTGGTAAAAGCTGTAATCCAGTGATTACTATTTTTTTTCTGTTTAGTTATTTTTTTTGACACATGGGCCTGAGTCATAAAGTCAAAAGTATCCTCAGGCTAAAAAAAAAAATGTTCCACTAAAATCAAGAATACATTTTTGCGATTTTTTTCTTTATTACCTTCTCAACAATGAACTAAGCATGCAATATTTTAATTAACCAACTAGTGAGATTTCTTGTAGAAAATGGATCTGTAGTACCAAGACCTTGGGAGGTGGGGTGTGTTAATGTTTGCATACAGTTTGCAAGGTTTTTGGGATATGAGTGAAAACATACCAGAAAAAATAAAATATAGAACGATCAGAGTAATGAAACAGGATTTGAGATAATATTCCACTGAAAACTCTTTAGCCAAGTGTAATAAATTAATTAAACGCAGATTTGGGTGCATCAAAGTCTGCTTCAGTGTAAAAGTTCCAATTTGCTATGAAAATAGAAAGTAAAACAATGATTATTAAAAGAATACTATGTTACAACTCAAAAAAATTCAACTGTAAGATTATAATTTGCCCTAATTAAAAGTTTAAAAGCCTCCATCTGCATCAGCCACCTGCGCTAGCCAGATTATAGGATTCTGCTGTCAGGGGCCCAGGGCCACACTTTGGACACTCATGCTGTAATCAGAAGAGCAACATTAAAATTATCAGCCATTTCTGGTGGGGTTTTTTTTTACCCTTAATATAAAACATTAATAGAACAAAGAGTCAGCAACTCCAAAAACCAGCAGTCTCAAGAGAGCATTTGTTGTTCTGGGCAAAAAAACAAAACAGTAATAATTAAATATTGATGGATACCATTTAACTGTTGAGTGAAAATACTGCAAGGCTGTTATTAGGATATAATCTGTTGTGTAGTCAGAATCCAGAAAGTGGTTTAGAAAAGCAAACAATTAAGGAACTTAACAGAAGACAAATGTATCATTTTGTCACTAAACTTGTTTAGCATTAAATGTGATGTTTTCCTGCTGTATACATATTCAGATCTCAATATGAAAGCTGGTAGATATTTGAGAAATGTTTGCACTTTCTTGTTCTACTGCCCCAAAACTAGATTTGACACAGAAGATGCCAAAGCAAGACAACTTCTGAAGAATAGCGAATTATTTCTGTTTTAGAAACTAAAATGAGACAAAAAAAACCTCATGTTTTCCTATATTTATTTGGAACCTGGAAAATACTTGCCCAAGCAGACTAAACACCACTCACAACAAAGCCAAAGAAAAACAAAAAACACTTAATTCGTACAAAACCAACTTTTATTGGGCTCTTTTCCTTCTTGTAAAATGCACAAATACTATGGAACAATATGTATTTTAGCAGCAATTCAATCAAGGACTACAGGAGTGGAATGAAATGTGCTTTGGCTCCTTCAAGCTGGCCTACCAGCTGTTTTTTACCAGGTCCACTCACCTGGCTTTGGTTCCGGGCTTTGACTAGGCCAAGAGACCCCGGCCCTTTTAAAACGGAGAGCCATTTAATCAGAGTTCGGCTCAACCTCATGTAAAATAAACATGTTTTTCCAGGCAGTTTTAGTCATTTTAAAAACAGAAATGCAAGTGATTGAAAAGGAAACGCAGTAAAATAAATCTAGCTGCAGCTCACTGGTGGATTGTGCCATTTTTAGAAAAATTGTTGGCAGCACAGAGGTTCCTTTGGGACAACCTGGTCCCTGCAGGCATCATGTTGGTGACATGTGGGACATTTTCATAATACTGATGTTTAATTACCTTCATACCACTGTGCTTGACTGGTCTGACCTAAACCCCCAAGAAAATCTATAAATGGTCATCTTGGGTACAGGAGACATGGTAGAGGAGTTTAGCCGCCAATAAAAAGGCCTGAACTTCCTGAACACCTAACCATTTGTTATACTCAGGTGGAATAACCCAGGTCTGAACTACATGCCATCTAAATGGTTTTAATCATCAGATTCATATTTTTAATATTAAAAACAAGCAGTGGGAATTGTGCTAATTGTTACCTCCTCCACGTTTCAGGAGGTTCTGCAGACAACTCAAAAGGTCCTGCGCTCTCTAAGCCCAACCCAGACATCGGTGCCGCTCTGACCAATCAGAAAGCAGCAACACAACCTCCAGGCTGGCTGAAAACATTAATCCTGCCCGTTTCGCCCTGGGCTGAAAGCCAAGGCAGCATGAAAAAGCTCGCGCTGTGAGCCCATCACTCTCAGATCGCCGGTGAAATGAGGTGCTTTTGATTTCATCTTAGAAAATCAAAGGAGGAGGATCATCACGGAGTGAGGGCTCACCCTTCCACGTTTACTAAAAGAGCGAAAAAGACGAGCCGGAGTCAGACGGTGTGTGTACAAACATCTTTATTAATCGGAGCACTTTACGCCATGAACTCGTAGGGGATGGGCTCCAGCAGCTGGGGCTCGTTCTTCTTGGTGCTGACAAAGTGAGCCTCGCGGGGCGGGGCGGGCTGAGGAGGCGACACAGAAACCAGTTAAAAAGGACCAAAGCGTGACATCTGTGCGGCAGCGTCGACATGTCGGGTATAGATCTGCTCATACCTGGCGTTTCAGCTCCACCCAGGTTCCTTTCTGCTTGGCCTCCAGCTTTTTGCGCTCGTTCTCCTTGACGCGCTGCAGGAAGCTGTCCCTGCTCTTCGAATGCTTCACGTGCTCGATGCGCACGTTGATCCGTTTGGCCAGGATCTTGCCTCTGAGAAGGAAAGTGGGCAGAAAAGCATGAGGTAGTGAGACAGTGGCTGAATCCTAACACCCTGTGAAGCTGCTCTCCTGTAATGTTTCCTCAAAACAACCCAAAAGCCCAAACATTGGGTTTGGACTGGGGCGCGTGAGGATGAGCTAATGTCCCCCACGTGAATGACCACCGAGGACAGAGAGGCTCCGGGTGGCAAAGTGAAGATGGGGATTTTACAGAGTGTGTGAAAAACTATAATTTGATTCCTCAGAGCAGTCAAAATGTCACAGAACGGCTGGTTTCTACTCACTTGACCTGCTTGTTGACAATGATGCCGACAGCATGCTGCGTCACGTTGTAGACGCGTCCTGTTTTGCCGTGGTAGCATTTATGAGGCATCCCCTTCTGGATGGTACCTGTGCCCTGGAAGACATGGAGCCAGACAACAACCGTCACGACCGGATATTTGCTGCAGACCAGGCCTGTCAAAGTCATTCCTATATCGGCATCATGAAGTCATTTAAAGGGCCGGTTGCACCTATATAGACAATTTCATTCCAGTTCACATAAAAATGTAAAAACCTTCACAGTAACAAAAGTAGCACCCTTAGGCCCATTGAACGGTTTATCTGGCAAAAAAAATTGGTATTGGGGTGAGTGAAACTTTCTGCATAATTTTTTTTCTTTCACAATTCTGGGTTGTTTTAATATGTTGTGAGAAAACGGGCATTTAGTGGCAGGATGCTGTTACTACATTCTCTACAGGATGCACCATTTTACCCACTTTATACAATTTAAAAAAGGATAACTGCCTCTACTTTATAGCATGATAAGCTTTTTTTGGCGCTTGAGGGCCGGAGGTATTGCATTGACGGGCCAGATTCGGCCCGCGGACCTTCAGTTTGACTCGTGCTGTAGATCAACAGCATGGAAAGGATCAGCTCCCGTTCTTAGTGAGGTACAAACATTACTTTATTACTAAACCGGTAACATTTTCCATTTTAAAAAACTAATACTTTTGAGACTTAAATGGAGATTTTTATTTATTTTTTTATCTCTGGGCAAAGCGCTACTTCTCTGCTTTTTGGAGCTACTTGGATCAATTATATTTTAGGACCACCTGGAGCACCATATTTTATGTCAAATATCCATTTTCACAAATATCCAGAGTTTTCAAAACACAAATGGATCGAGGATTGGTCAAACTGAATTAGTGATAAATGGACTGAGGACGGACATACCCAATGGGTCAGGGTCGACACAGACACAATCTATTTTTCTGTCCCCATACGTCTCCAGACCCGATTCCAAACTTTTCCCAAGTGGCTACAGCTACGGAAGTAATGGTGAATGTAATTGTTTCTAAAAGTGTTCAATAAAGTTGTTTTAAAAAAAAAAAAAAAAAAAAAAAAACATTGAAAAGAAAAACACGGATACCAGCTGGCATCTCATTTTTTAGAAAGTAATTGAGCAACGAGCCGAGACGAAGTAAGACCAGAAAAAAAGCAGCAGAGCTAATAAGAACGGTCTTTTATGCAGCGCTAACTGTTGCTACTGTGTGGCTGTGTAGCGAGAGACAGGACAGTGACGTGAAAGACGGATAAAATGCCACATAACCATTCAGAAAGTGGACACTAAAAAAAAAAAAAAAAAATCTGACATATCCGAATTAGTACCACATATGGAAGAAGCACAAATAGGAAAAATCGGAATTGGGTTGTTCACACTGCTGTGAATAAGACAAATGAGTTGCATTTCCCTGCTGTGTAAACATAGCCTTAGAAAACCTGTACGCTAAATACACACTTTAAAGAACCACCGTTTCTCTTTTGCATCTTAATGTAAAAAAAACTTTAATTTAATTTCTGTGGTCCACAGACCCAAACTAAAATTGTTATAAGTTTTCTGGTGTCCAGAGATGCAGCAAAATTTCCCTTTCAATGTTGCAGATGTCAATTAGTAACCAAAAGACCCCAAAATGCCTAAGAAAGAAATCTAAAAGGGTAAAGTTTTTAAAAACAGTAAAATCACAATTTTTACCAAAATCAAAGTTGCTATTTGTAAAGTTATGGTACAACATATTTTTCCTCACACAGACTTAACATTAAAAGTCAAGGGACACCTATCTGATCACGGCCTTTCACGTTGGGGTCAAAGTCCACTGCAGAACTAAAGGTTTCTGTATTAAATATAAAACTGCAGCATCGATGGGTCTAAACAGAACCTAGGTCTAAATGGTTAAATTTGTGATTTCCCACCTTGATGTCTACGATGTCTCCTTTCCTGTAGATGCGCATGTATGTGGACAGAGGGATTGGGCCTAAGGAGTAAAGGGGACAAAAGTTCACGTTAAATGATGCAAATCCAGTTTTTAAATAATTATGATTATTGTACTTTGTAGTCAGAAGATTAAAAAACATTTACTCAAATCGAGCCAGTAACATTTCCTTCTATTCAACAGCATACAGGTCTAATAATCCTGGTCAACCAGTGTTTTGCACTTTTCAGATACCTAAAATATTTGCAACTTTGCACTAATTTATTCCCTCCTTATATTATTTTAATACATGGAGGCTACACACAGTTTGAGTAAATTGACTATGGGTGCTTAAAAATAATAGAAACAAAATGTCTGAGCAAATTACTTGACCAATTAAAAGGGGGAAAAAAAAGAAAACAAGCGAAACATTAAATATCACAGAGGATCCCTAAACATTTTTCTCAAGGTTTCACCAGTCTACCCATTCCCAGCTCATAAAGCACCATGACCAGATGTGACACGGCCCAGGGATCCGCTTTTAGTCCACTATTAGTAATTTCCCTCTGGGATTATTAAAGTATGTCTGATTCTGATACTCACCATGTTTGCGGAAGGGCCTGCTGAACATGTACCTGGTCCCCCTCCTCTTGCCTCTGGTGTTCGTCATGATGCCTGATAACTGAGGGGGGGAAACAGAAATGCTTTACTAACCCACAGCATACACAGCCTGTCTGAATCTACGTCACCAAAAGCTAAAATTCTGGTATCCAGCCTTCACAGCAACAGAGTTATCCCCCACAAAAGAAAAAAAAATAAATGCAATGTCTAATTTAGTGCAACTCACGAAAACTTTTCAGATTTCCTATACAATTATAAGTTTTTAGAGAAGGGCACATTTGGCCAAAGCTGCGGACACGCCGGTGCTGACAATAAACACGTGACACATACGAGCTAACAGCGATCAGCACCTCGGTTCACACCTGTGACCGTGTTTAACGAGAACCTTGATGCTACAACAGCGTTTCGTTCAGATTTAGTCTATTTTAGAGGATATGGACGTTGCTACTCGGGTGTTTCTGAGCCAGACAGGGCCGCATGGAGAGCCACGCTGCTCCTCATGCTCACAGTTAGCGAACAAAACCACGTAAGGTGATCATTTCCCACCCGTGAACGCTTCGGTGGGAGATAAATGTACGCTTCCGGTGAGCGTGTTGGTGTTACTAGACATAAATCAGCTGGTAATTAAGAAGAAAACAAGGATTTTAACGGAGAACATCTTACCCCGGGTCTCTACAAGATGGCGGGTACGGCGGAAAGAGAGATTAAAGGCCCCCTAGCTCCGCCTTGTGAAGCAGGATTTAGGCAGACTGTTAGATTGCCTGAACGAAAACAAAGAAACTCGATTTTTATTATTTTTGTCCCTTTTTAAAAGTATATGACGTTTCAATAAAAAGCAGAGACTATGACAGATGGAATGGTAAAAAAAAAAGTTTTCCCCACGCTGAGATGTATAAATAAGCAAAATGTTACAAAAATAAGTAAGATGACGACATTTTATTGATGAGAGGATTGTAGGAATCGTTTTTGATGAGTGTTTTCTCATTTTGTGGAGGCAGAGATCTTTAAAGATCTTTAGCGCCTTTCTGCTAAAGTTGCCAGCTGTCCCTTGAATAAAGGAACAGACCCATATATAGAAACAAAAATCTGTGTCTCATTAAATTAAGGTTTGAGTCAAATGTTTACAATACCTATTCATACTAAGATGAAAGGTAAATAAAAACAGATTAATCATGTCAGTAGGGTGCGAGACAATGGCTGGCCAAAAAGTGTCCCATTATTTATTTTTCAAAGAGTTAGCAACCCTAGTTTGTGCAGACGCTGAACTCTTTAAATTTAGACATTTTGTTCTCATATCCTTCTCTCTTGTTATAAATTTTAAATGCAGCACATGGCTCATAAAGATGTAGCAGAAATAACTACAAAAGTGATTTGGGGGGGGATTTAAACCAATTTATCTCAATATTGAAGTAGTTTGAGTGTTTTATTGTATCTATGATGCTACAGAAACACCAGCAGACCTGCTAATGTCCTGTTTGTTGCTCAACTGCCCTCTTCTTTCTTCAGTGACAAATGCTAAGAAAAAAAGCCATTTAAAGTAAGTGTGACAACTGGAGTGTGTGCTACAAACGAAATGTATATTTCCCCCCCCCGTAATATTACTGGCCTTATATGGAGGGACAATATTTTGTTTTCTACAAATGGCTCACAACACAATAAAAAATGTGGTATGGCAAGGCAAGTTTATTTATATAGCACTTTTCAATAACAAGATGTTTCAAAGCACTGTACATGAACAGAAAGAAATTACAGAGGGAAATTTTACATAGGAAAAGAAAAACATTACATTAACAAATAAATTAGCTAAGCAAATTCTTGACCAGACGTCTTTAGTTTCACTGTAACAAGCTTTATTGCTTGTATTCATACATTAATAAATGTACAGAAAGCATAAAATCACTACTTAATTGTTTCTATTCATAATAAGAAATAAATTAAGTAAATACTCAGGGGTTTTATGATCTAAAGTAGCTTTGTCCAACTTTTCTAAGAGCTACAACTAAAATAACTTCTTTTGTTTCATTAAAATAAGAACAAACTAAGAAAATTCTTGACTAGACTTCTTTAGTTTCACTTGAACAAGCTTCATCACTAACATTCAAAACTTAATTGTTTCTATTCATCCATTAACAACACACAGAAAGCATAAATCCCAGTACTTTATTGTTTCTATTTATAATACGAAATAAACTATGTAGGTAAAATAATTTCATATTTAAACATATACCTAATGTAAATGACAATATATGTATTTAGATTGTAAATGATAAGTTCATTACACACAATGACATATTTCATGGGTTAATTTCTGAGAGTTGTTGCTCTTCAGAGGAGGGGTCAGAGTAGACTTGACCTGCTGAGGAGACTGACATCTTTTGGAGTGCATGGAGTGCCATCTTTGACTCTGTGGTGACGTCAGCCATGGTCTGTGGTGTGGTTTGTTGGAGCAGTAACTTTTTATACAGCTGAGAGAAGGCGATTAGACAAGCTCATCGGGAAGTCCAGCTCTGTCCCAGGATGCCTCCTCAGCTAGGTGCACAAAGGAATGTTATTGCTGAGCTTTCCTCTTAGCAGCTGTTAGACATTATAAACCATCACTGCTCCCAACAACCTCAATAAGTGTTAACATTTCTGCTGTAGGGGCGGGCAATAAATCTATTTAATTGGTTAATTCAAATTTGCAATTGATTAAGGTTTAATTTTTGGAAAATCTGGATTTTATTTTGCCAGTGCACTCACTGGGCTTCCATGAAGAGAATAGCAGCAATGCTGAATATAAATTTAGTCAAAATATTGTATAGAGAAATTATTTTTTTTACTATGGTACGAGGTATTTAATTTATTCATATACTTTTTTAAAAAGTTAGTTTGGTGTTACAAAAGTGAAGTAAAGCCTGTTCTTAGCTCATTGCGTAACACCACTAGCAGCAAACATTTTGTTATAGTTTCATTGTTTTTAATGGCAGAGCCTGCCATCTTGTTTTACAGTCATGTTTCACAGCTTGTATTTATTTTGTCAAGTTTTTCAAATTTATTTTTCTGAAATGAAAAGGAGGAGAGAAAAAAACGATTAATCGTATTATAAAATCGAGATTTTATTTTGTAAGCCATATCGCCTAGCCCTAATCTGCTGTTATATGCACAGTTTTGTGTTGTAATCGTTCGGCTATTCTGCATGCACAGATGCGCACTCTGAACATTTGTAAATTATCCTACACAGTTGCACATTTATCTATCTGAGTATGCGTTTTTCAATAACTGTATAGTGTTATTTTTCCGATGCTGTAAATTTTCCCAAATCTTACAGTCACTTCTGATTATATATATCCAATTTCTAACTTGTCTATCCCTTGTGGGGTCGCAAGAGGTGCTGGTATGCATACATACATACATATATATATACCGATACCAGTATTGGACGGGGCCCAGATCCAGCACTAAAATGGTGTAATCGGTATCGGCAAGTACCAACAAATAGGGCACTAATACCATTTTGATGTTTGTATGTCACTTGAACGCAGCCTTCTCTCTCCCGACTAGTATTATACATGTTATATAAGTTCGTGAAAGTTGCACTATTTAGGCATTTGAGAGCCAAAGGTTTATTCAACTATTGTCACCCATTCCAGGTAGGCAATAAAAAGTTCTACTACCGTAAGTAGTATGCAGTTCTTCATATATACACACACATCAATTCCAAACAGATGGTATCGGTATGGTATCGGTATCAGCCAATACTGCACAGCCAGATATCGGGTATTGGTATCGGGGCCAAAAAAATGGCATCGGCACAACACTAATATATATATATATATATATATATATGTGTGTATATATATATATATATATATATATATATATATATATATATATATATATGTGTGTATATATATATATAAATATATATATATATATATATATATATGTGTGTGTGTGTATATATATATATATATATATATATATATATATATGTATATATATGTGTGTATATATATATATATATATATATATATATATATATATATATATGTATATATATGTGTGTGTATATATATATATATATATATATATATATATATATATATATATATATATATATATATATATATATATATATATATATATATATATATTCATTCACTTCTGTGTGTACCTGCATACTTTCCTGCTTGTACACCTGAATTTCCCCACAGAGGAGCAATAAAGGATATTTATATTTCCAGCCATCCACAACATCCTTTATTTATTTAAAAATGTTTCGCTAGAGTAGCACGCATGCGCAAACCCACGGAAGCTTCTGCCCTAACCAACAGGGCGCTCACTTGTAATTTGTTTACTGACACTGACCGTTTAAACCGACGTTACTTGCTCTGTTTTTTGTACTTTTTAATGTTCCGCCTAACGTTTAGTAAGGATTGTACAAATGCGTGCCGAAACTGATCCGCAACGAGAATCCCGCGAGCTAGCCGAAGAGGGAAGCAGCCGGCAGTGAACGCTCTTGTCTTCCACGGGCTGTTTGTCCGCAGCAGTCGCGAGCTCAGCAGCGTCTCCTCACGAGGACAGCCAGCCCAGTCCTGTCAGCGCGCGGCTGTGTTGTGGAAGATGGCGCTAGCCGAATGGAAATCCTAATGACAGTCTCAAAATTTGCTTCTTTTTGTACCATGGTGAGTGCACAGTGGCCGCGTACTGGCATTATTCAAACTATGTTATTATCGGAAAAACCACGACTACGCCGTTATTAGCTATTTAAGCCGTGGAAATAGAAATTAAAGCAGTTAATGCTGGTAGTTGTGCTAAGCAAGCAGATTCGGTACGTAGCCACCCACCGCCTTCTCCTCCGCACTCCTTTTTTTTTTCATGTCAAAGGCTGAATATGGACTTTATACGAGCGTGTCTAGGTTCTTAGCCGGTAGCTTTGCACTGCAATCAGGTCGTGTTTGTCGGTATTAATATGTGCGGACGGTGACAGTGCACCTGCTGACGCTGGGATTTGAAGCTAACCGGCTAATCTTTAGCTAAAATCAGTGTTTCTGCTTGTCAACAACTGGAGCAGCTGGGTAATGGGTGACTTCAGAGTGGGGGGGAGAGACAGTTGGCCTTTATTGCTGGTGGAGGAAACATTGAACGCAGCAACTAGGATATCGCGCTGGGCTTTAACCAGCTAACAGATCCTAGTAATGTGGGCTATGACGACATTGTTATAACATTAGCGGCGTAGTTGTGTGCTCCGTCTCCAGCTCCCGTTTCTTCTTGTCCTCCTTTCTGCGGCTTGATCGCGTATTCTCTTCATATTGTAGCTTTATCAAGCTTCCCTAACATCATGCAAACCTCTATAAATCACCCCGGCAGTGTTGTATGTAAAGTCCTGTGGGAGGGGTGGAAGTAAGTGCAGGCATGCCCACCATTACTGCCAGATATTACTGCCAGATTGTGAGAAATGTCTCATTTGAGCAAGAGTTGTTTTGAAATTATCCATCAGAATAAATTAATTGTCAGTGTGGTGTGATGATGAAAGGCCAAATTCATCAAGAGTTTGCCAAAAAAAAAAAAATATAACATGTATGTGTTGCACATTTTACAGGGCGCCAATGCCTCTGCTCTGGAGAAAGAGATTGGATCTGAGCAGTTTCCGGTCAATGAGCACTACTTTGGCCTGGTCAACGTGAGTAAACGATGGAGTGCTTCTTAAGTTTGGGTATCTTTTCTTTAAAAGTTGATTTAATGTCCTCCCCTTTAAATGTTTACATAATTCACTTCAATTAAATTTTATTTATATAGCGCCAATTCATGAAACATGTCATCTCAAGGCACTTTACAAAGTCAAAATCAGTCAGATTATACAGATTGGTCAAAAAATGTCCTATATAAGGGAATCCTGTTGATTGCATCAAAGTCCCGACAAGCAGCATTCACTCCTGAAGAAGCGTAAAGCTGCAGGGAGAGTCGTCTGTATTGTCCATGGCTTTGCAGCAATCCCTCATACCGAGCAAGCATGAGGCCACAGTGGAAAGAAAAACTCCCCATTAACAGGAAGGAAAACCTCCAGCAGAACCAGGCTCAGTATGAACGGTCATCTGCCTCGACCGGCTGTCCGATAGGTGCCTTGATTAAAGTATCTTAGTATATACTTAATCTTTACATAACCAGCCTGTTGTGTGGTTTGGATGAGTTGCAATAAAATATTTATGTTCATAAGACTTACTGCCAGGTTCACTGTTTTCCCAATTTCCCTGGAATCGGCTCACTCAGCAGAAGCGTGCTTTTAATGTGCATCAAGAAAAAGAAATGTTGATGGAAACAGCAAAATTCAAATTAACTCACTAAATTTCGCCAAGAAAAAAAAGTCTTTACGCTCACTTGAGATAGTTTTAGACTTTTTCCAAAAACGGTAAATGCTAAAGGGGAGACGCATTTGTCGAATTAGTTCTGACGTAGAGAACTTTTACGTCACATGACTGATCACCTGTTTCTGCTGCCGGCCTCTTCCTGAATGTTCCCATAACACTCGAAAGGTTCCTGTTGACCGACGAAGGCACTCAAGCATTTGTTAGTCTCGTCAGTGGGGAAAAAATAGCAACAATTTGATAAAAACCTCACTCCGTTACTGATCTGTGGTCTGTGCTGGTTGGCAACCTCTACTTCCTGTTTGTTACAGTCAACATATGCATATGCATAAAGGGACACTTCAGCTGTAGAAATGTTCTTTCCAATGTCTGCAATAAAAATTAAAAGTAAAATGTGAGCCTGGGGAGGGGGGGGGGGACTTCTTTTAAAGTCTTTAGAAACTGGACCTGCATTGATCTGAAAAAAAAACAACAACGCAGTTTTATCCTAAAGTTAACTTCCGAATCAGCTATAGCCACTTATTGATGGAATAAAGAACACAGACCATAGTATTTAAGACAAAGGAACTCACTTTAATTCCCTATGTCCCTTTTAATAAAAGATTAGATTCGGGCTGAGTAAAAATAAACCATGAAATGCAACTCTTGGTTTTGTGAGTTATTAAATGTTTCAGCGTGATCGGGTGCTTGGGCCCACTTGTTTGTCTGACATACGTCTGATAAAGGCCTTAAAACTGCTTCTACCTTTTCACACATGTTGTGTATGACCAAACCATGTTTTTTTTTACGGTGTGGCAACATTGTTAAAGAGTCAAACCAGCAACTGAAACGTTGCGAGCGCCACTGTTTGAAATTCCAGAGGCAATATATGTTTTCGTGTGTTGGAGGCTTTAAATAACCCTGTTCCTGTGGTTTAAAGTCCTTTTTAATGAGATGGCAGAAAAAGGACTGATGTGACCGTCTTTCTTTTTCTTGCTGTGCGGAGCATAAAGTAGCGCTGCGCTCCTCCTCCCCAACCTGTCGTTGCACACTGCCAGTCAGCTGGCTGAAAGAACAATAGTGTACTTTTGTGCAACTTGTAAGAAAAGGTTTGCTAATTTAAAATATTTCCAGTCGCGACAATAAAGACAGTGTTGGTGCTGGAGCGCCACCGATCACTCTTATCAAGGTAATGTTGCTCTATTAAAGGGGCCATGACAGCAAATTAAATTTTTCTGAGGTTTTGGAGGTATAATATGGTCTGTTGTGCACTGAAGAGGCTGTGTGAATCTCAAAAGTGAATACAGAAGGATCTCCGGGGCAGTCAGCTTTGTTGCTTTGCTCAAAAACCGTCAGATCAGAATATAGGTTATCTTTCTCTGTCATTAAATTCTCCAATCAGAGCACACCATCAGGCGAAGGAGCAGCAGCCCCAGATCAGCCTCCCTGTATTGGCTGGAAGCCGCGGAGGGCTAATGTCCCATATTCACCTCAAACTAACTTCACAGCGGTTACTAAAAAGGGGAGCTGATATGTCCGAGGGTGTTGCGCCGATGCCATTTTTTGGCCCAATACCTGGCTGTGCAGTATCGGCTGATACCGATACCATTACTTTGAAATTTATGTGTGTGTGTATATATTAAGAACAGCATACTACTTGAATGTAAAATAATTGCTATCATGGCTTTGTCAAGCTGCTACCTTAATAAAGCAGGAAAAAAGACCAATACAAAGTGAATCCAGTAGAACTAGTGAGTGTCGGGAGAGAGAAGGCTGCGTTCAAGTGTGACATACAAACATCAAAATGGTATCTGTGACCTGTTTGTTGGTACTCGCCGATACGGATACCACCATTTTAGTGCGGTATCGGCGCCCCGGCCGTTACTGGTATCGTTATCGGTGCAACACTAGAAAAAACGGATAGAAGTTTCCACTCAGTCCCGAAGGACGAGAGAAATGTGACCTGTTTTCCAAATATAGTTATAGCCAATCAGAAGTCAACTAGGTAGAGCTGCGTATCATTAATGCAACAAACCTTTTTACTGAGGAGGGACATTTATCCTGACAAAACAACAGCATGCCATAATTCTTTGGAGAATTTACATCTGCAGCAACATCACCTACATGAAATGGTTTATGCAGTGATGCACCTTTAAACACCATGATGTGATTCTACCAGAGCAGACAGCTAATGGATTATACAGCAAATACCTGCTGTTTATATTTGTGTTTGTTTTTTTTTTATATAAAGAGCAAAGCGGCAAAAAGATTTATTTTCCACGAGAAGCATGTTTGCTCACATTAATTAGTTTGTATCAAAAAACAAATGAACTGCAAATGAATGTTAGAACATTATTCTACCTATAATAATCAATATGTTTATTTTGGCAACAGTAGTGAATGAATGAATAAATGACTTTTAAGTGTCATGCACACATGTGCCCAGCCCACATGGTCTCATAAGACTCTACAAACCCCCAAAAAGGAAGAGGACCATATGTTCAACACCACTTTAAATATACCTGTAATATAACATAGCAGGATGCAGAGTTTTCAGGCTCATTTTCCATGCTTGCTCCACATATCGCGCCACACAGAAGATTTAATTCTCAAATAACCAGCCCAACATTTCCCCTTCAGCCAACCATAATAAATCTGGATTACTGTATTGATTTTTTTTTTTTTCCAAACAAAACTCTTCTTAAGTTACTGTACAACAGACAGTAGAGCATAAAATGAAATTCATCTACCACTAAAGAAAGGTCACATGTAGTGCTTTTGTTTGTTTTAAATAAAAACAAATGTTTTCATGTTGGTGCTGTGAAACAGCATACACTGCAAAAAGGAAACTAAAAATAAGTCAGATTTTCTTGAAAGGGCTGTATTTGTCCTTGATTTGAGCGGGTAAATAAGATGGTTCGCCAATAGAATGAGATTTTTGCACTTAAAATAGGAACAACTCATCTCTATCATCTTATTTCAGGTGCAGTATATCTAATTATCTTATTTCGGGTGTCAAAATGATCATTCCATTGGCAGATAATCATATTTACCCGCTCAAATCAAGGACAAATGCACTAACTTCAGGAAAATTTGACTTATTTTTAGTTCCATTCTTGCAGTGTATCAGGTCTAGTCTGTTTATTTAAGATGAAAACAGTAGAAATGCAGAACTTTGACCTTTAAGAAGATGGTTTTTACACTTTGTTTTCTGTCTTTATGTAACTCAGAAGGGGGAACAAGTCCTGACAAGGTTGATTCTGGGGGGGGGGGTTCACTCTGTAAGCTCCGTGACATGTTGGATGGTTCTGGTGTTTTATGCGTTCATTTTAAACAGTCGTAACGTTTCTGCTGTTAGATTCGTAGGAACCTTTGTTTGCTGACTTTAGCAGTAACCTGGGGAAGTGAGTCTAAAAAGGCAGAAAATCTTGACATGGGAAGTGTGAGCTCTGCTTGCAGCAGCCGGAGGAGCCCCTGGCCTCCCCTGCTCCCTACTTTTCTACAACCAGCGTATCTCAGGGGGAGGGAGGCATCTGGTGCAGCCCTGAAAAGTTTGGCTCGCTATTTGTTTACATTTCCCGAGTCTAGATAGGTTTGCTTTTCCTTTTTTAGATAAGATGCAAATCTGAATCTGACCGTTTTTTTTTCTGAGCAATCAACAACTTGTTACCTTTTAGCTCATCGCAGCTCAACGTTGATTTGAGTTATTACCCGACAAACACGCACAAATCCAAAGGGGTCAGGGTTTTTGAACCGGGTTCAGTTTAGATGCCAGGAAACTTGTTTTTGTGTGGAGAAGTTATTGCTG